>NC_056525.1:217333580-217353935 GCF_019175285.1 Sceloporus undulatus | reverse complement strand
CGAAGCATTCCCCACATCCATATCCTCCCCCTCCCCCTGCCAAGCAGTTAAGAGAGTAGATATGACACAACCAACATCCTCTGTTCTAATGCTGGCATGGACACAATCCCGTCCTGCCCCTTGCGCCGCTGCAAAGATGCGCAGCTGTGGAGTCCCAAAGTAGCAGTCCGTGGGTGGCCTCCCCGGGTCGGTGCGCAGATGCGCACCTCCGACAACCTGGGAAGGGCTGCCCGGCAGCAAACGCAGCTCTCGGTGGAGTCCGGTGGCAAGGGGAGGCGTGACGGAGGAGGAGACCAGGCAAGCTGGCTTTAAGCATGCCGCTGCCCCGACACGCCCCTCTCTCCGCCTTCCCCCCAGCTGTCCCAAATTTGGCTCACCAGAGCCGCCGCCGAGATGCAGGAGGAAAAGGGAGTCCCAAAGTAGCAGTCCGTGGACGGCCTCCCCGACAACCCGGGAAGGGCCGCCCGGCAGCAAACGCAGCTCTCGGTAGAGTCCGGTGGCAAGGGGAGGCGTGAGTCCAGGCAGTCCAAGTCAGTGAGATCCAGCAACAAATCCAAGGCAGCAGTCCAAGAGAGTGTCAAGTAGCATGGTCAGCTTACAATCCAAGGTCCATTGTTCTTTGGAAACGTGAACCAGGAATCAAGAGACAAAAGTGTCACTTCCTCCATAATGATTGGTTGTCAGCAACAACTTCCTGAGGGAGGTGCTGGAATTATTATGGTGTGGCAGCCTCCTGTCACTGTTGTCTGAATAGTGAGTGCTCCATGTTTAAGTGCTCTGAGCATTGTAATCCCTCCCTTTGTTATCCACATTTGACTGCAATGAGTACTGTTGAGTCCTTGTCTTTGTGCTGTGGCTGCTGGGGAGTGTCACAGTCTGACACAAACACTGGCACATTCCCCTGTTCTTCTGTTTTCCTGTCTGTGTCTTAGTATTAACCTGTGTCCCAGAAACAAGGCATGATGCCCTGTCCTTCTGATTCACTGTCTGTGTTATAGTCTGAACTTGGGTCCTGGGAATGAGGTATGACAGAAACATGTATGCATGAGATCTCTAGGGAGATTTGACAGCTTCTTCAGCTGGTAAATCATGCAAAATAAAAGGTCTCCAAATATCTATTGTAAATACTAAATCTTTAAATGTAATGGTGAAATAAACAAGGTTAATGGGGTAGTATCTACTGTACTCAGACAAAAATTATATTGAGTTCAGTAGGAATTACTTTCAGATAAACAGTTCAAATTATTCATATGTTTACCTGTGAGGAAGCCCTATCGAAAACATCTATAGAATTTCACAATAAGGCTTCAATTTTATGCATGCTCCTCTGGGAACAAGAAAGTAATGTTATTTCTTACCCACCTCTTATCAAGGCTCAAGTATATAATAGTATATTCTGGCAGTAGATGTGTTGCTTGTACTTTTTTAGTTTGTTTTCCTTTGTTATTATGTCTTTAATCTTGTTTTCAAGTAAGCCATCTCCGTGTTCTAACATAAGATGGCAGAGGTTTTTTTTAAAAAAAAGAAATTATTTAATCATTTTGACACGTAATGATACATGGTTTCTTTTAATACCACAGCATTATCCAGGCCACATCAGGAAAATAAAAAAGATTGACATTTGGATTTTATTTATATATTTATTTTTTATTGTTTGGATCACAGAAAGCTGCATTTCTTCAGCTCTGAGAGTGGCACCACTTATCTGTTCAAGCATGACAGTCTCTGGAGCATGAGAACCTTTTAATAAAGTTGACTCCTCTTTCGTTATAAATCATTCATTGGATAAGAGACTGTTCAGGTAGAGCCACTTTACTCAGTTTGATGGATCTCAAATTGTTAAAAGTTTTACCAACAGCCCCATTAAAAAGGAGAGAGAGAGATTAACATTCACATTGTTGGTGCATTCTTACTAAATACCCAAGATGATTGAGGCATGGATCAGGATTTACAGTTAGAAGTAACTGAAAGCAGCTTGAAAATATTAGCTTTTGGAGTATAACTTCCAGAGAATCCCCAGCCAAAAATTAACTTTTCAAAGCTATGCTTTAAACTCACCCCACACAAACCTATAAACTGGGACAGCATAACATAAATTTGCAGTTGTGTTTTTCCTGTTCTATTCCCCTCACACCCTGCCCCCGCTCCTCACACCTTTAATGCATCCCCTGCCAGGATAGTTCTATCAGTCTGTCTGTAATGTTTGATGTTTAATAGCAGGAGACTGAAAGCATAATTGCTGGAGTTTGTTCTTTCAATACCATGGACAAACAGGATTCATTAAATAAACCTTTGTAGTTTATTTGTCTGCAAAGGTATAATCAAGCTCTTGACAGCTGAAGGATAGAAACCATACTCACGTTGGAGAAAGTGGGTCTGGATTGTAAAGAAGGATGCTGTCAGGTTGCAAGATCTGTCTGTGCAAAGAAACTGCTTTAGCCAGTTGTTAAGGTGCTTGTGAGAGCCAACGTGGTGTAGTGGTTTGAGCATTGGACTATGACTCTGGAGATCAGGATCTGATTCCACCTTCTGTCATGGAAACATTCTGTGTGACCTTGGATAAATCACACTCTCTCTTTCAGTTAGTCACGAAAGTGCTGCAAAATCCTTTTGCATGCTGACTTTCCAGAATGACATGGCTATGTCTTTGAACAACAACAAGGTTCTGTCAAATAATTAAAGTTCCCACTTTGAAGGACCCTATCAAATAGTTCAAGTTCATACTTTGAAAGGACTGCCATGCTTACTGAATGAAAGATTCAATAGATTTGATCCAAGTTAGTGATGTGAGTAGGGATGTGTGGATTCAGGGCACCAGCTGAAGTCTCAGGGAATTTCTATGCTTTCCTGAGTCATCAAGAGCTCTTTCACATCTGAAGAACATTATCACACCAGCCTGTTATCTCACAGCAATAATGTTGTTGAAGCAAATAGGAATATTCTGGCAACATACTCATTTGAAAGCATGCACAATCACATCTTCTGCAATTACACTACAGTGCCAAAGATCTCATAACATGCATTTGCCCCTGTCCTTTGGTCCTCTCCTTTCCTGTCTTGTTTTTTATCTTCCCCTCTGCTCACTCCATTTTTGTGCAAAATGGGTCTTTCTGTTATTGGGAGGAGAAGCAGACAGAGGACCCACGACAGGTGAATGTTGATTTGTTTGCAAAATACCCCTATTTCTGTCAGAGGGGACACCTCTTCTAACAATCAAGATCATTGCAGACTGATCAGCCCAATGGGTGTGTGTGTTGGATTAAGGAGTGGGGTGTTTCTTTGTGGGAAGGAAGAGTGAAATTTGAACTAACCTTCCTATGCCTCCCTCTCCCTTCCCCAAGGCTCTTTCTTAGGGCTTTACTACACCAACCTGTTGTTTCAAGGTGAGAAAATGATAATAATGCCCACTCACACCATGTGACTGCTGGTATCAGAACTGCAGTGAAAGAGACCTATTGCACCAGAGGCAAAAACAGCAATATTGGGAACCATTGGTGGGTTTTCCCTGTCAATGAAAATATGCACTTCACCAATGATTTAAATGGAAGGTGGCAGCAGGAGAGAAACAATGTTGTCTGATAAATGCCAAACAATGATGCTATTATCTTGCTGTAATTGCAGTTTAGCAGCTCATGTGATAATCTCTCACAAGTATAGCACTGTGTTTCTTTGTTAATTGCCATGGCTTCATGGTATGGATGCATGAGTTTGTGAGGTATGAAATCTGTCTGGTAGAGAATTCTAAATATTCCTCCCTAAAATAGAAATCCGAAAATGATGATGGTGGTGGTAATATTTACCCCCACCTCTGTTCAAGCCTAAAGACTATATACAACACTTAAATGTACATAAAAATTTACACCATACAAAAGTCAAATATGTACTTAAACTATCAAAGTACTGTAGTGCTAAAACCATAAACCATTAAAAATAAAGCAATTTATAGAAAATTCAGCACATTCTGCATGGCCCATTCCCTCTATGCAAGCAGTCCTCAAATCCCTGTTGAAACAAAAAAGGTTTTTATTGCCTGAAGTAGTAAGAAAGGTTTCAATCTAGTCTCTTTGGGACTATAGTTTCAAAACTTAGGCACAGCCACCAAGAAGGCCCTCTCCTGTGTTCCT
Source organism: Sceloporus undulatus (assembly GCF_019175285.1). NCBI lineage: Eukaryota > Metazoa > Chordata > Lepidosauria > Squamata > Phrynosomatidae > Sceloporus > Sceloporus undulatus. The sequence continues at coordinate 217,349,811 of NC_056525.1, read as the reverse complement.
ACCAGATGTATCTATCAGAGTGATGTGACAGAGGGAAGGGCCTTCCCAGATTTAAAAATGCTAAAAGGTTCATAAAAGAGAATATGGTCCTTCAAATAATCTGAACCTGAGAGTTCTACAGAATGCGACTATGGCAGCTAAAGTGGAGTGAAAGAGCCTTGCATAGGGAGACAAATTTCAGAAGGAACAATAATGGAGAAGAAGAATGTTTAATTTTTGTCTTTGAGGTGGCTGTAGAGTTTGGACATGCATTTCTACCCATTTCCCACTGGTACCAGAGTTGTGTAACTCAGCTTGAAGACATAATTTGTTCTCCCTTCTTAAAATTCATCATTCTTACACTGGACCTCAACTGAACATCCCTTCAGACAAAGGACTGCATAGCCATCCTTGGGACCAATATGGTTTGTGTATATAGTCCTGGGTCCTAAAATATGGGTGAGAGATATAGTAGATGTAACATATGAGTCTGATTCCATGTGGAAAAAAAATCTGAACAGTTTCTCCCCATCTAGGATTGCCAGTGTGGCCATCAAAGAGATATGATGGTGTAGTGATTTGAGTTTTGGACCAGGACTACAGAAGACACCAGGAGACTCCAGAAGACTAGGAATCTTCACTTTGCCATGAAAACACAGTGAGTGACCTTGGGCAGGTCATAACCTCTTAATCTTAAAGGCAACAGCAAACCTACTCTGAACACATTTTGCCAAGAAAAAACTAGGATAGAGTTGCCATAATTTGGAGTTGACTTGAAGGCGCTTTAAAAACAACAATGCATGTATCAGCAGCAATCAGCCTACTGATAGACATGACACTTTAGTATTCTAAGCTGCATCCTTGGATTGATTATTAGGGTAGACACTGAAGTCTACAAAACCATCCAGCTGGAGTTCATTGTAATATGAAGCATTATATTCTCTCTCTCTCTCTCTCTCTCTCATTTTAAGATCTGCCAATTTTAACTGTAGTTTAGCAAAAGAAAAAAACCCTAAAATATACTCTGGCAACTTTCCAGCACAAATTGGTGACTAGATGCTTGATTTCTATTGATTCCAATTGCTACATCACCCTCCTTCCTCCCTTGTACCTCTTGCCTATGTTATTATTCAGTAGAGTAAGTAGCAGGATTTAATGTTTCCAAGAATTGGCAACAGATTGCACCAGCAGTACTTAAACAGCAGCACACTGTATTTATTTGTATGCTGTGTGTTTCTCCAATGTATGTAATTCTATCTCCAAATTCAACATTTGTTGGCCATTAAATGGGGAATGATTCTGTTTAAGTCAAAACAGCAGTCAAAATACAAACAATGCCGCATTATGGTGAGGATGTGAACTAAATAGCTGACACCAAATTTCTGGAAAATAACCAATGTTTTGTGTCAAATAATACACCCTACTTTGAAAGAGTGTAAATCACACCATTAATAATGGAACAAATTCTTTTTAAGCACCTAGGGAGAAATTCTTCTTAAGCATTTGAACTCAGTGGCCTACCAATTTTTTTCTGTATTATTTTCTTCCTCTTTTTATGCCCCCCCACCAAAGAAATATTGTTAGACATAAATGTTGCCTTAAACAGTGAGGGGAAAGTACAAGGCCTTGCTGAATTTCAAAAGGTTGAGGAATGAAAAACAGAAGGGAAAGCAAACACTCCTTGAGTACTGTAAATAGTGGGACTTTTCTTAAGAAGAGCACTATCCCAGTGGTTCCCAAACCTGGGTCCTCAGATGTGGTTGGACTTCAGCTCACAAAAGTTCCCAGGGAGCATTCCCTGGGGTAAGGATTTAGAGCAGACCAAAGTCAAATTTTGTCCAACAACCTCCTTTCTAGAGGGCCCAGACAGATGGCTTCTGAAAGTTGGAAGGCAGAGCATGAAACAAACAGGCTTCTCCTGTTGTAGCACTCAGTGCTGAATTGCCTCTCATCTTGAAGATTCTGCTGAGCCAGCTTGGCTAACAGGCATGGATAAACATAGGCCCTGTCTGCATGGACCAAATAAAACAGCTTCCCTCATCCTTTTAGCAGGAAGACCAGATAATGCACAGCCGATGGTAGCAGTAACTGCACAAGGCTGTTCAGTAGGATGTGCATGTGATCAGCTGCCCAGCATTAGAATGGAGAGTCTTTGCATTGGGGGAGAGTCAGACCAACTCTGAGACCAGGATACTCTAGGCTGCCTGCACTACTGCAGACAGGACACAAATCTCCTTTTGAGAACAAAGGAAACTACTTTATGCTGAGTCAGAGTACTGCACCATCTAGAACAGTATTGTCAACTCTAGGGTTTCAGGGAATATTTTTTCTTAGCCCAGCCACCTACTGCTGGGTGATGATCAGCCATCAATTGCTAACAAGGCCTGACCATGCATAGCTTCCAAAATGACAGACAATCAATGCATTCAGGGTGGTATGGTTTTTAAAGCTATATACGCCAGTTTTTGTTGTTATAGTTGTGGTCCTTCAAGTTGTTTCTGATTTATGGTAACCCTAAAATGAACCTATCATGGGGTTTTCTTGACAAGATTTGTTCAGAGAAGGTTTGCCATTGCCTTCCCCTGAGGCTGAGAGCATATGACTTGACCAACGTCACCCAGTGGGTTTCATGACCGAGCTGGAATCAAACCCTAGTCTCCAGGGTCATAGTCTAACACTCAAACCATGTTGGCTTTTGTTATTTTCTAATAACAGGAGGAATTGAAAGGAAACCGATAACTGAAATTATTTGCAAGTTTCATAAATATATCTTGCCCAGGAGCATGATGCTTGGGCACTGTTACTGTTGGTTTTAATGTTCTCTTAGATATAGGGTATTCCTTATTCTTTCCCACGTTCTACAAATGCCAATGAAGTCTGTGACACGCTAGAGGTGGGGATCCTACCTATAGTATGTGGATCATAATGCACAGGCATTACACCAGTTCAGAGGTCAAAAATCTCTGATTTCTGAACTAAATCCATGAACTTTCATAGCACTGAAAGCCAAGTAGAATAAATTGTTTTGAACAAACTCCCAGCATCTCTTGTGAGCTTTATGTGTGGTTAACTGCTCTGCCTTTCTTATTCAAGTCTCTGCAAGAGGCTTCAACGCTTTTGACACTACTGCTTCCTGTTAGTTAGCTTCAAATTATGGGATGGGGGGTTGTCCTCGGTGCCCATCAATTTCAGCTGAGGTGGAAGGCTATCTTGTTCTTCATTAGCAGTACCTGCTGTTAGCTACACAGATTCAAGAAGAAAACCATCATCCAAACAGCTTTCTAGGTCTGACAGTTTTGCATCAGAACTATATATCAAGAGTTATTAAGATGGATGAAACACACTGAAAATTTTTGCACAAAAGGCTCTGTCTTATTTATAGATTATATAATAAACCATTGCATCAAGTGAAGAGAAATATGAAATGTAAAGGCACAATCCTCTAGCTTTTACTTGGAAACGAGCTTCACTAACTACTGATTTTGTTTCACAGGTTACAGATTCTACATTTTATTGTCCAAAAATGAACAATATGTTACAGGTAAACAAGTAATCCACATCCCAGGGTTTTTGCGTCTCACCTTATCGTGATGTCTACAAGATGACTGTCTATCTTGGGCTTCAATTCCCATGTGATAACAGATTTTATTGGTTTACACTCTACTGAGCTGTGGGCTACAGTTTCCCAGCAATAACCACAGATTGGCAGTTAGTAGGTGATCTGTGTTTCCAATTAGTATATTACATCAGAAAATTTATATTCCTCAATACGGAATTGCAAAAGGATCAGTTGGCCTGGATTCCTGTCAGTACCATTTTAGAGAAGATGGAAAACTGTATATCTATAATTACTTAAACAACACATAAATCACTTGACATGATTTATGTTAATATTGTCCTTGAACAGTTTTCCTGGACATGTGAACTGCTATTATATGCTTGCTTCTTACAGGAAACAAAGAGAGGTCGTGATCAACCTCTTACTGTATCTGGGACCTTTACAGTTATATTTATACACTTCCATGTTACATAAAAATACAGAGGCTCCTTGAAAATGATACTTAATTACCAGTGGATTGGCCAATCAGTAAATTCTTCCCTACACAGTAGGTTTCAAGACACGTTTGACCTAATCAGATAATATTATTTCTTATATTTATATCTTGCTCTTCCTCCATTCACAACATTAGGAAATCTATACTTTCACTGTAATTTTCCCCATGCTGCCACTTAGGGTTGGAATCGTGTTATTTAGTCCTGCCTCGCCATGTGAGCAACCTCCATGCTTTTGCTCAGAAACCCTGCATAATGATTTTGATGGATTATAGGAGGGATGTAGGCAAAAGTCACATCACTGGCACTCTGTTTTCTTCCCCCCCGCCCATGCTGCTCTCATTGTTTACATCTTTAAATGCAGATGCACACATAAGAAGCAATGTGTAGATTTCTCTCCTTCCATAACAATAATGACCTACCTTGTACACTTACTTGCATGCCTAAAATGAGAGAGACAATAGAGTGGAATGGTTAGGCTAGGCTCATTTGGCTCCACCTGAAATGAAATGGAATTTTATACCATGCCACTTTCAGCATGCCACATGGGTTTAAAATCATCCTCATTGTCTGTTACATTTCTTTTTACGTTTGTTTCCTTCCATGTTCCTCATCAGGTTGTGACCACCACCCACTGGATTGTAATTTCAAGCACTTATTTTCTTCTGTATGGCCGTTCTCCTCTCACATCAATTACATTCAGTCATCTCTATGGATCAGTTTTGGAGCACTTGGAGCATTTTAATTCAGAAAGGGCACAGTCTTTAGTTTTAGTTTTCATTTCAAAAGAGCCCAAAGCTATTGCATGAAGAACACCCTTTGGAAAAGGTATCATCTCATTTAGAAATACTGGAGGTTTTATCTGTATAATAATGAAGAAAACTTCACTTGCTAATAAAGGACAAAAATTATGTTTGAAAAGTAAAGCATGCATATTCCCCTTCCGTTTCTCCTTGTGTCTTCCTCCTTAATTATCTATTGGCACCCATAGAAGGGGATATTTAGTACAGTTTTTAGAATCCAGAATGAAAGCCCATGAATATATTGTTTCAACAGCAGCACAAAAACCCACCTCTTGGCACAGCTGCCAGCTAAGTAAGCAAGTCACCTTCTGTTGTTTCTGGCTTGCTGTTTCCTGCAGCTACATTGTAGATGCCTCTTGCAATTAATTTTCATAGGTTTCTTTAGAATTTTTTGGGTTTTATTAGAGAAGGTGGACTTCAATCATTTTCATCCTTGAAACCAATTAATGTAGGTTCTTAAATATGCTTCAATTTCCCCATGAATTAAACTAAGTTGGATAGAAACCAAATATAAAGTTTGCAAAGGAAAACCTTTGTCTGTTAAAAGTTCAAGGTTTCTGAATCTCAGGACAACAAAGGCTTGCTAAAGGTACATCCAGATTGATTAAAAAGATGAAAATTCCAGATTTTGTTCCTGTTATTCCTGATTTATAAGATTCATATATGCTTTGTTTATTCCAGAATGGTTTTTGTCAGCTTTGAATATGATGAGAGACCTTTTAAATCAGCTCCCCAAGTCAGTTTATTTTAATCCAGTATAAAATAATAAAGAACAGGAACAAAATCAGTGACTTTCTATCTAGATGTGCCCTTGTGTCTTTGAAAAACTGGAGAGCTGCCGGCATTATAATGATCTACATACGATCTCACGTGATGTATGGCAACTTTATGCAAAATGGAACTAGCTAATGGCGCCTCGGCAGTGGCAGAGAAAGGAGCGGCTCTTTTTTTCCAGGTGCATCATTGCATCAATATGTGGTTGCCGCGGCAATGATCTGTGGGAGAAAGGGGTAGCAACCAATCACCAGCAGCCTCTCCCCACCTGGGCTGCCCCCTTAAGTCTGACCCTTGACATATCCACAGGTCATATAAAAATCCACATTTTTGGCCCCAAAATTTAACCTCGACTTATACACAAGGTCAACGGTAGGTTTTAAATTGGTATAACTTTGTGCTTTTAATAGAATGGTTTATTTCAATGTTTTTCTAAAACATTTTTACTACTGTAATAAGATCTTAGCTGTATTTTATTTTAATCTTTTGTAAGCCATCCTAAATTACAAACTGGAAGAAAGGTGGGATATATATTTTAAAATGACTGAATAAAGTTTAGGTTGATACACACTGCCATAAAACGAAGTGCTGCTGGCGATACTAAGGTTAGGGAGCGTGCTCCCTAACCCTAGTCTGTGGCAGCACCAGAATCATGGCGGCCTCCACATGGGGGCTGCACCACATAGCATCCCCATGGCCATGCAGGAAAGCGATGTCATAAGGGCTGAAATGCATTTTGCAGCTCCTTCCTAGAGCAGCTTGTTCCCGCAGCAACTACACGGCCGCAGGAATGATCCTGAGGGGAAAGGGGCCGCCCCTTTCTCCTCCTGGCTGTCCGGGTGTCAGAGGGCATGAAGCCCCAAGGATCCAGGGTCCATAAAATGACGGATTGGGGCCACACGGCTGCCGATGAAGTTGCTCTGGCCCCAATCCAGCGTGAAAAGGGGTGGATGCAGGCCACCCCTTTGGGGCGGTCTGTAACAGGCCTTAAGTATGAGAAAAGAGCAGGGAGAGGAAAGCAGAAAGTAAGTTGGTAGATAGAGACTTAAAAGACAATAGAAGAGGATTAAGAAAGTATACAAAGTCAGATACAATAAATAAATGCAACATATAGCTAACAGCAACAGAAAGCCTGTTTTATGGGACAAAGTTTAAGTCTGAAGTTTTGTATTTTTTAAGTATTACTTAAGTTTTCCCCCCCCCCCCCCCCCCCCAAAAAGGCACTATTGACAACTTAGCATGTTTTACTGTACTTTCTCACACAGCTTTATTTAGACCTGGAGAGATGCCAGCCCTCCATTGTTCAAGTTCATATTTCAGCTGACTTGATGGAAATTCACACATAGTGTGAACAAGGAAGGCCATTCTTTAAAGTTGGACACCAGTGTAGGACTTTGGCAACAAGTTGGGACAAACATCATTTCAAAAATGGCACAAGTTTAAAACAAACACGTTCCTTAATTAGCTTGGGCTGACAGTGTGTGTGTTTGCATATGTACATACTTGTATATGTGGTTATTGGAAATACTTCCCTCCAACTATTTCAATCATGAAGTTTGCAAGGAATAAATTAAATGATTTCCCTCCATCCACATGCCACTGAAAGCCTTGAAATCAACAGGAACGTGGAAGGAAGGTGTGAGATACCAGGTACAAGATAATTTCCATCCCTGAAAAATATTGATAGATATTGTTCAGTTTTTGTTCAGTTCTTCAGTCAGAAGAGTGATGGGTTAATGGGCATGTAAAATACTTTGTATCTTATATCTTCTACATAGTACCTTGTACATACGGTAGTACAAAGAGATTACAATGTCTCAAAGCATCTAAGTCAGTGATGGTGAACCTTTTCAGGTCCACATTCTGGGGGGTGGGGCTTCAACCCCCCAGGAGGGGGCGGCATGCTGGGTTGGGCTTCTGCCCTTTGGGAGCGGAGCTTCTGAGGTGGGACTTTTCCTGCTCTTTTCCAGCCTCCAGCTGTCTCTGAGAGACAGCTAGAAGCTGGGGGAAATTAGGGGGGGTGCCTGCTCCTCCTGCCCCTCCCTTGGCCTCCAGCTATCTCTCAGAGACAACTGGGGGCCCATAAGGGCATGTGGGGAAGGGGAGCAATGGGCCTGCGGACTTGGCCCGCAGCCCCTGCTCTTCTATCTGGGGCTTTGCCAGTCCTGATGTGTCCCTGGAAGGCATTGCGGGGAGGAGGAGGCATTGCCCCACAGCCCCTGCTTCCCTCCACAGGGCTTTGCCAGTCTTGAGGTGTCCTTTGAAGGACACCTCAGGTCTGGCAAAGCCTCGCGGGGAGGAGGAGGCATTGCCCCGTGGACCCTGCTTCCCTCTGCAGGGCTTTGCCAGTTTTGAGGTGTCCTTCAAAGGACACCTTAGGTCTGGCAAAGCTTTGTGGGGAGGAGGAGGCGTCAGCCCGCCCTCTCCTCCCCAGCTTGCTTTCCTCCACTGGAACAGGCTCCGAGGGGCCCATTTGGGTGTAGGAAAGGTAAGCCGGGGGGAAGAGGACTGGGCAAGCAACCCAGGCCTCTCCTCCCCAGGCCTTTTCTCTGCCAGAATGGGCACCGAGGGGCCCTTTCGGGTGTAGGAAAGGCAAGCCGGGGGGGGGGGGAGAGGACTGGGCTCGCGACCCAGGCCTCTCCTCCCCAGGCCTTTCTTCTACCCAAATGGGCCCCAAGGGGCCTGTTCGGGTGAAGGAAAGGCAAGCCAGGGGGAAGAGAATTGGGCACGCGACCCAGGCCTCTTACCCACAGACCTGGCCTGCCCCCCAACTATCTCTCTGGAAATAGCTGGAGGCTGGAAAAGGTCTCTGGGGAGGAGCCACTGGCACATACCAGTCACTCCTCCTGCCTTCACCCTTTTCCTGACCTCCAACTGTCTTAGAGAGGGTGGAAGAGGGCTGGGAGAAGGAGCTAAATGTGCGCGCCTCTGGCTCCTTCTCCCGAGTGCCATTTCCTGACTTCCCGCTGTCTCAGACAGCAGAAGGCCCAAAAATGGCAGAGAGGAGGTGGAAAAGAATGCGAGTGCCTCTTCCGTCTTCTCCCTCACTGCTTGTGCCTGGTGAAATGGCATCGTGTGTCACTTCTGGCACACATTCCATAGGTTCGCCACTACGGATCTAAGTGATAATGAATAGCCTCCCTTGCTTAGAAAACGTCTTTTAAAAAGAAAATGGGCACCATTATTAATTCAGTCCCCCTACAGGATCTGTTATCTTCAATTGCTAACTGATTGGCATAAAAGCTGATTGTTGTCATAACTCATCCTCTGGAGTCTGAGGAATCTGATACAGAGGAGTTGAATAGAGAGGAATGTCTGGCTCGAGATGTTGGCTCTGCCCTGTAATTTGTGCAGCTTGTGGCTAAAATAGCTAGGGGCTGTTTCTTCAGCAGGATGTGATAGACTCTGAAGAGATACCCCATCATTTGAAGTCTGACAAGGAGTAAAAGAGAAGCTTCAACACATTCAGTGCTGTTAAGCAGGAGATATTGACTAATAAACCACCTGGCATCTAGAATCATCCACCTATAAATTCCCAGCACTTCCTGGAGTTTCTTTTTGCACACAACCATTAAGTTTCTGGCAGTACTCTTGGAATTCATGCATTTCCTGGAATTGACCTCTGGATTGTCTATGTTTAATGACTTGGTTATCTGAACTGTTATTGTGTGCCTTCAGTTCATTTCTGACTTATGGCGACCCTAAGGCAAACCTTTTGTGAATTTGTTATGGGTTTGTTTTTGGTTTTTTTGCAAGGTTTGTTCAAAGAAGGTTTGCCATTGTCTTCCTATACGGCTTGCCCAAGATCACCCAGTGAGTTTTGTGGCTGAGCTGGGAATCAAACCTTGGTCTCCAGAGTCATAGTCCAATGTTCAATCCAGTATGCCATTCTATCTGAATTACTGGCTTTGAATTATAATTTCTGGACTAATTTCTTTCAGGATAATCTGAAGAGCCCAGGTAGCACAGTGATTAAATGTTAGTACTGCAGCCACCCACTCACAAACCACAAGGTTGCAAGTTCAGTTCTAGCCAGGGGGCAGAGTTCTCAGCCTAGCATCATTCTGAGGTCGCTAAAATGAGCACCCAGCTTGTTGAGGGCAATTAGCTTACACATTGCAAACCACTTAGGGAGTGTGTAAGTATAAGCAGTATAGAAATGTACTTGCTATTGCTATAGCTAATCTGTCACCTTGGACACATGGGCATGGGACAATGGGTCTGAAGAAACATGAGCCATACACCTTCTGTTATGTACAAGCTGGGTACAGATATTTCTGCACAACAGATATGCTAGAAAAAGAAAACAAGCCAAGAGTGCAATGGTGCTTCAATGGAAGTTGCTGCTGAGGTCAGAACTTATTATTATTATTATTATTATTATTATTATTATTATTATTATTTTAAAATCATTACAAAACAAAACATAATTTCATACACCCTACATAGTGGAAGGTTTTTCCATCATATTATACAGAGCTTTCCAATTAATCTGTCAAGGTCCCAAGTAGGATTGTCAGCATGGGTTCCAGACTGTCCCAGATGCACATTTACTGGATGTGAAAAGTAGGTTACAGACAAGATAACTGCCATCATCTTCCCAATATCTTTCCAGGGATCCCCATACTCAGCATGGAGTTCCTGTGAGAGTCCTATACTAGCAAACCAATCAGGAACTAGGTTTGCTGGCTGGTGGGCAACACATATCAGAAGGTTCTGGAGACATTTCTTCTCCAGTCTGCCTGGGGAGCACATAAACATTCCCTGGTTATGCTGGGGGCCAGTATGTTAGCGTCATGGGTCAAGCACCTATAACCAGTAAAGATCTGGGCCATTTCACCTCTAGTGAGGTATCTGTATTCTTTGTTGTATATCCCCCTCAAGAGCCACCCTGTCCTCATGACTGCTAGTCAAGCAAGAAAAAATTCATAAACATGTACTTCACTATAGGACTCTCACAGAAAGTCCATGCTGAATATGGGGCTCCCTGGAAAGATATTGGGAATATGATGGTAGTTATCTTGTCTCCTTGCCAATGAAGGATTGATTTGTTCAGTGCTTGTTTATTTATATGTTAAATATATGCCCCATCTTTCTGCCAAGAAGAGGCACTTAAGGCAGCTAATATACCCATGAAGATCCTTTAAATTGAGAAGGCAAATGGCTGTTGCCACTGAAATGTATGCACAGTACATCCTCATGTGGTTTTCCTGCCTTGTAGAGCAATCAGTAGCTTATGAATTGAAAGTCCAGGTAGACAGCAGTCCAAAACATACTGCAGAAATAATCCAGTTTGAGACTACTTTACCTGCCCTGGCTCAGTGGCAGGGAACCCTGGGAACTGTATTTTATTGTGGCACCAGAGCAATCAGAGAAGGCTAACTGTCTCACAAAACTACAGTTCTCAGAATAGCATTGAGCCAGGATAGTTATAGCAATCTCAAATGGCAGTGTGTTTTGGACCCAAGTCTACAGTATGGGTAGAAAGAACCCCCATCCTCAGATACACTTCCTGTTTAGATCAAGTATTCCTGTTCAAGCAATCAATGCAGAATCTACCTTTTACATTGTTGCTGTTGTTGTGTTCCTTTAAGTCATGTCCGACATATGACAACTCTATCACAGGATTTTCTTGGCAAGTTTCTTCAGAAGGGGTTTACTATTGTCAGCCTCTGGGGCTAGAGAGTGTGACTTGCCCAGGATCACCCAGATGATTTTACATATGGATCCCTTTAACTGAATTGGGTAAGAAAATGTCACTAAGGACTTTATCACATGAAGCTGGAAAAGTGGAATTAGAGCAGTGTAGTTGCATCTGTTGCCATAGCTTGTGACACGATGCTGTGTTTGTCCAGTAGTCCATTTATTGCTGGAGCACTCTTTCTCATTGATGGGCAAAACTCATCAGTGCCTCCCAATCACACTGCTTTTCCATTGTTTATTCAAATGTGATACATTCCTCCTGAAGCATTTCCAATATATAGGTGATGCAAGTGGGCATGATTATGTTCCTCTCCTCCCTCCTCGCAATTCCCAAGCAGGCTGTTTTTCTTTTTCTTATCAATTTCTTTTCTTTCTTTGTTTTTTGAATTGTGATAATCACAGAACTGCTTTAAAAATAAAAAGCAAGAAAAATAAATTCAGACCAAAGGAAAGGGGATAGGGCAGGGAGACAGGGCTATGGAAGCTGAGGAAGACAGAGACTGGGACAGAAGCAGCAGCATGGAAATTTGGAAGAGTTGTGTGATAATGGGTTTCCCAACCCAGAATGTTTGCATTTCTTCGGACCCATTCACATTAGCTTTTAACCCGGATTTGAAATCAATTCTTCCACGTGAAGTTCATATTGGGCCCGATTCTGTCACAATCCATGTTGAGGCTTGCACAAGGAAATGCCCTCAGCGCAGGGTATCGAGATTCAGGCTAAAATCCGTCTTTTCTCAAAAGACCTGGGTTCCGCAAAATATGAACTTGCCCTTGATCATGATCGGCAAATTCAGGGAGGGATTAAGGCCAGAGGGCGGGCAGAGGTCAGAGCATTCCCTCCCCTCATCCGAGGGGAGGGGGAGGAGGAGGAGGAGGAAAGAGCCGAAGGAAAAAGGGGAATCTGGAGGAAAGGGTGACGGGGCAAAAAGGGAAAACCAGGGTGACTGATGGGGGCTGCAAAGGGCTGTCAGAGGGAGTGGAGAAAGTGATGGAGGAGGAGGAGGAAGAAGAGGAGGAGGAGGGAGCCGTGGGAAGAAGGGAGCCATAGAGGGCATTCTATAACAGAGCAGGAGGAGGAGGATGAAGGAGCCGGGGCAGCTCGAGAGGGGAGGGTCGGAAGGAAAGAGGAGGAGGAGGATTGCCAAGGGAAATTGGGCTGCGGGGCCAAGCCGGAGGAGGGATGTAGGGAAATCAGGCTGGAGAAGGAGCCTCTTTTATTTTTGACAATTTATGCGCATGATTTTTTGGGTGACATGTCTGTGTGCTTGCTTGTTCTACTTTCCTCTTGCACCTGGATTATTATTATTATTATTATTATTATTATTATTATTATTATTATTATTTGTGTTATATGCGGATGCTACAGTCAGAATGCCTGCGCTGCATTTCCCTTTTATTCCCAATTGATTCCATGGGTCAGTTGGAACTGACAGGTCACTCTCTCTCAGCCTCAGTGGAAGGCAATGGCAAAGCTCCTCTAGCCGGAGGAAAAGGGTCGGTTCAGGTCAGGTCAAAGGCAGGGCACGAACGGAGCCCCCATCAGGCACCTCCCCCCTTTTTTATTTTTTAAAATTATTTTTGTCAAAATATGCACATTTTTTTTCTTGAGGCAGATATATAGATGGATAGAACATGGCTAGCTGCTGCTGGTTCACTTTCCCTTTCATTTGCTCGCTCCCAGCAAAGGGGAAATGTTACAATGGGCAAGACTTGTGAATGGAATGCTACAATTCGAATGTTACATTTGTTGCTCTTGTCAATTTGGCAAATTGGCAAATTGATACATGCTTTTGCTACTGTCTCTAAGGAATTCAGGGGTAGCCCTGAATTGCTTTTAAGAGCAAAAAATAAATTAAAAAAAATGCATGGCAATCGCATCCTTTTCTGGCATTTCCGAGGTGAGGAATTTATTATTATTATTATTATTATTATTATTATTATTATTATTATTACATGTCTAAGAGGCATTCTGGGGTGGCAAGGAGGAGGGGATACAGGATGCATTAGCTTGCATTTTGGGGTTGAAAATGGGTCCAAGAGCAGATCATAACCTGCACTGACCCAAATGCCCACCACACACACACACACACACACGGTTTTTAAATCTGGCAAAATGTGTGCATTTTGGTGCATTTTGTGCCTGGCTCTTTAAAAAAAAGGAGGGGGAAGCACACTTCTGATGCCCCAATGAGTGCTGCAAACGTCACCTATGACGATCACTTGATTGACAACAGGCGCCTTCATGTTAAACCTGATTTCTGAAGAAGGCATTCGGGTTAAAATGCCCCTCAGTTTGTAGTGGGCACTTGCTTACGGAGAGATTCGGGAGGGGCCCCCCCGAATCTGTCCAGTTCCTTCAGGAGCAAAATTGCCAGTGGGAATGAGGCCTTAGATTAACATGATTGTGGTGCCTTGCAGGCCTGATGTGATAAAGTCATAAGAAGGAGGACAAAAAGAGGATTTTTTTTCTTTGCCCTCCTTTGTTCTCTCTCCTTCTTTTATAGTGAAATGCAGAGAAAGTAAAACTTGGAGCAAAATCTATTCTATGTACACAAACACATAAGGACACACACACACACACACACACACACACACATCTTCAGCTATGCTTGTATGATTTAATTGCATTTCTCTAGCAAAAGAATGCAGGCTCTGGATTCATTTTCTTCCCAATGTGGTCAAGTGAAACCCTCTGCTAAATTAGCATCTCATATATAAATACAAAATGGCACAAACTCCCAATATTTGTGTTTGGGTTTATTTCAAATTATTATCTTCAAACCAGTTTGCTAATTTATGATTGTTTTGCACATTGATTCAGAGCGGCATGTGACCTTTTATACTTGCATTTGATGTAGTCTCCCAAGCCTCTATTAACATTAATGGGCATAGTGCAGGGTGCCTTAGAAAAGAACTGTATAGTGCGGTGGTTTTGTTACATAAACTCTTGGAATGTGTATTGTTATATTCATGGAGTGCCAGTTCTATTTGCAAGAGGTATGAAATTAACAACTATGGAATTAGCCACCATCTGAGTGGAATGTGTGAGTTATTTCAAAAATATTTGTTTAGTTGCCTTGGAAATAAATAGTCCAGGACTGATTTTTAAAAGAAGCTTTGACAACACAGTATTTGTTCCCTCTAACAGCTTGAAAGACTAAGTATAACACTTTTTTTGTTCCTGAAGTATTGTGCATGACCTTTTAAAAAAATTATCAATATTTTCAGTGAATATATATATATATTCACTGAAAATATTGATAATTTTTTTAGAAGATCATGCACAATATATATATCTTTAAGCACACTGCTTTTCCATGGAATTTCCACCTTTATTTCAAAATCTCTTTCGCTTTTAAAATATTTTTCATTCCCTAATTTCCATATAACTAGTTGAACTATGCGTCAGTCCAAATGCAATTTAAAATTGGTCTCAATTTTCTATGCACATAACTTCTCTTAATTGCACAGAACAAGTTTAGACTGCCTCTGTCCAATTAAGACAAAAAGAGAAAAGGGTAATTAAATATAAATCATAACAATCAAAAGTTACATTTCCATTTTTTTTCAACAAAGAGATTTTTCCTCCACTTTTTTTTAAAAAAATGCTATTGGACCATGGATGGAACTTCATTATCACAGTTCTAGTGTACATAGCTTTCTTTTAGGTATTGAATGTTGGCAATGAGAAGAGGGAATTTTATTAAGAATGTCCAATTAAAAAAAAATAGACCTGGTCTATGTACTAAGAAGAAACAGACCCCATTTCTGTATAGAAATATTATACATTTTGGAATAACATGCAGTGAAGTTTTTCTTGGACTATATATTTATGCTTCAGGTTGCAGATTATATTTTTTAATATTACAAAAATGCAATACATCCAAGGGCTCTCAAAATGGTCTAGCACATCTAATTGCTTCCCACACCTATTCAAAGTTCTTTTTCTCCCTTTAAAATTCCTAAAAAGATTTGGGTCAAAGAATTTGAAGGTGTGACTCTTTCCATACTAACTGGCAGGCATGCTACCAATGTCATCCCCTAATTACCACTTCCATCTAGGTTTCCATGCCAGGCCCTGCAATTTCAGAGCCAAAAATCGAGTCTTAGAGATGGCACCTGGCAAGGACAGTAATGAGGAAGATGAGTATTGGGTGGGAGCCAAGGGGAGAGGGAAGGAAAAGAGAAGAAGAAATAGAGAAAAGGAGGAAGAGGAAATATTAAGGCAGGAGCTGAAGAGAGAGAGAGAAGTGAAATCAAGAAATTGAAAGAGAAAGGAATCAAATGCCTGGGTAGAACTGGAAAATATATACCAAACTTTTTGGTAACAACAACAACAACAACAACAACATTATTTATATACCACCTTTCTGTTAGAAAAACAATCAAAGCAGCTTACATATTTAAAATCCATCCAATATACAGTACATATTATATATAATATCTCTATATTCCCCCTAAAAAGAATTAAACATGTTACAATTAAAAATTAACCTGTTAAATTAAGCTATTAGTAAATAAAGTCTATCGTCCACCCCATGGGCTAACAGACTCCCTAGCCAAGCTGACACAGCTGGTCTCGGAACTGGTGCTGGAGTCTCCTAGACTTCTTGTTCTGGGGAACCTCAACATCCCTTTCGAGGCCGGCACACAAGACCTGACAGGTGCAGCTTGGGAGTTCATGGCTTCCATGATGGCCATGGGCCTGTCCCAACTGGTCTCGGGTCCAATGCATTGCACAGGTAAGACACTCGATGTCGTCTTTAGTACGGATTGGGATAATCTGTGGGCAGAGATATGTAGTACCTCTGCTCTGTCATGGACAGATCATTTCCTGGTTGAGGTTCGACTTAAGGCAACTACCCAAATCCCCCCCGGGGGTGGAGGACCTATTAGGATGTTCCACCCTCGAAGGC
>NC_056525.1:217284298-217318580 GCF_019175285.1 Sceloporus undulatus | reverse complement strand
TCTGGAAGGCTCTGGAAGGTGTTATATAAAGCTAGTCTGCTAGCTCCACCCCCTTGTGACTCACAGATGTTACTCACAGAAGCTCCGCCCCTTCAGCAACAAGCACACGGTCTCAAAATGGCTGCCAAGCAGCTCCTCTCCTTCTCCTCTCTCTGGCCGGACTGTTCTGGAAGGCTCTGGAAGGTGTTATATAAAGCTAGTCTGCTAGCTCCGCCCCCTTGTGACTCACAGATGTGACAAGGGGGCGGATCTAGCAGACTAGCTTTATATAACACCTTCCAGAGCCTTCCAGAACAGTCTGCTAGTCTGACATCTGAATGACATAATAGACATATTTAAATATTTGAAGGGATGTCATATTGAGGATGTTTTCTGCTGATCCAGAGACTAGAACACAGAGTAATGGATTCAAACTACAGGAAGAGAGATTCCACCTAAACATTAGGAATAATGAGTTGTCAGAGCTGTTTAACTGTGAAACACACAGCCTTGGAGAATCATGGAATCTCCTTCTTTGGAGGTTTTTAAAGAGAGCTTGGATGGCCATCTGTCTGGAGAGTTTTGATTATGTATTCCTGCAGAGTAAGGGGGTGGACTGGATGACTTGTGGTTTCTTCCAACTCTATGATTTTATTATTCTAGTTATGCTTTCCCCTCCCCCAAAAAGGGTGTGTGCATGCCTTTTAAGGTGATGTGAAGGTCTTGACATTGATCACATTTTCATATCTTCCAATATTTCATGCAGTGAAATAGTATGCGGTAGCTCAAGTGGTTAAGACACTGACTCTGTTGATCAGCAGTTTAGCAGTTTGAAGCCCAGGTGCTGCATGATGGGGTAAGCTTCAATCACTAGTCTCAGTTTCTGCCAACCTAGCAGTTTGAACGCATGCAAATGCAAGTAGATAAATAGTTGGCACTCTGATGGGAAGGCAGACAGAGTTCTGTGCAATCATGCTGACCACATGATCACAGAGTAGTCTCTGACAATGCTGACTCTTCAGCTTAGTAATGGAGATGAGTACTGCCCCTTATGGTCGGACACAACTTGACAACCTTGTCAACGGGGAATACCTTTACTTTTTTACTATTTCACATATGAATACACATGTAACCAGGCAATATCAGAGTGTGGTCAAAATAGCAAAAGTTTTTAATGAGAAAGAAAACACAAGCTAGGAGAGAGTGTAGCACTTTGCATTGCCTGAGCCTACTGAAAATGGCAAGATTACACCTCTCATCTCCTTTCTCTCTTTTGAGTTAATTGACTACAAGCTACTTTTGTACTTTGAAATCAGGAGTTATTCACACATTTTGTTTTGCATCCTGACTATATTAATAATCTCACTCACCCATCCCCAATTTGTTGTTCACACTATTTTTTTTAATATCAGAATCACATCTATGTGCATCTCTGCAAGTTGTGTTGGTCACACATGCCAGCACTGTGAATGAAGATGGAGTTGATGATGCTGATGCATTCAAAACACACTCAAGACATGGAGAGTTTTATTCCAGGTCTATCAGCATTGGTTATTCACATACCTGATAATGTGTATCTTTCAGGAAATCTGGGGAAAAAAACACCCGAGAATGAATATCTCAGCTTTTGCAGGGTTTTTGGCAGCCTGCCCCAAACTTAACTGGATAGACTGGAAATTCATGTGAACAACGCAGATTCAGCGCAGTTCTACCAGGATAATTTACATTGTCTGAATAACCCCTCAGTTTGTAGCAATTGAAGTAAGATGAGGGCAAAAGAGGAAAGTGGAAGGAGAAGAAAGAAACTGGGATATTTTAGAAGAAGCTGAAAAAGTGGAATGACAGCTGATTAATTGAGATTTTGCCTGCTGAATTGGGAGAGTTGAAGTTTCTGGTATTTCAGCATAGTATACTGCATCACAATTTAGCTTGCAGCAGACACTGAGAGTTCTGTTTGGTTTTATTCTACTCTGGATGAAGGCAGAAATACCACAGACAACTAACCACTGTAATAAGTTTAAGGGCTTAAAGTCTTTTAAACCAACAGTACTGTGGCTATATCACTGGTGCACATAGGAAGAAATTACACACACACACACACAGCATAATAACACTGAATCCATGGAAGTCTTTCTCCCTCTTGTCAGGTTCACTTGAGCAGCATGCTCATTCTAGGTCAGGCAGCCAACACTTCTCATGCACAGATTCTCATGAGATTTCTAAGTGAAATTTCAAGGACAGTAGAGGAGCTTTTAAAAGGACCAGACCACACACACATACATCACATCATCATTGCAGCAGCCTTTACAACTGGAAGCTAATGAATGTGTTGTTTTCGTTCTGTGACTAGGACATGGCAAACTGAAAACCACTGAATCAATAGCATGGGACGCAGTTAACATAGAGAAAGGGAGCTTCTAAGATTTTAAAATAGTTTTGACATGATTTCAGTTGTAATGTTGTCTCCTAAAATAATCCTGTGTGGTTGTGGCCATACACACATGATACAATTTGCATCATCAGCTTACTACATGAATTAAATTGTGGACCATGATTTCATGCCTGCACTGGATGGCCTAAAACACATGCTCCAGCAGATATGGAAAACATTTCTACATGGGTGGATCCAATCAGAAAACTCATTCCCTGTGTTAAGATCTTGCACCCAGGGCCTGCACTTAATAGAAACAAAGTTTCTGGTAGCTTTGGTTAACCCCTGAAATTAGCTTGGTGAAAATACACTCCAGATAAGGAATCAAACCAAGTTTCTTGAATGATTCCCTTGGAGACATGGAAAAAGAAAATCCTACTACAGTTGGCCCTTGGTCCCCTCTGGGGTTTGGTTCCAGTACCCCTGTGGATACCAAAATCCATAGATGCTCAAGTCCCATTGTACTTAATGGGACTTAAACATCCATGTGTTTTGGTGTCCCTTACATAAAATGGCAAAATCAAGCTTTGCTTTTTGGAATTTATATATTTTTAAAATATTTTCAAGCTATGAATAGTTGAATCTATTGGGGGGGGGATCTATGGATACAGAGGGCCAACTATATGTTCATCTGGGCTTATTTCCTTGGGATGGTGGCCTAAATATTACCTAACAACTGAAAAGGAGTTGCAAGTGTTCCTTTGTTTTCATCACATAGAGAGATCTTGTAGTACCTTTGAGACTAACTTAAAGAAAGAAATTGTCAGCATGAGCTTCCATAGACTTCAGTCTACTTCCTAAGATGCATTTGTCTTCATCAAATACTGATCTGAAGCAAAGAGGAAATTTGAAAAGGGTTAAACTTTTCAGTCTGTCTCCTCTTGCAATAGCTTTCTTTAAAAAATAATAATAATAAAGTTTACAAAGGTTCTATAACCTTTGTTGCTGGTTACACACACATTCAAATGCAATATATAGTTGACCTGTTACAGGACATATACAATGTGCCATTTACTTCAAAATATTTCATTGTTGCATAGAAAACTGTGGACAAATATTTCATTTGCAAAGACTGAACAGAAGTTGCGAAGAGACTCTTTCTGTTTCATCACAAATATGCTGCATGTCTGAGGGTGAAATGCAATTTGAGTTCCATGTGCTCATAAATTTTACATGGTATTTCTAAGATGTGATCTTTCCTGCCCTGACTTATGTTAATCAATGTGTTTGTTACCACACATCTTGAATATTGCATTTCTCTGGTGGCTGGCTTATCATCTTCTATAATTATTTTAAATTCCAATTAGTTCTGAACTCTTCTGTAGACTTATTTATTTGCTTGTACCAATGAGAAAACATACCACAGTCCTTCCTGTCTTCTACTCAATTAAAAAAGACAGACTTGCATGCAATTGTCCACATGATATCTTTATTCTTTTTTTTTTAATTACATTACTGTGCACTTCTCCATGTTTTGATGCAGTTCACTTCTTATTTGTCTTATGATTTAGCATAGTGGTACGTACCCAAAGTTTGGTCATCGAGATATTTTGGACTTGAGCTCTCAGAATTCCAGGCTGATGGCTGATCTGATTCGAGCTTCTGGGAATTGAAGTCCAAACAACTAGAAGATTAAAATTTGGGAATCATTTAGCATCTTCATGTAGATTTTATCATGACTAAAGCACAGTAGTGCTAAAATTTTGGTGACCCCATGAATATCATGGAGTTTTGCTGGACGAGGAATAATCAAAGGTGGTTTTGCTAGTTCCTTCTTCTTAAATATAGCCCACAGCAGTGATATTCCTTGGTGGTCTCCCATTCAGATACTAACCAGGCTGACTGCTTAGTTTCCAAGATCAGATGAGATCTTGTGCCTTTAGGATATTTAGGTTCTAAGGCCCCAAGTACTATTATTACTCTACTAAAAATCAAAATGAAAAATTAGGACATTTAATCTGGGGTTTTCCTTTGTGTGTGTGGGTTTTTTTTTTTTTTTAGTATAGTAGTATATTATTTATGCTGCATTGGTTTGAACATTGGACCATGACTCTGGAGAGCAGGATTTGAATCCTGCTGGGTGACCTTGGGCAAGTCACAGTCTCTCAGTCACAGAGGATGGCATTGGCAAAACTCCTCTGAAGAAACTTGCCAAGAAAGCCCTGTGATAGGTTTGCCTTAGGTTCACCATAAATTGAAAATGACTTGAAAGCACATCACCACAATAACATTTTAGTATATTATAGTGTTGTGTTTTAGTATTTTGTTCTTTAAATGCATCTTATGCCTGATGTTCTGCCCTTCTGGTGGAAAGGGCATTATAATAATAATAATAATTTGGTCTCATGCAAATCTAATATAGTCTGTCTAACACAAATGAATTTTCTTTTCCTGGGTATTCATAATACAAGATACAGATCAACTTGTGCTCTGTATATCTTTTTAAACATGTAGAAAATCCAGTAATTAATCTGGAATAAGAAATTTTAAAATTTAGCCCATATTCCCTTAGGGAAAACCCATGATTTCATAGAAACTGCAAGGATGTTGAAAAGCTTGGATGCTTTTGTCGTGGCTACAATACATTATGTTTTATTGCAGCAGTAAAACTTAACACAATGATAAAATAAAGGTACAAATATACTAACAAACTGTGTCTAGCTCAGTGTTAATCAATACACTCCCAACATTGACCGATTGTGAAAATCAATGAGCACATATCATTTCAATTACCAATCAATATTCCCCTGTGTTCTCTTCTAATAGAGCTTATTTGCTAAATTAAATATTAATATGCACTTGCCTGTGATTATAATGAAGTAAAGCCCACATAAATTTCCCCTACTATTTTGTAGGAAAATTACCAAGGATCTGTTTTTCACTTTAGTCATATGTGTGGGGGGGGGGGGGGGGGATTAGATGCCTGAGTACTCCAGTCTTTAGATAGCACAATTATGTCAAATGTTGCTGATTTCAAGACATATTTCAAGACACTATTATATTTCAAGACACTTTGCTACATTTGTTTTCCTGTTTGGCATTTCATCTGGAAGTGAAAATCTTTCTCGTATGGTTTGGACACTCTTATTTTGCTTTGGTTCACATGCCCAGGAGTTTCCCACTTACAGTAACTGTTGATTATTTTGTTCCGATCAACAGGAATGTATGCAAAGATTTGCAGTCATAGAGTTATAAAACATGTTTTCGTTAACATTGAATGTTCCCATTGTACATAAAACCCAACAGTTTTTTTAAAAATAGTTCTGGGACATTGCTTCCTCCTGTATTTTTCCAGAGAGAAAGATTAAAACTACAACAAAACAAATCCCATCTCACTTCCCTTTAAGCAGCTCCTTCAAGAGTCAGGCTGTCAGTGAACATGTTACATATTTAGATGATAGGCTCCTTCTTTCTTCATGCAGGTAACTGTCAGTCAGACAGTGTGTGGGGTATGATCATTCCATTTGTGCCGTTCCAATTGTCAGCTGCATTGTTTTGCACAGTGTGAGGTGGATTGTGAAAAACAACTGGGAAGGATGAATTTTAAGTAATTGCTCTGACTTAGACTGATTACTACAGCAACAGAAGTCAGTTATAGTTAAAAGACCAACCCTGGCCCATGGAGTGCATTTACAACTGGGAGCTGAGGAGAGAGAGAGAAAGAGGGGGGAAATAGGGGGGAAATATTGGATTTTTTTTTATTAAAAAAATGTATGGCTTAATGATTGATAGTGCTGGGTATTTCTTTATCTCAGTTTAACTCTGCTGCAAAATACAAAATAACACAGAAAAAGAGAAAGCATTAAGAAGAAAAGCAGCTACATTTTGCCGATATTTTAAAATCGCATATTATCTTTGTGCTAATTGCCCACATTCTGTTTAGCGACTGTTCTCCATTTGACATTCACTTTTTTAAAAAACCCAAATGAGACAAACTACAAAAGGGGGGGGGAATGTTTTTCTGTATCAGTTTTTTAATCCAAATTCCAAATAAGAGCTTGTAATGAGGAACATGTATATGAACATCCTAAATTATTGTATGCAAAAAAACAACAACCCTGTATCCCCTAATATTTCAGAGTGAAAAGTGTAATATTGTTCTATGCAACTATGTTGCCAAGAGGCTGCACTACCAATAATGGATTTTTTTAGTAGTTATTGTGTATTTTATTAAATGTGGCTTGGCATACTTGGGGTTGGTTTGCATCTGTTATTTACACTCAAAACCATTTGACACATTTACTGAACATTTTGAGAGCCTATTCATCTTTGAGTTTAACTAGCTACTATATTCCACTTTTCATTGCATGTGTTAAAGTAAAATTGAGCAGAGAACCACTTAAAAACAAACAAGCCCTAAATCCACTAAAGCTGGTTTTAAATAAGTCAGGATGAATCTGTTTCCACTGAAAAACTGATATTTATTGAACCAAAGAAGTAAATCAAAAGAATAAGGGACGAGAGATACATGGGAGGAACATTTTCGCCACCACTATCTTGAAGGAATCTTTTTTCCCCTTTACATTATCATTCCCACATTTAGCTGACAGCTAGCATCCACACCGATAATCTGCTTTTATTGTTAAAGATAATAAAGTAGAATTTCTTTGAAGCTGTGCAGAAGAGCAAACATGAGAGCATTTTCAATGAACACTTGTAAGGAAATGTGTTTTAAATGCTGCAAATCTTTCTGTCCATCAGGGAAAAATAGCTGAGATTAAAAGTATAGGGCAGAAATGTCACAACAGAAATGGATATGGAGAGCCAAGAAAACAAACTGGGTAGGAAGGTATGGCTATATGAATTGCTGAATGCACAATTTGTTCTGTTTGCTCTATTTTCCAAGCCCATTGCTTATTTATTTACTCTTTTTCCCCTTTTGCACTGGCAGGAACCTTCAGATAGACAGAACCTTTATGAAATCACATTTGAGTGATTAACTTGGAAACATTTGTTTAAACTGTTTGTTTCCTGTTGTGTTTTGGAATGGTGCTCCAATTCTTATATAGACCAAATAAAATCCTGTTTGAAATAGCTATTGGGCACCATGAGAATAGTATTCCAGACACAATGTAGGAAATGTATAGTTTTATTTACGTTACATCTGCACAGGGTTGGGGTGGGAAGAAGGGATCAAAATTTTTTACACCAAAGTATCTTTCATATCTTACAAATTGTCAGGTGTTTTTAGACTTTTGTAAATAACTTAGGCTTTTGTGATTTTCAGGTATGGGTACCATTTTTCCAATCTACCAGAGGTGCTCTCTGCCACCATCATGCCAGCAAATGTTGACAAAACATCTGTAGAGTTGTTGCCACACAGCTGAAATTTGGTGGGAAAATGGCATATGAAAGAGTTGTATAGAATGCACAAATTTTTCAGCTGCTGTTACTGCTACTGAACCTTCAGATTTGCACTGGCTGGGGTCACCTATGACAGTAATTATACCTTGGGGAAACTAAAGAATAGGGGTACACTTGTGAACTATGGCACAGATGTTTTCACTGCTGATTTAAATGTTCCCCAGAATCCAAGTTATCAAACCACATCCTTGTGCACACTCCCAAAACTTGCTCTAGAGGTCTATGAAACCCTTCAAAATTGGCTTTCAGGCAGTTCTGAGAGCTACAGGGTGGAAATGAAGGGAAGGAAGTTCGGTTGCCCTGGTGGTGCAGTAGCAGTGTTGCCTTTGGGGTGTCGTTCCTATTCTTCAATCAACATTTTATGAACAGAATTATGCCATTGCAGTCTCCATATCATCTTCAGACCTTCCATTCTACTATGGCACAGCGCATGGAATGCAATCCTAAAGATTTACATAGCACAAACACACAGCAAGCCAATTCTTTCAAAAACAAATAAAATCCTCAATAGATATCATTCTCTTGGTATCTTTTTTTTTAAAAAAAATCTCATCTCCTGAAATGCCTCCATCTATGAATAAATAATATTGATCACACTGGTGGTTGTGTGTGTATGTTTATGTGCATGTGTAAAAATGACTTCCACTATATGGGATCTAATGATTATAACTGAAGAGAAAACCAGCATATCCCTGGTGTATTTTACCATTTTTATTTTGTTACCTTTTTAATAATGCATCTATGCATATTGCACCCCTATTATTAATAGTAAATGTACATTTCAACCTGTCAAGTTTTCTTAGCCCCAATTTTGCAAGTTTTTTTAATAATAAAAAAATAGCAAAGGCATTTCCTAGGGCACATGCTGCCAGATACCCAGCATTTATCTTATCTCGGTTGATGACTTTCCTTTTATCCTGAAATGATTTGACAATGACTCTATGATTTCCTGTACAAATTACCCTTTGAAAGTGGCAGTGGCGCTTGGCAGCGATCTTCACTTAATTACTGAGTGGATTATTAGCATACGGCTTTTTTTCACCCCTTCATTTCTTTATATCTCCTAGATTGCGCTGACAGTTCCCTTTCATTGCGTGCCTTAACTCACTGAATACTAAACACTCTGCAGATTGCAATGGAGAAGGACCCTAGTCTACTCAAAGCCCCCTCCTGCCGTCTCTTCTTCTCAACCCTCCTTGATGAAGAATCATTTTGTAGGTCAGAAATCAATAGTATGTCTGGGAAGTACATTTGCATGCTTCCCATGTTATAGACTGCCCAGAAATGAGTGTTTTAACTTTTCTGATTTCTATATGCATGATGAAATGTGAGAAGCACAGGTTGAACCTTTGCATCCCCATTCTCTTTAAATTGTATGTGCTCCTGCTTCTCCTTTGAGCTCATTATGCTGTCTGTCTCTTCATCTGTGGGGCACAAATGATTCAGTTTTTAGAATAATCTTCATTCCTTTCCTCTACACACGTTTTTGGCTGAAGATTCAGCATCAGCCACTGTTACACTGAACTCCTCTGTCATACATTATTGTTATTTATTATTTGCCACCATGAGATAAATGGGGATGATAAATCACTAAGGAGTTCTCTTTTTCCCCTTCGTTTACAAACCACTATAAACTCGACTCATCTTGATTTGGATTTTTTTAGCCATTGCAGTATACTCCTTGTTATGTACTTCCAAAGGAGTAAGAATGAGGCATTGCAAAGTGGAATCCATTCAACTTAGGAATCCATTCAACCCCCTCAAAAGAAGGTAAAACCTTAAATGAATGTTTCGTGTACAATGTAATAAACCCTACATGTTTTGGAATCTTGTTCCACTAATTGTTGCAATTCGGTCAGGGCATAGTCTTAGACATAATTTATTGGGAGGGAACATCATTAAACTTAGGGAATTCCTTGTAAGTAAACATAAATACAAATGAATGAAATTTTACTGCAGGTAAACAGCATACTCTGTATGTACTCACACAATAAATATAATAAGATATTCTAGCTAAAATGCAATAATACATTGTGAACGTAAAAAAAATATTTTCCCAACTGTTGTAGTTGTATCTAATGCTACTTTCAAACTGCATGATTTGTGCAATGAACATGAAAATCAGAAACCTGAGCAAGTCAGAGTTACATGCATCTGCAAAACAAGATTGTGCTGAGAATATGCATTTCAATCTGCATTTCATAAACAGTGCACATTCGTTCAAATATCAAGGCACATGTATGCCTGGATTTCCCTTACTAAACAAATCATGTAGTACCTATTATCCCTGCTGGGCTATCTACTAGAATAGGAGTGTTTCTATGAGAATAATGTTTCCATATTTTTATAAATGAGGAAGAAGCACCTTGTGTGTGACTGATAAGAACACCAGAGTTGGTCTCAGCCTAATGCAGTGGTGGTCTGACTTTTCACCCTTGGGACCCTCCATTTACATCGACATGTTGATGTTTCACACACACACCAAGGTAATTTATTCTTATTTTGTTTATTTAGTGTGTCTATTTTCATTCACATATTCCTGTATATTCATATTTTAACATTTTATAAGGAATTAACACCATTCAAATTAGAACAGTTTTATTAAAATAAATTCAATGTTCAACTCTACATATGTACATTTTACACATAAAAAATTTGGGAAGAGAAGGAAAAGGAGACATCAGGACCTCCAAGTGTCGTGTATCCCTTGAGAAACCCTTGTGCCCTTCCCTGGGAGTCTCACCTCACCGTTTGAGAACCACTGGCCTAGTGAAATGATTCTTTAAACATTTAGAAATGTCAGTGTAAAACAAATTCTACAGCTTTCTCAAGATAAAATTAATCATACTCATGCCTCATTATTTCAGCAGATGTCATTTACCACAAGCAATTATTTTAATTTTGATGGGGGCCACTGATACTTTTTTGGAATTAGGGAAAGCTCTTTTCCACCTAGCTCTGTATTTAAAAATGCTTTTGTTGATTAGCATCAACATTGTTCTGAGATCACCACAAAAATCACCACAAAAATAATCAACAGCCCACACTCCATTTCTGAGTTGTATTGAGAATGGTCATCCAAAAAGGGTTACCTATATTTCTCCTGGGAACAACAAGATGAGGGAGGGCTAACACCACCTCTACCCCCCCCCCCCGGCCAAGCCCAGGGGACAAAGAGTCAGAGCCTGGAGGACTCCTGGGCATGATGAGGTGAGGAAGCACCAAATCCAGGCCACAAGGGCCAGAGGAACTCAACAAGAGATCAAGAGAAAGCTGAAGAACTAAAGAGGGAGCACATGAGGGGGTAAGGGTAACAGATGTGGGAAGGAAAGGGTAGAGAAACAATTAGACAACAAAGGGAAGGAATTGCAGAGAGAGGCAAGCAGCTACTGAGCGGCAGCAGTAGTGGGTGAGAGAACAACAGTGACATCATGGCTAATATTTGTTTAGCACTGTGTACAGGGAGTTAATGGTGACCCTCCTTGCATAATCCCCTCACCTAGAAAACCCTATGATGAGACATTCCATGTGAGACACAGGCAGGAAAAGGAACAAACACAGATAGAAAAATAGAGGAAATCACACTTGTTAGAGGAGCCAAAGGCATAAAACCCCAAAGGTGATGAGGCAAGCAGGAGATCCACTGACAAATCCAAACCTATCCAGAGCAGCACAACGCATATAGTAGGAACATGGAATGTTAGAAGCATGAGCCAAGGGAAGCTGGACATAGTAAAAATGGAAATGGAATGCATTAACATAGCAGTACTGGGAGAAAGCAAGATAAAATGGACAGGAATGGGCCACTTTGACTCAGATGTTTATCACACTATAAAGTGCTACTATTCCACTTTGACTCCTCTAGCTGCCTCCTGTTGCATTGTGGGATTGGCAGTTTTAAGGAGGGTTATTTAGAATTCTCAGACAGAGAACTTCTCTGCCTGAGAATTCTAAATACTCCTCCTTAAAACTGCAAATCCCAGAATGCAACAGGCGGCAGCTAGAGGAGTCAAAGTGGAATAGTAGCACTTTAAGAGTATACTGTAGTGTGATAAACATCTCAGACAACTATACAGTGTTCTACTCAGGGAATGAGAATACATGAAGGAACAGAGTGGCACTAATATTAAGAACAGATGTCATAAAAGCAGTAAAGGGATATAATGCCAAATCAGACCAAATCATCTCAATAAGGCTCCATGGAAAACCTATGAATATTACCATAATTCAAATATACAGTATGCACAAACTGCAGATGCAAAAGAGGAAGAAATAGTGAGATTTTACAAATTTGTCCAGGAAGAAATTGACAACACACCAAGGAGTTTATCAGACACGGGAAATTGGAAGTATAATCCAATGGCAATCTGAACGCAATCATGGGGTTTAACATTATTGCGTGATAACCCACTACATGCAAATTTGGGCAATGGCATGCTATTTTCAGGCAATGGGAAGCCGGTTCGAACGCAATGTGCATTCACGTAATTGTGCTAAACTAGCGACTTTAAGTGAATGCATTCTGGCAACACTTTCTTTTCATTCGAATTTAAGAGAAATTCCTCCCGTTTGATAAACTCCCAACATAGACCATTAAGCTAAACATAGATGACTGGAATGCCAAAGTTGGAAGCAAACAGGAATCAAAAACAGTAGGCAGGTTCGGATTAAGCAAAAGAAATGAAGCAGGTGAGAGTCTGATTTTTGTGAAACCAACAATCTATTAATTTCAAACGTCTTTTTCACCCAGCCAAATCAAGGGCTATCCATATGGACATCACCAGACGGACAACACAAAAACGAAATAGATTATATAATCGGAAGCAAAAGATGGAGACACACCATTCTGGTAGCTAAGACCAGACTGGGCACTGACTGTGGCAAATACCATGAATTACTTATTTAAAAAATAAGAGTAAAACTTTAAAAAGAACAAAACCAGTCTTCACACCAAAATTTGATCTAAACCAGAGGTTCTCAACCTTTGATCCTCCAGCTGTTTTGGACTTCAGCACCCAGAAGCCTTTGCCAGTATGGCCAATGATGAGGGAATTTGGGAGATTAAGTCAAAAACATCTGGAGGAACAGAGGTTGAGAACCAATATTTCAAAAGACTTTATTGTCAAAATAAGGAACAGATTACATCTACTAAGCACAACAGACTGGGAACCAGAAGAACTATGGTCAGAAGCCAGGGACATAATAAATAAAGAATGCAGACAGACACTTACAATAGTAAAAAAGAAAGAGAAGAAACCATGGATGTCAGATAAAACACTGCAAGCAGTAAAAGGAAGAAGAGAAGCAAAAGAAAAGGGATACAGGAACAAACTCAGAACCATGAATGCTATAGTTCAATGAATAGTGCGAATAGATAAAGACAAATACTACAATGATCAATGCAGAGATATAGAGGACAACAACAAAAAGGGAAAAACAAGAGACCTATTCCATAAGATCCAGGAAATCAAAGGGAAATTCAAACCAAGGACCGGGACACTCTATGACAATAAAAACAACATAATTCAAGATCAGGAAGGAATAAAAAGATGCTGGATTCAGTACACACGAAAGTTATATAAAAGTGATAACAAAATGAAGGACATATGGATTGAAAAGTCATATGACGATAAACCCCAAATTCTATAAACAAAGGTGGAAGCTGCAGTTGGAGACATTGGAAAAAATAAATCACCAGGAACAGATGAAATTCCAATCAAATTGCTTCAATTCACACTAACAGAATCAACACCAGTGCTAACCAACAAATATGGAAAACAAAAAGATGGCCAACAAATTGGAAACGACCAATATACATCCCCATCTACAAAAAAGGAGATACA
Organism: Sceloporus undulatus; assembly: GCF_019175285.1. NCBI lineage: Eukaryota > Metazoa > Chordata > Lepidosauria > Squamata > Phrynosomatidae > Sceloporus > Sceloporus undulatus. The sequence goes on along the minus strand of NC_056525.1, from coordinate 217,304,963 downwards.
AAAGACTGCAACAACTATAGGATCATAGCTCTAATCTCTCATGCAAGCAAAATCATGCTAACAGTTCTGCAACATAGACTCCAACCGTACATGGAGAGAGAAATCCCAAAGATGCAAGCAGGATTTAGGAAAGGAAGAGACACTAGGAACTACATTGCAAACATACAGTGGCTAATAGAGTGCACCAAGGAATTCCAAAAGAAAATCAGCATGTGTTTTACAGACTATAGCATTTGACTGCATAGATTGCGAAAGACTATGGGATGCCCTTAAAGACATAGGAGTGCCAATCATCTGATAGTCCTAATGAGGAATCTTTACTCAGGGCAGGAGGCCACTGTCAGGACGGAATATGGAGAAACAGAATGGTTCACAATTGGCAAAAGAATCAGACAAGGCTGAATCCTATCACCCTGTCCGTTCAACTTGTATGCAGAACATATTATACAAAAAGCTGGACTGGACACGGAAGAAGGAGGAGTGAAAATAGGAAGCAGGAATATCAACAATCTAAGATATGCAGACAACACCATACTACTAGCTGAAAACATCACAGTCTTGGAATAACTACTAAAAAAAATCAAGGAGGAAAGTGCAAAGCAGGCATAAAAAACATTAAAAAACATAAAAAACCCAAAAATAATGACCACAGAAATTTTATACAGATTCAACTTAGACAATGAGGAAATAGAAATAGTAAAAGAATGTTCATACCTGGGATCAAATACTGATCAGAGTGGGGACCATAGCCAAGAAATCATAAGAAGACTAAGAATGGGGAGGGCAGCTTATGTGAGAACTAGAAAATATCCTAAAATATAGACATACAACTAAGCACAAAAGTTAGAATCATACAAGCCATTGTATTCCCTCTTACCATGTATGGATGTGAGAGCTGGACAATCAAGAAGGCAGATAGGAAGAGAATTAATTCATTTGAGGTGTGGTGCTAGTGAAGAGTGGTGAGGTTATTATGGACAGCCATGAAGACAAACATATGGGTCCTATTGCATATCAAACCAGAAATCTCTCTGGAAGTCAAGCTGACTAGATTGAGGCTGTTGTACTTTGACCACATCATGAGGAGGCACGACTCACTGGAAAAAGAAATAATGCTAGGAAAGGTGGAGGGAAGCAGAAAGAGAGGAAGGCCACATGCTAAATGGACGGACTCTATTAAGGTGGGATGAATTTGCAGGATCTGAGCAGAGCAGTGAAGCATAGGGAGTCTTGGAGATGTTTCACCTTCAGGGTCACCATGGGTCGAGACTGACTCGAGGGTGGATAACAACAACAATATTTTTCATATATTGAACAAATTTGCAATGTCTGTTTTAGAACTGTGCAAAAACATGTGAGTTTTCAGTGTGTTTTATGCTATTTAAACTTTGTATTTTTAATATAATTTGTTATATTTTTTTAACTATAAAGTCAATAGTTTTTTAAGCGTTGTTAATGGCCCTTGAGTTGGCCCTGACACATGGTGACCCTGTGGATGAGATATCTCGAGGACCGTCTATCCTCCACTGCTCTGCTTAAATCCTGGAAATTCAGGACTGTGAACTCCCTGATAAAGACCATCGATCTGGTGTGCAGTCTTCCTCTCTTTCTATTGCCTTCTACCTTTCCTAGCATTATTGTCATGCCTTTTTATGATGTGGCCAAAGTATGACAGCCTCAATTTTATCATCTTGACTTCCAGGCAGATTTCAGGGTTGACCTGTTCAAGGACCCATTTGTTTGTCTTTTTGGCTGTCCATGGTATCCTCAGCACTCTTCTCTAGCACCACATCTCAAATGAGTTTATTTTCTTTCTGTCTGCTTTCTTCACTGTCCAGCTTTTGAATCCGTACATGATGCTGAGGAACACAGTGGTTTGGACGATTTTAACTTTAGTGCTCAGTTGTATATCTTTACACTTGTCTAGTTCTTCTATAGCTGCTCTTCCCATTCCTAGTCTTCTTATTTCTTGACTGCAGTTTCCATTACAATCAGTGTTTAATCCAAAGTATGGGAAATCTTTAACTATTTCAATTTCCTCATTATCTAGGTTCTATTTATGTAGACTTTGTTTCAATTTGTTGTACACCATCTTAGGTCCTCTGCTGGTGAAAAGGCAGCATATATATTAGGTGGGGTATGGACAGTGGAAAAAGGGCAGTCCACAGCCACCCCTTTTCTTGCTAGGTTGGAGGGTGGGCAGCCTCACCGGCAGCTCCTGCAGCTCCAACCCGGCGCTCTTCCAGGCCACGGAGAAGTGGCAAAATGCCGGCACATACTAGGGTTAGGGAGTGTGTATATGGTGCGCACTCCCTAACCCAAATACCGGTGCTGGTACACCACTTTTTGGCAATCTGTACCGCGCCTTTGTAAAGGAAAACAAAACAAAATGCATTAATGATCATCACTAGTTCAAAACGTTAAAACCTTTATCCCCAACTACCCAATATTTTCTCAGTCATTAATTTCTAAAAATGTAACAGTTGAATAAAACTTGGTGATTTTGAATTCCATTTCCTCTTAACTATTCAGGGTAAAAACTTTGTTCATTGTCAGGCTCATATAATTATCTCTGTGTCAGGTCCTTGGCAAGGAGTTCAAGGAAGTCTTTCTAAGTGAGTGGTTAATAAGCAGTATCCTACATAAAGTATGCCAGTTGCATTGTTGCACTTCTTAAACACCAGGGTAATAACACAACACAGATGTGCGCTCAAGGTTTTAGTTACCAGCTGGGGTCGAAAAAGTGTCCACAGGAGCAGCTGAACCACAACTGAGTTACAATACACTCCACCCCCCACAGTACACATTTCATAGAATTGTCCCAAGATTGCTCTTCAGATTAACTTTTTACTTGCCATTAAATTTTTCCCTAGCCCTGGCATAATGAAATTCATGTATAATAATTACTTTAATACAGGGGTAGGCAACCCTGGCCCGCGGGTCTGATGTGGCCCACAGAGGCAGCAGGACTGGCCCCAGCCCGGTCCTGTCACTGCCGCTGCCGCCGCCGCCACCACCACCTCCGCCTCCTCCTCTGCCCCAGGCCGCGCTGCCCTCCTCCTCCTCCACCGCGCAGAGGAGGAAGAGAAGGGCCGCGTGGCCTGGGGCAGAGGAGACAAAGGGGGAAGCCCCACGCCGCCCTCCCTGCCTCCAGCGCCGCCCACCTCCTTCTCCTCTGCCTCCTCCACTCCGCCCCCAGGCCGCGCGGGGCCTTGCCTCGGCGAGGGCTCTTTCCCTGCCTGGCTCTGCCTCCAGGGACGGAGACCAGGCAGAGAAGGAAGCCTTGCCTCGGCGAGGACTCCTGCCTGGCCCCCGATGCAAGCATTGGAGACCAGGCAGGAGAAAAAAAGCCTTGCCTGGGCAAGGGCTCCTGCCTAGCCCCCGATGCAAGCATCGGAGACCAGGCATCCTTGCCTCTTCTTTCTCCTCCTCTTCTTCTTCCTCCTCTTCTTCCTCCTCCTCCTGTTCTTCTTCCCTTCCTTCCCTTCTTCTTCCTCTCTACTTTCTCTTCTTCCTCTTCCTTCCCCCCTTCCTCCTCCTCCTCTTCTTCTGCTCCTCTACCTCCTCTTCCTCCTCCTCTTCTTCTTCCTCTTCTTCCTCCTCTCCTCCTCCTCTTCTTCCTCCTCTTCTTGACAATGATAGTGTGATGATGATCTGACTCACCTTGAGAGGCATGCAGGCACTGTTTCTGAAGCCGAGAGAGTGTCACCTTCCAAAGTGTGTTTTCTGCGTGTTTTTGGTTCTTTAATGGCGATATTGATATCAGCATGCCTCTGAGGCAAGGCCAATGTAAATTGCTGTGATTTTTACAAACTCATGTGCAGCGAAGAAAAACCAAAGTCCCTTGACCAAGTACACACTTCTGAGAAGTACACTTGGTGCAAGAATAGTGGAACCACCTTGACATGTTCAATATGCATAGCCATGTTAAACCATGCTAAGTGTTAAACCCAAGGGGTTTGGTTAAGGAATAAGCCTCTGAAATATGCAAGAGGCCACGTTAAGTAAAGCCATGTGAAATGCACAAATGTGCTGTTGTGTGTGTTTTGGAATGCAGGTTAGGGGTTTTTGGCCAGAAAGGGACTGAGAAGGAGAGGGCGGGCACACTCCTCCTCCTCCCTGTGGGGCTTCGGTGGAAGCTCCACCCCGGCATGCGGCTCCACCCCCGGAGGGTGGAAGCACCGCCCCCGGCATGCAGCTCCGCCCCTAGAGGGTGGAAGCTCCACCCCCAGCTTCGGCCCCCCCGACTTGTCTGAGGGACAGCAACCCGGCCCCCGGCTCAAAAAGGTTGCCTACCCCTGCTTTAATACTACAGTACTTTTTAAAAAAGAAGAAGCTTTCCTTCCTACAGTGGTGGCAGCAACTGCATGCTTCCTTCTTGGATTACTCCATCTAGTCATCAACAAAAGGATTTTGTAGCACATTTGGGACTAACTGTCAAAGAAGTTGTAGCTTTAGCTTTTGAAGACATGGTCTACCTTCTCTGTAGATGCATCTGAGGAAGCAGACCAAGGGACTAAACAGACCGGCTAAAAGGGCCAGCATCAGGGTGCAGTGGGGGTATGGCGGCTGCATGTTACATGGCCTGACTCCACCCCCAAGCTGTCATCATGCTGACTGACTGACCAACTGCTCAGCCCACACATTGCACACAGGCCGGCACAAAATGCCAGGCTGTATAGCCCCTTAGTGATGTAAAAGATCAAGAATCAGCCAGTTCATAATATCCATAGTTTCTTTTTCTAAGACTGTATGCTTGTCAATATGCTTATAGCAGCAATAGAAGCAGGTGCAAGGGCCCTACTGGCAGCATCTTCCCTTGCTGTGCACCAAAAAATAACACTCATTATAGTTCTTACCCTGTAGCTCGGCACACAGCTGTGGGGTTCCAGTATCAAGCCTATTTACAACTTCTCTTGTCTCCTCACACAGCATTATGTTCATGGGTGTTGCTGTTTTTTCATTATTATTTTGTAGACAAACAAAATACAAGGAAATAAATATTGTTTTTAGATGGTGATCCTTAGATTTCTGTTGAGGCATAAGTGACACCATTGAGAGTCACTAATTCAGAAGCAAACGATGCAGATGTAAAACAAACATTCTCATAGAATCACAGAATTGTAGAGTTGGAAGAGACCACAAGGGCTATCCAGTCCAACCCCCTGCCATGCAGGAAATCTCAATCAAATCATCCCCGACAGATGGCCATCCAGCCTCTGTTTAAAGACCTCCAAGGAAGGAGACTCCACTACACTCCGAGGCAGTGTGTTCCACTGTCAAACAGCCCTTACTGTCAGGAAGATCCTCCTAATGTTGAGCTGGAATCTCTTTTCCTGTAGCTTGCATCCATTGTTCCATGTCCTGTTCTCTGGAGCAGCAGAAAACATGCTTGCTCCCTCTTCAATATGAAATCCCTTCAAATATTTAATAAGGCTATTGTATCACCTCTTAACCTTCTCTTCTCCAGGCTAAACATCCCCAGCTCCCTAAGTCATTCTTCATAGGACATGGTTTCCAGGCCCTTCACCATTTTAGTCACCCTCCTTTGGACACTCTCCAGTTTCTCAACATCCTTTTTGAATTGTGGTGCCCAGAACTGGACACAATATTCCAGGTGGGGCCTGACCAGAGCAGAATAGAGTGGCACTATTACTTCCCTTGATCTAAACACTATACTTTTATTGATGCAACCTAAAATTGCATTGGCCTTTTTAGCTGCCGCATTACACTGTTCACTCATGTTCAACTTCTGGTGTACTTGGACTCCTGGATAGTTTCATTCAGCCAGGTGTCCCCCATCCTATATCTGTGCATTTCATTTTCCCACCCTAAGTGCAGTACCTTACATTTCTCCCTGTTGACGTTCATTTTGTCAGCTTTGGCCCGGCTTTCTAGTCTATTCAGGTCATTTTGAATTTTGATCCTGTCCTCAGGGGTATTTGCTACTCCTCCTAATTTGGTGTCATCTGCAAATTTGATAAGTATGCCCCCAATTCTGTCATCCAAATCATTGATAAAGATGTTAAATAAAACTGGGCCCAGGACAGAGCCCTGTGGGACCCCACTGGTCACTTCTCTCCAGGATGAAAAGGAGCCATTGTTGTGCACCCTTTGGGTTCAGCCAGTCAACCAATTACAAATCCATGTAACAGTTGCCTTGTCTAGTCCACATTTTACAAGCTTGTTTGCAAGAATATCATGGGTAACTTTGTCAAATGCCTTACCGAAATCAAGATATACTATATCCACAGCATTCCCTTCATCTACCAAGCTGGTAATTTTATCAAAAAAAGAGATCAAGTTTGTCTGGCATGACTTCTTTCTCTGAAACCCATGTTGACTTTTTGTGATTATGGCATTGCTTTCTAGATGTTCACAGACTCTCTGTTTAATGATCTGCTCTAGAATCTTTCCTGGGATTAATGTCAGACTAACGGGACGATAATTGTTGGGATCCCCTTTTTCCCCCTTTTTGAAGATGGGGACAATGTTTGCCCTCCTCCAGTTTGCTGGGACTCCTCCTGTTCTCCAGGAGTTCTCCAATGTCTTAACCTTCATTCAGACAACCTCGACATTTTTAGTTTCTGGGGTTAATATATTCTTGCAAAATGCACACAAACGTAGACCGAGAAAGTAGACATTGTTCAGCATTGTTGCTTGAAGAGTGTTAACAAAAATGCCTGTGAGTTTTTGCCATGTATATTTTTTGACGGAGACAAAAGGGGAGTTAAAATAGTCCCAGTAAAACTATTGCATTTGGGTTGTTTATATTTTCTGCAATAAAAAGGGCTAATAGCTACCCCAAATAAATGTTTCACCTTATTTGTTGGGTTTTCTGGCTTTTGTGTTTAGGTATTCTAGAATACCCCGGATTCTGCATCTGCAAATGCGCCCATAGACCTGATATACTTTTGTACACCACTATACATCAGATGTCCCTTTGGGGTCAAAAATACTTCAGAATAAGGTTCCCAATGCAGGAGTGTGTGTGCACGTGCATGCAAGCATGGCTGGGTAAGGATTAGGGTATGGTCTGCAGCTACAGGAGTACAGTTTCTGAATTCGGTATATGCAGATGTTGCATTTGTAAGGGCTAAAGGCGTATTATTTAATAGAGTTACAAAAGCAATAACTCTTAGAATATTTGCTGTGTTTACTTTGGATTTGTAAAGGATGCCCAAAATATTTTAAGGAGCTATGAGGAGGTCAGGCCATGATGAATGTTGCCTGTTTTCAGTTGCTTTTTACATCTGTTTAATGACTAGACTGAGGTTGTTATACTTCAGCCACATTATGAGAAAGCATGACTCAAGAAAAGACAATGATGCTAGGAAAGATAGAGGGCAGTAGAAAGAGAGGAAGACCACACACCAGATGGCTAGATTCAATCAAGATGGTCACAAGCCTGAAATTACAGGACCTAAGCAGACAGGTAGAGGATATGGGGTCTTGAAGATATCTCATTAAGGTTGACTTGAAGCAGCTAACAACAACAATGCCTAAGCACATCAGTATTATTAAGATTAGTTGATCACTTTCATGTGTACAGTTGAGTAAAAGGGGGGGGGACAGAAAAACTAGTAACTGATTAAAGTAAACATGAACAATTATTTTTATGTTTTTATGATTATAGGGACATATGAACCTGCCATATCATGAGTGAGATATATTGGCTCCATAGGTCCCAGTACTGTCAACTCTGAATGGGAGAAGGATTCTTTCCTAGCTCACCTAAGGTCATTAGTATTTTCTGCTGTTTTTCCATTAAAGTACAGATCAAGCTGAGCCTTGCCTAGAAGGAACAACAACAACAAAGAGATCAGGGAATCCATCTATGCTTAGCATCCAGGCAACAGACTGGACATGGAACACAGGGTACCTGTAGTCTATTAACACGCATAATTAACAGTGCTGTTATTCCACTTTATCGCTTCTCAGCCTTTTGGCTAAGATCAAGTGTGCGTTATTCCACTTTAACTGTCATGGTTCCAGCCTATGGAATTCTGGGGTTTGTAGTTTCATGAGGGAGGTGAATTTTAAGTGCCCCTTCCTCTACTGCAGATCCTTGGATTCCACAGGATGAAATATGACAGTTAAAATTGAATAATAACACAGTAACTATACAGTGTGAATGCCCCAGATGTACAGTTTTACTCACTAGTGCTGAGTTTTATCTTTCAATTTTAGCAATTATTTCAGATTCTGCATATAAATTAAGAACCTACATGTTTTATGTCAGGTAGTTTTTGTTCTTTTTTGTGCGGGGAGGCATGTCTTCTTTTCTCACAATGTAGAAGTTGCTATCCCAATCCTAACATTCCAGTGTATTGGTGGAAAGATAATAAACTACACTGAGAGCACAATAAATCCAGGTTTTAGCACTTTCAAGTTGAATCCATTTCAATGGGAGAATTTTAAGTGCATGCTTTACCTTCCTGTTGAAATTACTGGACCTTAAAATACTTAGCTTCACCTGGATCATGTCCTAAGTAAATAAGTGTGCATTCTGCATTAGTGAAATCAAAGTAAATGAAAAGTGAATCTGAAGTTATGAAGCCAATGTTTTTATTGGCTGTTCATTTCTTTTATTCGTTTACCAGCAGGAGGGCAGATCCAGACTGCTTAAATATTTGACAGCTCCAGACAATATACAGTAACTGAAAGCTCAGTGAATGATGGCAGACTTCTGCAAAATCCATCAGCATTCCACCTCAAATCACTGTCATTAGTGCAGGAAATTCCCTTCACCTAATAACCACAGAGAACTCTTCATACAGAAAGCAAACCTAATATTGTGTGTTTTGGAGGGGGAAAATTAAATCTCACTGTGCCACAATCTCCTATGAAAACATTTCTCAAGATACAGACCTGAGCTACATCACAAGATGTAAAACAGCTTTATGATTGGGTTTCATCCTTGTCTACATTCCATGAAAGAATTTTTTAACACACACACACACACACACACACACATGCGCATACCCAGAATTGGGAAACTTTCTCTTTGGACTATATTTCCCACAATCTCCCAGTCAGAAGGCCACTGACAATGTTGTGGGGATTCTGGCAGTTGTAGTACAAAGATGTAACTTTTGCATGAACCCTGCATTAAAGCAAAGAAAGGCTGCCGTTGTTTCTGCATTTACAGTTCACTTTCCTCAGGAGATCACTGGAGATATTCTGTGATACAAGATTTATATCTGTATCTACAGCCCTAGGTAGCCCTGTTCATCCATTTGCCTCAACCTGCATAGGCTAAAGCTCCAGATAAGGATGTCAGTAGTATATAAGACTACCTTCCACAATGTTCTTGAGCATCCAGAAGTAAGTCAGACCATTGTGTATTCAGTACAAAGGCCTGAAAAGGACCTAGAGCAAAAGTGATTATAGAGCTCTTATGACTAGACCTTTGATAAAGTTGATTGCTTGCTCATGAATTGTGATTAAAATTTCAGAGCCTTCTTCAGACTTTCATACTCAGTCAATGGTTTAATTTCTTTCCAAGTAATCTTATGCTTATCCCTGTCCCCAGTTTTAGCTTGTGTGTACATCCATACAAATATGCATCAATAAAAATATAGCATCTACATCAAGAGAAGTAACAGTGCCAGTCTATTCTGCTTTGGTCAGGCCCCACCTGGAATATTGTGTCCAGTTCTGGGCACCACAATTCAAAAAGGACATTGAGAAACTGGAGCGTGTCCAAAGGAGGGTGACTAAAATGGTGAAGGGCCTGGAAACCATGCTCTACAAGGAACGACTTAGGGAGCTGGGGATGTTTAGCCTGGAGAATAGAAGGTTAAGAGGTGATATGATAGCCCTGTATAAATATTTGAAGGGTTGTCATATTGAGGAGGGAGCAAGCTTGTTTTCTGCTGCTCCAGAGAACAGGACCCAGAGCAATGGATGCAAGCTGCAGGAAAAGAGATTCCAGCTCAACATTAGGAGGATCTTCCTGACAGTAAGGGCTGTTCGACAGTGGAACACACTCTCTTGGAGTGTAGTGGAGTCTCCTTCCTTGGAGGTCTTTAAACAGAGGCTGGATGGCCATCTGTCGGGGATGATTTGATTGAGATTTCCCGCATGGCAGGGGGTTGGACTGGATGGCCCCTATGGTCTCTTCCAACTCTACGATTCTAAGGCGGGATACACACCGCCATTTAGTACGTATACAATACGTACTAGGGTTAGGAAGGGGCGGTGCTTCCGCACCCCCCTAACCCTAGTATGTATTGTATACGTACAAGATGGCGGCGCCCCTTCTACAATGGCGCCGCCATCTTTACGTACTGGATGCACAGCGTCCAGACGTGTTGTGCCGCTTGTGACGTAGCGAGCGCGCCCCTGGCGCCTCGCTACGTCGCAAACGCGACTTTAAAAGAAGCTCCATTTTGGAGCTTCTTTTTCGGTCCGCGCGGGCTCGGGCCGTGTGAAGGCTCCGGCTCCCCCGCGGACCTACTGTACCCCACCTATGATTCTATGAAATGTTTAGACACTTATCTGGCTAGGCTGAGTCTAAAATAGATTCCGTAGCATTAATATACCAAAACACCTGTTCACTATCAGTTTTCTAGGATATTCATAGGTACTTATAAGATTTTTTACACAATTAAAGTCAATCCCTGTCACCTTTTCAATCAAATAAGTTACAGACTAACATCTTGCAACATACTCGGACTTCACTCATCTCCTCTTTTGACCATTCTAGCTATAGCTCAGAATGAACCCAGGATTACAAGAGAGGTTAAAAATAATAAAAAATGAGTTTGTGGGCTATTATCAGAGCAAGAAAAAGAACAAGGAGAAGATAGGACCACTGAGTAGAGAAGCAAATGAAATGCTAGCAGGGGAGAGAGAGAAGGAAAAAATGTTTAATACCTCTTTTGCCTCAGTCTCCACATAAAATAACAACATTGTGAAAATCAAACAAATAATGCAATATGGGGTCAGAAGCCCAGAACAGTTCAGTTCAGTTCATCTTTATTACTGTTATAGACCAGCACAGGTTAAAAAAAAAGGGTCACAGAACAAAAAGGTAAAAACCAGATGAAAATACAGGTAAAAAATAGTATTTCAAATAGCCTTTTAAAATCCAGTGTTGCAGGGCAAGATTAATACTAGTCTACTTTGGAGGTCATTGACTGATAGATTTTAACCTCAATGCACATAATCTGGCAACATTATATGCTATATATGGATTGTTGTCTGAAAGCAGCAAATAAGTGTAAAATTGACTAGTGTATCGTTGATGTCTTGCATACAGCTTGCTGATCATGTTGAGGAGACTAATTGGTTTATAGTTGCCAGGATCATTCCTCTTTCCTTTTTTAAATATGGGGACAATGAGAGCAAGCCCCAGTCTTTAGGTGATCCACCATAGCTGTCAATGCAGAAGCCCAGAATAGGTAAAGAATACGAAGGTATTCTAAATAATTTCAAGTATCTAAGTGTTAGGAAGGATCTAATTAGGGGAATTTTAATTAGCTCAAATATTGACAAGAGGTGGCCCTAACAACACCACATGCCGGAATCGTGTCCCAACAGTGTATACCAGAGGTCACCAGCAAGCCCCAAGAGAAGGAGATGCTGATACCAACTAGGTCCAATTAAAAGGGTATCATTTATTAAAGCACAGGAAAAACCACACAGCAAAAGGGGAGCATACACACACACACACACACACACACACACACATATTCAATGCTACAGCTGGGGATGGGTAAGTTCGGGAGATAGGTTTGAGAAAGAGAGGCACCACTAGGGAATACTACCTTAGAAGTCTTCTCCGTGAAGTCTGATGAAGCTTGGGTGGACAGTGAATCACGGCCGCAGGAGCAGGGCAAGAGGGCCGCGGGAGCTAAGAGCAGAGTTCAAACTGGCGTGGACCAGTTTGCACCCAGGAACTAGCACAAGGAAGTTCCGAAAACCTGGGGGTTTTATAGTGTGAAACGTATCTGGAGGCTATGGGGATCTGCTAGACAAAAGTGTTGATTGCTTGAGCTTTGTTAAGCTAAGAGCAAGTAATGTGTTGCACAATGCATTCAGGTCAGGACACAATTCAGAGGGGCATCCGGCTTGATTACTAAGTCGTTAAGCTGATCACTGGCCCATCAAGTGAGAAGCCAAGCCTATTGTCTTACTTGGGCAAGCAGTGGCAATTCTGGTTTGGCGATTCCCAAACTTCCTATGGAAAATTTCCAATTTCATCTCTTTCTAGGGCTCTGCCTTGACAGGGCAAGCTGCCTATGTGGTCTCTCCGCTTTTAGGTTAATGGCGGGTCTTCTATGGGGTCAGTCAGGGGTCATAGCACAGACCGCATGTACCCAAAATTTTATTAAAACCAAACTTGGTAACATAAGGCTGGATAAACTGTATTCAAGAGTACTAAAAGAACTTACTTATGTCAATAAAACTTTGGTCCAAAACACACTGCAGCAATAATCCAGTTTGAAACCACTTTAACTGCCCTGGATCCATGCAAGGGGATTATAGAGTCTGTAGTTTTGTGAGACATTCAGCCTTCTCTGTCAGAGAGCTCTGGTGCCACAACAAATAACAAGCCTCAGCCTCAGCCCAAAGATACATTTGGTCCAAAAATCAGCTATCCATTTGCAGTAGAACATGGATACAATAGCAACCTAACCCTGTTTATGTTCTCCAACAACTGATACACAGATTCCTCACATATGGGAAGAGATGTACAACCATCATGATTACTGATAGCCACTGATATTTCCATCTTCCATCAATTTGTCCTCTCCTACCTGAACAGCACTCATATCGGCATGTTGACTTATGCACCGTGTGAAGTACATACTTCTTGCGCAACACCTATCTGATAACAACACCTATCTGATAACAATACTAAAAGAAGGAAGTGCTAGCTTTCTATATCATGCAGTCTTTTGGAAGAAACTGCCCTTGTGAACTGACAATTTAGTTTTTTTAAAAAGAGAGTTGTGAGGGAAAGATTGACACATTGACATCAATGGATTTCCTCAAGTTGAAGTACAAAGATAACCCAATGTAACACATTGCAAAAGTCTGGCATACACTACTACATCAGTGCATACGCTACCATATTTAGGTCTTCCAATGCTAGCAAGGGGTGCAGCTAGCATACCAGCCAAAGCCAGTAATAAGCATTCCTGACCATGACATGTATCTGGGCTGTCATTTGGAATAATGAACCAGAGCACTTCCAAACTCCAACTTTAGCTACTGCAGCCTCAACCCCATGGTCCCTTGGTGGTTGGTTGAAAGTGCAAGACATCAGAGAGTGTCTATCTCCCTATAGTCAAATGCCGAATGCTGACATTATCCGCCAAGACCTTTCCTGCTAAAAGGGATGTAAATGACCATAGAGAGCAGGTTACAGGGTCTAAAAGGTGAGGCCTGAGGGGTTAAAGGGGAGATGTATTGTTGTCCCAACTATATGAAACATGAAAGTTCTCCTAATGCAAAATCTTGGCTAAGTTTTAAAAGTGATTTTAATTCTATTGATAGTTTAATTATATTTTAACTTTGGTATGTTTTTAATGATATGGACATTCATATTTGTTTGAATTCTGGTAAGCTGCTGTGAGTTTCAGGGCTAGAGAAAAGTACTATTGGTGGTAGTAACTTCCACCACTGCCTCAACAGCAGCAGCTACTTTATTAAACCACTTCCAAGTTCACAGATTTAAACATCATGACCAATATCAAATTAGCCTCTCCTCTTTCCCAGTCTATCCCCTTACGTACCTGAGATGGGGGATCTTGATAATTTGCATGTCTTTGTGACCTTTTAGTTGGCCCTACTACAGATTTCATTAGATGGATGTCCTAAGAAAGTTAGCACAATAATAGATAATGTCAAGGCTAGCTGAATTCCCTCCTTCCAATGGCAAGAAGAGGTTAATGCAATGTCTTGCCAGAACAGAAGAAACACCATCACAGCCTATTCCCTGAGCAGAGCCTTGCCATGAATCTCAGCCAGCAGTAAAATGCAACTGATCTCAGTGTCTGTTGGTATATCTCAAAGGGGGTTAAAAGAAGGTTGTGCTCTGGCATTATGACCTAATCTTGGCAGTGAGAACAGCCTGAGGGGAAAGAAGAATAAAAGCTCCTCCCATCACTTTATGGATCCCCCTCCCTTCCTCTTCTTTGTTTCAAAGGTTTGAATGTATGCTAAGTTAAGACTTCATTTGGAAAACTTGGCTTTATAAAGCTAGGGCTGTTGAAAATGTCAAGCCATATATACAAACTATCCTCCAAATCTGATGCAGCAACCATCTGCAAAATAGTTCAGGACAGCTCTGTAAATTTGTCTGCAGACTTTCTAGACTCATGGAGAATCATATCTTGACAGTATTGGCATTAGGCACCTCAGTCAGCTGATACCTGAGGAAGGCAGCAGTAGCAGGCATCTTTTCCTTTTTCCTCAGCCCTCCTAGCTGTTTCCCTCTGCTGGACAGAGAGACATATGCCACATGCCCTGTCCTACATCTCCAAAACTGCTGTCCTCACATGAAGTAGTGACCACATCACTGTAAGCAATTCAATTAACAATCCAGTTTGCTGTTGTATATAAAATAGGGAGCAGATGGGGAGGGGTATTTACCTTTGTGTCGAGAGCAAAGCATCCTAGACCAGCTCTGATTTTCTGGGCCATAGATTTTCAAAACTAGGGCCACAAGGGGCAAGGAATCATGAGGAGAGCACAGTGACCTCTCAAATGTGTAGATGCAGATAGTGTAAAGGTAACTACGTGGATTTGTCAGTGATCCTGGGAAGCCATTACAGAATGTGTAGGAACAGATCATTTGGATGAAGCATGGTTGGATGAAATCTATTGGCCATTTCTTGACAGGGAATGACCTAGGAATGAACCAGGCATGGCATCTAAGAATAAAACAGCCAGTGGTCTGATGAAAAACCAGAATTTCCAGCAAATACCACAGATGGATTCCAGATGTTACCGTAGATGGAGTGCTGAACCAATACGTTGGAGAAAGTCTTCCGATTATGGGAGAATAGTGGGGAGTGCGGGGGAGAGAGATAATGAAACCCATAAGCTCTAGCTCATGATTTCTACCTATTTTAGGCAAATTGTGCCCATTCTTTAGTTTTCTAAAATGAATAACTAAGGAGACCATCACAATAGGTTTCTGTTGTCTTCCACCTCTTTCATGGCTTTAGATAGCAAAAAGCAGATGGAAAACAACACAAAGAATCAGACCTTAAGAAAAGTTACCTTTCTGGAACACTGCTTCCAAATCCCTGCATCTAGCACAGTCAGTTAGTTTTCCAAGTTCTGCTAAGAACTATACCATTCTGTGTAATACTGTACTAAGCAAGGACAAGGACTGAACAGAATTAAAACGTTTCCTCTATTCCTAATCAGAAATGGGATAAGTTATACAGTATATTTCTCTCACAATTCCCAGAATCTCCCAGCCTGCATAACCAGTGGGTCTAAAAAGTAACTCTTGCAAGATTTAGGTGTTTCTGGCTCTTAGCATTATTATTTTAATGAAAAATAATTAACACTAGAGTTTCATTATTTCAGCACTGCATATGTGAAGATAAACCTATCTATTGTTCTGGTAATTAAGGCCAGCCAGCATCAGAAATGGTGAAACGTCAGGAACAAACTGTTCTAGAACATGGCCACATAGCCTGAAAAACCCACAAAAACAATTAACTTTGCTCATTATTACAAATCCCCAGTTGTTGGGTTTTGTTTTAATTAAGAAGTTCAAAAATAAGAACATTTCTACATGAGGACTTTAAGTGCTCAGCTCTACAAGTCTGGCTTTGATCCGTTCTGTATTTATCCATGATAATACTGAGTAAGGGTTGTCACCTCTTTTTTATGATAGGATCTTCATCTTTGCTTTGTATTTGTTTTGGAAGAAATTGACCCCAAAATTTATAAATTTAAGGCAACAACAGGGTGCAATAGGATCTTTTCTGTGGTTGGAACAGCCATACCTGTTGAACTGGGGCAGGACATATGGTTTATAACATTATTTGGTTTGTTGCTTTCATATGAAATGTATATTATTACTATTATTAGTATTATTATTAAAAAATCAACATGGAAGAAAGTGAAATAGACTAACTGGTCCTAATTTCTTCCACTACCTTGTTCCTTCTGCTCACTCTTAACTTCTGTATTGGGTCAGCCTTAATCAGTTGACTGCTTCAGCAGCAGAAAGACTGCAAATGGTGATATATCTCTTTCACTACTATTGTGTTTATACTTCAATATTGGTGCAAATAGTTGTGGGATTTTCTGCCCCTATTGCCAAAATCACTTGGTTGGCAATGGCTCCTATGTGTTTTGACCTCAGTGGGTGGGTTTTTGTGTGGATAGTTGCTTTTCATAGAGCAACATTCCTTCAGCCAGACCATTTTTGTAAGATGTTGCACTAGGAATGGGAAAAGGCTAAACCCAGTTCTTTATAATCTCAAGTTTTTTCCATCCTGTATATCAACAAATATGTGAATTTTGACGATTTTTATACTTTAAAAAATTGAACAAAATTTTTCCATGTCTCTAGCATGTATAAGTCAAGACCAGAGGTTGGGAAAGCTACATTATCAATAACAAAATGTAAGGAAATGTTAACTTTTCCATGTTCTGAGCATGATTGTCTGAGGATGGAATGATCCACTTTTTAGTTTGCAGAGGAGATACAAATTTGATTGTCCCAAATGACAACAGAGGTGTCCAGGGAAGTTCTGAAGCATCTGAAGTATTAGGACCTTTACATCAGAAATAGAAATGTAACTAATTGCAAAGGAGCAAAACAAAATGGAATGTTTGATCTTTTTCTTAAAACACACCCAGTAGTACAATGAAATAATGCTAAAAGTGAGCAGCATTGTTATCCAAATTACTCTCATTATTTTGATGCTTTCTCATCCAAAACAAATCTTGCATTTGCAGATTATTAAAGCTGGCAAGACATTTTGGAAGACTTCAAGTTTTAAGATAAATTAAACTAAATCGGTGCCACAGCGACAGAATTACCACCTTGTCATATGAACATTGAAAGCAATTATGAAGTCCCTATAGATTTGAATGAGCTCATTACTCATGGAAATACCTGGAATAATACAACAGAACAGTCATTCCAGGCAGGTTGTTAGAATTTAATTGCCCTAACCTCATGGCACTTTGAAAAGGTAGGGCAAAATGATTATTTCATGAATCTGCATTGGGCATATTTGTTTGCTTCACTATTGAACTATGATTCTACAGTATTTGATGTAAAATCTGGGCCCCATATTGATAATGGAAGACAATTAAACTTCAGGAAGATCTAAAGTTTCAGTATTGTCATGAAATTGCTTATTGTAGTTATTGTAATTTAAACAGCCTTAAAATCACAAGTGTGTGTACATTGGCACATGCATGCACTTAGAAACTCACCCTAACTATTTTTATTCTAAAGTAATTCCCACTGAATTCAGTGAGAATTATTCTCTGGTATGCATGTTTAGGATTATATCCTTAATTTTGAAAGAAGATCATACAAACCTATTAGGCTTTATGAAAGTCAAATAACAAGGATATAATCTGAATCATGTCTGGATCAGATCACAGGCCTGTTGAGTTCATCGTGCTATTTACAGCACAGTCCTAGCATGTGTTCCCAGACATATGTCCCAAACCTAACTCCCAGTCAAGTTTAAATAGGCCCACAGACTAGGCAAAGTTTGGTTAGTTTTGTCACTGTATAGACAAAACTAACCAAACTATGCCACATCATGCTCATCCATGTTTGCATTCTTGCCAGCATCTTTGTGTAGAGGATGATAGGCAGAGCTTGTCACATAACCTCATTCTTTATCCATATCTGTGATGTTTATAGAGACTTCTTTGTAAATATTAAAACCCAAATATTGGTTTTGCAAATGTATTCATAATGAGATCAAACATTGCAACCTATCAATCTGGGATCAGCTCTAGCGTCTATTTTTATTCATTATTGAGGCAACTGGTTCATTAAACCAAGACTGTGTTTGCTGTTATTCAAAGCCCCTGATTCTCTTTGATTTGGCCTTGTTCATCTGTTCTTTTAAATCACTACTCACAAACAGCCTTGTGAATGACTTTGTGTTCATGCCAAAGTGTACAGAATAGTTATTTACATTCAAAACAATCATATGAATGTGTTAAAAAATATTTTTATTTGGTTGATTGATTGATTGATTGATTGATTGAGTTTGAGGGGTTGTCCAAAGATTTTGCATACTTCTCTTGAAAGCTGTGTCCTTTTGAATTTAATTTAATTTTCTACTACATACAAACATTCTCTTATCCACTCAAGACAGATAAATGAAATGGATACAGCTGCACTTCCTTGTGCAAGGTACACAACCAAATGGGATAAAAAGAAAATATTATCTAATCCCCTCCCAATAAAGCTTTTTTCACTGAATTTTTCCCCCTGGAAAACCCCCTGGGTTTTGTTTTTGTTTTTAATGTGTATGCAACTCCATTTGATGGTTTGGCCCTTTGGGAAACCTAAGGGAGGAGCTGTACTTACTAGTTCAGTTCAGAAAGCAAGGAAGAGCAGAACAGGAAAGGAATTGCAATTGCCAGGGATAAGGATTAAGCCCTTATCACCTTGAATTAGGTAGCATGATTTTCTAAATACATATTTAGGATGGGATAAAAGGGTAAATTCTTTATAGAGGAATTTCTTTCACGCATTTGCATCTTTTTTGTATCTATTTTATATTTCTATTTTGGGCTTTAAGTTTACGTGCAAATTTGCAACATTGCTGAGCAGCATATGTAGTTGAGTCCCACATCACAAGGTGGTTAGAACATGTCTGGTTAGGACAGAGAATATGTGTTCAATTTACAATATGTTGTTTTGTTGTTTTAAAAATTCAGCCTTACATTAGTTCACATCACTGTTTGCAATGTTCATTTATAATTGTCCCCACAGGACCCAAGGAAGAGGTACATATGTGCTGTAGCCATTTAATCTTATATCTGGTTAAGTTCCAGGCTATTTGCCAAATCGTATGTCCCTGTATGAGCCAGCCCCAGGCTCTGAGATCCTTAGGAGAGGCCCTTCTCTCAGTCCTATCACCATCTCAAGCATGTTTGGTGGGGACATGAGAGAGGGCCTTTTCCAGGGCTGCCTCTAGACTCTGGAACTCCCCTCTCAGGGAGTCCAGAATGCCCCCCTCTTTGTTGTCCTTCTGTCGGCAGGCTAAGACCTTTCTGTTCAGACAGGCATTTCAAACAGAATGTTTGTAAAGAGTAGGCTGGGGTGCTGCATTGTTTTAAAGTATTTTAAACATTTCTACCTTTTTAACTGTATTTTATTTTTAACATGTAATTAGTTTTAATATTGTAATAATTTCATTCTGATTTAATGCACAATTTTTGTATGCTTTTACTTGTACTGTTTTCTAATATTGTAACCCACCTTGAGTCCCAGTTTTGGGGAAAGGGTGGGATATAAATATATAAATAATCACAACACCATCAAACCCAGCAGCTCAGAGGAGGCAGTGAAAGTGCCCCTTGCCCCTTTTAACATCCAGGGCAAAGCAACAGTGCAGCTGGAGCGAGGAGGGTGGATCCGAGCAGAGGACATAAGCAGAGGACATAAGGACCACTTCCACCATCCCAACACCATCAAGGCTAGCAGCTCAGCGGAGACAGTGAGAGTGCCCCTTGCCCCTTTAACATCTAGGGATGTGGAAGTCTACTGCGAGGCAGGCAGAAGCGGAAACTAAGTTTGATTTTCTATTGAGCCCTGAACTAATTATAGTTGTTGGGTTTTTTTAATAATTATGAGGAATTGTATTTTATAATATCTGTGAGGGTACATAGAGTATAGTCTTTGTCATAACTGTATTATTGTTGCTTGATATTTTGTATATATATATATATATATTTCCCTCTAGCCAGAGTCGATTATTGTTAGTTGATTATATGCTATGTTATGCTTTAACTATTATTATGTTATGTATTGCATTTTGTAATTTGTAATTTTTCCATACTTTCTTCATTTTTATTTTGGTATTATGATATGTTTGTATTTTGTTTTAATTTATTTAATATTAGTTGAGTGGAGTTGTGCTGGGGAAGGAAGGGATTAATTATGACCTTAATTTATTTGTAATGTATTCTTTTGATATTGTTTGGATTGTGTTGTATTATATTGTACTCCTCTATTGTTGTAACCCGCCCGGATTCCATGTGATTGGGTGGGATATAAATAAATCTGTATTATTATTATAATATTATTATTCATGATGATGATGATGATGATTTTAAAAAAAACATGTACATGGCTTTGTGCATGTTTTATTTCTCTTAAATAACTTCCCAGAGGACCTTTTCTGTTGCTGCTCCAAAATTCTGGAATAACCTGCCTGAAGAAATCCACCAAATACCTTTGAGGCCTTTAAAAAGCGGTAAAAATGACTCTCTTCAGACTGGCCTACCAAGATTGACTAGGTCTTGAATGAAGAAATCTGACCATATTACACTCCCATATTAGCTGTCACTGTTCAATGAACAACATCTTCCGGTATTATTACGATGTTTGCTAATACCTACAATTTTATTTTATAATTCTGTATTTTAGGGATGGTGGGATAGGGAGGTAGGGGATTTTGTTGTTTATTATATTGTATTT
>NC_056525.1:217243487-217284288 GCF_019175285.1 Sceloporus undulatus | reverse complement strand
GTTCTTTTAAATTTATTATTATTATTATTATTATTATTATTATTATTATTATTATTATTATTCTGTAAGCCTTGCATCTGTGTGATTTTCTAGGTTTGGATATGCTTTGTCTTTCAACAAGTCCTTGGAGGTGGAAAATTGATATTTCAACTCCAACAAAATTCTTTTCCATCCCAAGGAGTGTTAAAAATTCCATCCCTTTGTTTGATTAGTCTGGATTCCCTTTTTCACAAGCAGCAATGGCAAAGTGTCCTCTGTTTCCCTTCATCCATGCTGCCAAGGTGGTTTTGGAAAGCTAGCTCCATATGACTCTCTCACTTTGGTGTCCGCTTCTGGCAACAAAAGCCAATGATTTGGAAGGAGCTGACAGTTGGCTGAAGTACTGCTGAAGGACAGTGGCAAGGGAAAAGAGAACAGCTGTCCCTTCCAAGGGTTAATCCATCCCATGGAGACCAGCAGGTTAAACTATGACAGGAAGCTATTGTTCCTCTACCTGCTGATCAGAACAGGTGAAAGCGACAGTGGCCTTTTTAACCTGCAGAGGAAATGTGCCTATATGAGCAATTTAAAGATGACAACACGGACAAATGAGGAACTAGTACTGTTCCTTACAGAATGTCCTTTCAAAAAGAATAGCTATACAGTATAGAGAAATGAGCTGCTAAAGCCAAGTAAAATAATAGGGAGCATTAAATGTTGCAAGACAGTTATAGAAGGTGCCCTACTCAAGTTACAGTTTGGATCAATTGTGGTATTTCTAACTAGTTTATCATAGAAGCAATAGAAAACCACTCAGATTGTTTCAAATAAGAGGAAAAGATGAACTAGACCTTTCATTAACTATGTGATCATCAGTATATGTCAGATTTTTTTCTTCTGGCAGGAGAGTAAATTATATGTGTGTGTACAGGAATTGCATACTAACTTAGCAGTCAGAATTGTGTTGAAATGCTTTGAAATGTCTGGTCCCAGTAGATTATATATCTCCACTACATTATCCAAACTAATACAATGCAAAACATGCATAAAATAAGAACTAAAATTATATGCAGAGCCAATAATTAAAGCACTAACTACATGCAACTCACAAAACATGAAACATGGTCATATGTAGCATCTTATGAAACTGAAATATTGGTAACAATAAAATGTAATAGGAAACTGGCTAAGAGGAAGATACTAGTTTCTCAGATATCTATTTCACAGGCCAAATCCAAAGACAATGTATTTATTTGGCTTTTGACTGAGTCAAAATATACAGGTTAGCAGCAGATCAGTCAAGAAAAGTCAGCCAAGAAGCCACAAACATGTACAGTATGTGGTCAAGGAATTAAGCATGAAAATCTAAAAACACAATGTTTAGGGTCTTCTGAATCATCCCAAACTTTTCATTTCATTACCTTGGCAATTTACGTGATCGCAGTTGTGCCATTCCTGATAGATATAATGTATTGAGCAGTAACAAGATGTGGACATCAGTTCTACTTAGCTAAGAAATACTTATGCTAAGTCTATTGCTCTGTTGCTTCTTAATGGTAGGTCTGCTGTCTAAAGGACAACTTTCTATGTGCAATTTAAAGTCCTGAAGTCCTTCCTTATCTCTTTTCTCTTCGTCTCCTAGCTTATAATGAATTGCACTGCTACTACAGTCATGTTCACAGCCCTGTGAAATTCTTTTATGAAATAAAACAAAATACTAATATATATAGAAACTGAATAATAACATTGAATTAAACTGTAGGGTTGTCATAAATGACCAAGTTTTGCTGCTGTTTTGTCTGCAAGGTAGGACTGGTTAGCTGGCTTCTAGTAGGACTAAGTAGGGATTTTGGTTTTTTGTTTGTTTTCTGATTTTACACATTTCCTGGTGTCTGCTTGATGGAGGGAAGCCCTTATTACCAGGGGAATGTCTCATTTTTCTAGTAAATTCTGGTATTACAAAGACATGGGTTGGTCAGAAAAATAATTGTAATAATGAGCTCTCCCATTATCTGGGCAACACAGCTGAGGGAAACAAAGGGTTAATGATATGTTGGTTTTAAGATACGTTTATTGGGGTCAGCATCAAGGAAGAGTCACAGAGATCATGAAAGACAGTTGCCAAATGAGATTACTACTTGGGGTGAAGGGACAAATCTTCAAGATGCTTCCCCAGTGGGGTATATAAAACCTTGGGGCTGTGACGGGGCACAGAGAAACAAGAGGAGAAGACGGAGAGAGACAAAGAATGGAGTTCCTGTCACCAAGGCTCCTGTCCCCCAAGGGGAAGCTTGGTCAAGACTGAACAAAGGCATCCAGACTCGCTATGTACATCCAGGACTTAGGCTCCATTGGTATCCTGAGTAGAATAGAAAATGTCTAGCTAGTCGCATTAAGGAGTTATATAGTGGGCCCTTCTTATATGCAAGGGTCTGTTTCAGACACACACACACTGCATATGGTAAAAAAACACAGGACCTCAAGACCCATTCATTCTAATCGGAGCATGAGTGTATGCCGTGGGCGCGCACGCCATTTTGTCCCCCCAGGCTTTCCATCTGCATGAGCGCAAGTCCATGGATGACAGGGGCGGTCTGTATTCCATTTTAACCTTAGCTGAATATGGCATAACTACTATTAAATAATACCTGAAGAAAGAACCTTCATGTACAAGTACCCTTTTTCCAAAATTTTGCTTGCTTAGAATAAAGTTTTCCTTTTCCCCACACTCTTTTCACATGCCTGCTCAGTGAGTTTGCACATGCCTTTAAGATTCTCATCTCCCACAAAGGAAGGCCTCTGCAGAGTCAGAGGTGAGAAAGGTGCAAGTCAAGTCCTTCAGTAATTTGCCACCAAGGCCTTGAGAAGGCGGACCAAAATAGCCAGCCCACCTGCCACACCATGGACCCACTACTGGTGTGCACCCCTTACCTCCAGCCACTGTTGTCACTAGTGGAAAGACCTCCATTATTATGTCTGATGTGAAAACAGGGCACGTGGTTGTACTCATATGGCCAGGCACCCCATTTCCACATCAGATGCAATGACAGAGTTCTTCTCACTAGCAGCAATGGTAAAAGGAGGTAAGGGGCATGCAGCGCCATCTGACTGCCGGGGTTTGCCATGGAGTTTCCACAAAACCTTCTCTTTTTTTTTAGTTTCCTTCTGGCCTGTATGGACAGCCCCTGAGTAACTAGATCAAGTGAGTTGCTAGGTCAAGTGAGTTAAAGTTAGTAAGAGCAGAAGGGGATCCCTTTACGGTAATACAGAGAGATCCGAATGAATTTGAGCAGAATGTATTTGAACTGTGAGGTACCTTCATATTTATGGAAACTCACATCGTAGGACCTGTGGCTGGAATAAGGAATATCTTTGGGGGTCAAACTTTCTTAACCACTTGGACAGCTGGCTGAAGGCTTGCTCAGGAAGTATGCTGTCAAAATCTAGAAAAATACAGTCATGGAGGAGCCATAACTACTTACAATTATCATCCAGTTAGTCTGACATCAATCCCAGGAAAGATTCCGGAGCAGATCATTAAAAAGAGAGTCTGTGAACATCTAGAAAGCAATGCCATAATCACAAAAAGTCAACATGGGTTTCAGAGAAAGAAATCATGCCAGACAAATCTTATCTCGTTCTTTGATAAAGTTACCAGCTTGTTAGATGAAGGGAATGCTGTGGATATAATATATCTTGATTTCAGTAAGGCCTTTGACAAAGTTCCCCATGACATTCTTGCAAACAAGCTTGTAAAATGTGGGCTAGACAAGGCAACTGTTACATGGATTTGTAATTGGTTGACCAGACGAACCCAAAGGGTGCTCAACAATGGCTCCTTTTCATCCTGGAGAGAAGTGACCAATGGGGTCCCACAGGGTTCTGTCCTGGGCCCAGTACTGTTCAACATCTTTATCAATGACTTGGATGACAGAATTGGGGGCATACTTATCAAATTTGCAGATGACACCAAATTAGGAGGAATAGCTAATACTCCAGAGGACAGGATCAAAATTCAAAATGACCTGAATAGACTTGAAAGCTGGGCCACAGCTAACAAAGATGTTTATCACACTATGCTCTTAAAGAGGTACTATTCCAGTGTGACTCCTCTAGCTGCCTCCTGTTGCATGCTGGGATTGGCAGTTTTAAGGAGCTGAACTTCTCTGCCTGAGAATTCTAAATACCCCTCCTTAAAACTGCCAATCCCAGCATGCAACAGGAGGTAGCTAGAGGAGTCACACTGGAATAGTACCTCTTTAAGAGCTCATCTGATAAACACCAAAATGAACTTCAACAGGAAGAAATGTAAGGTTCTTCACTTAGGGCGGAAAAATAAAATGCACAGATATAGGATGGGGGACACTTGGCTTAAGGAGACAACAAGTAAAAGGGATCTAGGAGTCCAAGCAGACCACAAGTTGAACATGAATTAACAGTGCGATGTGGCAGCTAACAAGGCCAATGCGATTTTAGGCTGTGTCAATAGAAGTATAGAGTCCAGATCAAGGGAAGTAATAGTGCCACTATATTCTGCTCTGGTCAGGCCCCACCTGGAATATTGTGTCCAGTTCTGGACACCACAATGCAAAAAGGACATTGAGAAACTGGAGCGTGTCCAAAGGAGGGCGACTAAAATGATGAAGGGTCTGGAAACCATGCCCTATGAGGAACGCCTTAGGGAGCTGGGTATGTTTAGCCTGGAGAAAAGAAGGTTAAGAGGTGATATGATAGCCCTGTTTAAATATTTGAAGGGATGTCATATTGAGGAGGGAGACTAGGACCCGGAGCAATGGATGCAAGCTGCAGGAGAAGAGATTCCACCTCAACATTAGGAGGAACTTCCTGACAGTAAGGGCTGTCCGACGGTGGAACACACTCTCTCGGAGTGTAGTGGAGTCTCCCTCCTTGGAGGTCTTTAAGAAAAGGCTGGATGGCCATCTGTCGGGGATGCTTTGATTTGGATTTCCTGCATGGCAGGGGGTTGGACTGGATGGCCCTTGCGGTCTCTTCCAACTCTGTGATTCTATGATTCTATATCAGAAACAGACAGTAAGCCTAATCCTCAACACCAATTGCTGGAGAACACAAGCAAGAGGGAGCTCTTGCACATGAGAGCTTCACAAATGCAATAGCACCTTCCTGCTTGTGGCTGGCTACAGGAACCCATGAAAACAGAACCTTGAATGAGATACCATTTTAGCTTTATCTAGCATGGCTCTTCATGTTCTTGTTCTTACATTCTATCAAAGTTAAAGACCAATTATACTTGTATTGTTTCATTTTCTGGGAATGGTTGCAAGGGTGCTTTACTGGTATTTTAAAGAATAGAATTTCAGCAGATGAAGGCACTAGAAAGAGCTCTTAAATTTTCTAAATTAAAATTAATTTAAATTAATTTTAAAAAATTAATCTTTAATCTCCTTTCACCAGCAATTTGGGCACACTTTTAAGAGTAATGTAATACTCACTGGTTACACATGCTCACTATAAAACTACTGAAGAGGTAGTTATCTCTCCTGGTCAGGCAGATATACTGTATCTATCCTGGACACTGATATACTGCTGGATTCCTGGCAGATGAACATTAAAGAAACATTTAGATTTAATTTTAAAAGCCTCCAAAAGCAATGCCAACAATAACTTTTAAAGTACATGCATTTGATAAAGGATATTTTTTAAAAAGAATGTTTTGACATACCAAAAAAATGTAATACATATGCATGGGACTAACCTACCAACCAGTATTTGCAAATGAGAGATTTGAATAAGATGTACTAAGCCATGGTAATGTTACATTCTGTTATGACATCTGAATTATTCATATTAAAACACCTATAAGCTTTGAGGTATTTTTAAGGATGAAAAAAAATAAACAATTGTGGTATGGGTGGCTTACAATAAAGTGAGAAGAAAAATCTCATAAAAATCTGGAACTATCTGTGGAATAATGCATCATTATTTTTCCTTTGGTCTAGTCTCAAAGGAAATTGGTATAAGATCATATAACAATGTTCTTTGTTGCCTCGGAGACTGCCTAAGATACACTGAATATACAGGAAGAAGTGTTGGAAATGCTTCAGTAAGACAGGCAACTTTCTGATTTATAATAGCAGCAATATCTGGTAGTTTGGAAATTTGGGGGAATGGTCTGTAAAGTAATATATGGATTCATTGGTTTCTTGCTTATAGCCTCAGTTTCACACTATCATGATTATGACTACTATATATCCCATCTATGTCCCAATATTGAGACTCAAGGTTACTAACAACATATTTTTTAAAAGATACAAATCAATAACTGTACAAATACTTTGATGAGAATATGAATATGAAAAATATATAATCATCAATTAAGCAATTTATAAAGTTAAAAAAATTAAACACATTAAAATTTATTAAAATATTATATGTGTGTATGTGCTTTCAAGTTGCCTATTGACTTAGGGTTACCCCATGAATTTCATAGGGTTTTCTTAGGAAATTAATACTCAGAGGGAAGGATCCTCTTTTCCTGGGAACCTGACCTGAAAAGTCATCAATCTTTCAAAAACATGCTATCTCCAGATATTAGATATTAAAATATGAGGCCCCCAGAATAGAGTGCAAGGTATGCAAAGGTACTTAACAGTACAGTTGCTTTTTAAATTCTTTTTGAGATCTCCATCAACCCCTTGCATTGCTCCACTCTGCTCCTTGAACCCTGCCTTGAGTTGTGAAAGCAAAATGAATTCTTTCAAAGAAAAATGAAATGAATAGGAATGTGCTTAACTTGCATAATTGCACAGACAGAGGAGGCCAGTGGGAAGCAACACTGCTGATAGGAAACATCAGCTGCCACTGTTAGAAGATTAACAGAAAAAAGGAACTCTTGTTCTCACCACCAACTGATGGAAAGTATTGGTGGAGGACAGGTATGTATCAGTGGAAAACATGCAAGTGTGCATTTCCTAACTAGTTAGTTTCTGACACTGCAGCCCATGGCCTAGATCCTCTTTGTTGGTGTATCTATGTTGGCAGAGCAAAAAGAAGAGGAGGACTGAAGGAGTAAAGGAGGCCAATTATTTGTTTAAAATGGGTTGGATCACATCCAAACCCATCCCATTAAATAAATAAAGTTACCCTATTAATTCTTGGCTGCTTGGGAGGGATGGGCTTTTATCTCCTACTGCCGTTCCTCTGACATCGCAATGCTGCAGTCAAAAACTTGACTTAGGGTAGCATTCTTAGCCATCTGGGCACACTGAGGTGCCTGACTGTTTAGTAAATACATTCAGTCAGCACTGAAAAATATTCCCATCATATACAACCATTTCCCAACTATATTTGTTAAGGATAAGAGTTTCCCTTGTCATCTTAGTTGCCAAGGGTGACCTCATGGGATATGGGGTTTGTTTGGGTTCCATAACAAGAGTGGCTTTTGGAGAGCTTCAATTAAATGATCTCTAGCTATTGTAGGACACTAAAGCTGCAGGTCCCCCACACACATTCAGTAAAATGTCTGCAACAGGCCCCTAATGGGATGCTGGAGTTCTGGAAATGGCTTGAGGATGCTAGGAATTGATAATGCTTCCTTTTAGACCAGTGATTCTCAACCTTTCTAATTCTGTGACTCTTTAATACAGTTCCTCATGTTGTGGTGACCCCCAACTGATGGACTCGGTTCCTATGGTCTTAGACAACCTCTGTGAAAGGGTTGTTCTGTTCCCAAAGGGGTTGCAACCCACAGGTTGAGAACCACTGTCTCAGAAAGTTCAGCCTCCTAAAGGAATTGATGCTATTGCTTATTGCTTGGCTTTCCCTTCACTGATTGGATTTAATGTCGCCCAGTTCTTTTCTTTTTACTTTATATGTTGTCACTCATCATTACCTTTTAGTTGTTGCAGAAGAGAATAATTCATCTAAAACAGGGATGAGGAAGTATGATAATAGAAAGAGAAAAATTTCCTTCTACATCTGGTATGGCTGCTGGCCAGGCAGGAGAGGAAGTCACCTCTCTTTCCCATCCAGCAGCAGCTCCACCAGATCCAGAAGGCAGCCCCTTCCAGGAGGCCAGAAGTTCCCACTACTTCCCACCAGCCTCTTCAGGTCTGGTGGGGCTGCTGGATGGACAGGAAAGGAAAGCAGTGGTAGTATGGGCAGGTATATGTTTTTATTTTGTGGAAGGGGAGGCTTCCAGGGCTGCCACCAGACAGCAACAACACCCCAACCCCACCAGTGACTACAGCCAAAGGATGGCAGAGGTGCCCTGGCTGGTGGAGTAGGCAACCAAGGGGTCTTAGGAAAGACACTGAGTGCCCACACCACTGGATGTCCCCCCCCTCGTGGTGTCACCTGATGTGGGCCATACTCCCTGCACCCCCGTAGTTATGTCCCTGGGCATTCTCCCATTTTTTCCACCAAATATGGTTCCGAAGGTGAATAAAAATGAAACAAACGTTGCTCATTAAACAAAATGAAGTGATGGCTTTACCAATCAGTGCATTACTTAGCCCTTGTTGCCCCTAAACATCACACAGGTGACAATATTAATTTTAATGTGTTGTGTCTAAACTCTTTCAATCCTGTCTCAACAATTGTCTATTTCTGCCCTTTAGAAAACTATGGCCACTATGTACAAATCACAAGATCTACCTTTTCTGAATGTAGAGTATGGGGTGCCTTGTTGCCTTAAACATTGCTGTTGATTCTTTTTTTTAAGTATATGATTATTAATATTTTGAAGAATAGATGCAGAAATTGCATGGGAATCTATCTCCACCATCCTTTCATAAATGTTACATTGGAGGCAGTCAGTCAAAGTGGCTGGCTTTGCCTGTTTAACATGTCATGTCCTTTGAAAAGTGGCATAAATAAAATAAAATGACTCATCATTATCCTTTATATTGTCTTGTTATATAGGTGTATTTTACTGCAGCCATTATAATAGAACATGAGGTATTAATGGTCTGGAATGACAAGCGGGGAAAGTTTCTACAGATCTATTAGAACTTCAAAGAAAGACAGGTGGAATTCGTGAGCAAAATCTCTCTCTTTAAAATGCTCCTGTTGCTACTCCTTTCCTCTTCTTCCTTGAGTCTTACAGTATGTGGAGGATAAATGTTCAAAATCAGCCCAGCAGGGAATAAGGCATAAAAATGCCATTAACATGAAGAGAAAATGCATGTGTAACTCCATAGTGACAACAGTCTTAGCAGTGTCAAAATCATACAGTTTGTAGTGACCTAGTTGAATTTTCCCTCCTCAGCATCTGAAACTTACCCAATTTCCTGCAGTAATGTGCCTGTGCAGTTTTAGTCTAGTTTACTCATTAAAGCTTCAATCGTTTCCACCACAAAGAGAAAGACACATGAAAGTGAAAGTGTACCTTTTTTTTCACAGCGGGGAGTCTTCATAATGAAAACCTGGCAAGTACACCTGAGGAGAACAGGAAAGCTTCCACAATTTACATATGACGACTGTGCAGCTTTTCTTCCCCACCCCCACCCCCAAAAAGACATTAAAAAACCCCTGCAACACAAAAGCAGAAGAAAGTCGAAATATCAGTCAAATGGGAGTCAAGGTTAGCATTAGGACATCAGTGTTGTCTCTTGTCTTTATTGAACAGAGGTGATTAAAATGCTTTGTTTACAGGGTTTTAAAAAATGATTATTATGGCTGTCGCAGTAATTATGATTAAGTGGTATGTCTGTCAACACAATGCTAAAGATTCTGTAGATCTATACATTGTCTAGTCACACACAAGTTCCATTTTAGGACATCATGCAGCCAAATGAGTTTGTACAGGATTGTAGCCCTGATCTGGGGTGTGTGTGTGTGTGTGTGTGTGTGTGTGTTTACACACAAAAGCAATCTCAGTTACATACAATAATGTCCCAGTATAACAAAAGCAGGTAAATAAAAATGTGAAAGGAGGAAAAATAACCACCTGTATTGTAAGTTGCTATAAAAGCTATACCAAAAGCTGATCAAATGTCCAAATATAAAACTATTTGTAATTTTTTCCCCATATATCATTCTTTCAAATGTTGCTAGTGTTGTTACGTCTTCTATCCATTGGATCACAGGTGGAGAAAAATATATTTTCGGTAACAAATTATTACTCTTCTAGCAGTAAAAAAGATGTGAAAATCCATATCAATTACCATTTTCCAAGAAATTTGGAAAATTCAAATTTAATAATAATAATAATAACAATAATAATAATAAAATTTATTTATATCCCGCCTCTCTACAAAAAGCAATCAGGGTGGCTTACAAAGTTAAAATATACAGTCCAAACTCTCAACCCACCCCCCTTTCCAAGGAACAGATAAATAATTCAAAATAACATGCACATCCCTGAGTATCAAGGAACTTTCCCAAACCAAGTTTACTTGTGTAATTAGTTATTTCCAAAATGTAGCTACCATTGGACAAATCCAAAACAGGATTAAGAGTAATGTATCTCCAACAATTTGGAAAGCCCTTTTCTGAATAGATGTTGTGGTGACTAATATACTCGAAAGAGCAGTAAGACATAGTCAGAAATCTATAACCATTCTAGCTATAGATGTTAAAACTGATGGCCATTGATTAGTTAGAACTGGATACCCTAGTTCCCTATTCCATTCTTGTTGTAAACTTCACATGTCCTATTTATTCATAATAACAAAAAATTATATATATAAATTGTTGTTTTGGACACTTGATTGGCCTCAATTACTGTCTCTAATATTAAGGTAACCTTGGATGCATTTCATGCTACAGAGCCACATATCGATTGTAACAAATGTTTCAGTTGTGAATGTTGTCATTTAGCTGATATAGTTTAAACTGCTCTTGCAAACGGAAAAACGCATACTCAACACCAAGTATCTGATTTAAGGTAACAATCCCATTGTCAGCCCATACCTTTCATAAACATGTTTCCTTACCAACTTTCAAATCTGTTTTAATGTTTTAAAATTTTTAACTGTTTTAATATATACTGTTTTAAGCACTTTTATATTTTAAATTGCATTCTATTTTTAATGAGTGAGGTATGTTAATACTAGATTAGTTTAATTATATTTTAATTCCCACTTTTGTATGTTCTTAATTGTATTCTTTTTAATTTGTAAGCTGCTATGTGTCCCAATTGTGGGGGGAAAGCAGAACAACAATAACAACTACAATAGTAATTCAAATCTTAATTCCCCCATAAATTCAGTTTGGCATGAGCATATGAATCAAATTGTAACTGACAAGACAATATTTGCCACATAGTCCTAACTGCTGAAATTGTTGTCAGAACAGTGCCCCTTTTTAATATAAAATGAGAATTAACTACTGTCTATTTAAGTAGAGGTGCCAAAAATGGAGACTCCAAGGCTGACCATAGTTGATTACTTACTTTAAGTGGATATGTCAAAAAGTTAATCCAAGATAACAGATATGTCTGATGGTATGTAAGAAAATCTGGAAGGTTGAACCCTCCCTCTTGTTACACAAAGAATAGGTGAGGGACTGGGGAGGGGGGTTCCCGTCAACTGTCAGAGACACTTCAAATGTTTGGGTAGTTAATTTTATGAGAGGCTTGGGTAAACTTTGGACTGTGTGCACCAATAAATACCAGTACTAACAGGAAGGACTCCAGGTTCTGAGTGAATTAAAGTTTTATTTATTTAAAAAATATGAAGGATGCAATCACACACACACAAGATAGCAGTTCACACAAACATAGCATACAGCGCTATGGAAATAAGGAAAGGGGTTAGTGGAGTTTTTAGGGGTTGAAGTGTGATTATTTTATCTATCTGATGGGAAGACCATGGGAAGTGGAGTGGCTCAGATTGGGAAGTCCAAGGGTAACACAGAACATGCACAGAGTGGGAGGTGTGTGCACACAAAAATAGAAAGATGTTTTTAAAATCTGCACACAAAAGGAGAAGAAAAATGAAATATCAATCAAATGGGAGCCAAGACTAGCATTAGGACATCAGTGTTGTGTCTTGGGGACAAAGCAGACTGGTGGTTTGGAATGGCCTCTGGCCTCCCCATCCCCGATCATCTCCCAATCATCCTGGGTCTGTGGCAAATGGATGCTGCAGTTCCAAATCGAACCGCTACTGTGGTCCTGAATGGGCTGCAAGCAAGGAGAGGCTTTTTGTTGCTCCTTTTTCTGGCCAGCCTCAGACTTTCTTAGGCAACCTCAAAGTCACATTAGAAGCATGCATCGTCTGCACGCCATGCTCCTGAAGCAGCCAGAAACTGCACTTTTTAGCTTTTTTTTTTTTTTTTTTTTTTTTGGCCTTGGGCTTATAAAACAGAGATTATTAAAATGCTTGCTCGGTTGTTGTTGTTTTTACATATCTGTCTATGGCTCCCAAAGTAGTTATGTTTAAGTAGTATGTCTGTCAACACATTGCTAACAATCCTGTGCATCTACACATATCTAATCAAACTCAAGTTCCATTTCAGTGGAGCACACAACCATGTAAATGGGTGCAGGATTGCAGCCCTAATGTGATTTTTCACACCAATGCTTCCATTAACCTTAGGGAAGAGAGAAGCTGCAAAAGGGGCAGTTTAGGAGAACATGTTTGTGATGAAGAGGCTTGGAAATTGTCAATTATTTCATGTATGGTTATATGTTTATCATCCTTTGGATTTTCTGGTTCAGGTACAAATGTTGTCTATGGCTATACTTAGCTTGACTATACTTGCTACAATGCCATATTTTTGTCTGACTAGTACATGTTTGAAGTGCTGGATTCCATATTCACTTTCCCCATGAGGGACAGTGGTAATGAAACAGCCCTGCCCTTAGGTTCTGTTACAACCAACAAGCTCTGTCTTCTTATCTTTAAAAAAATCAGTTAGAGAAGCTTAGTTTGTTGTACCTTGAAATAATGTGGCTTGGAGGGCTACTCTACAGGGCTTTCTCAGTGGTGATACCACAGTTATGAAACTTCCTTCTGTCTCAGACCTGTTATCTGCTACATGGTTATTTATTTCATTTAATTTATATGTCACCTTTCTCCTGGAGTGGGATTTCTCCTGGGTGGCTCACAAAAAAGAAAACCTAACAGTAAAATTTAAAAATAATCTTAAAATCTTAACATTAACATTATAGCTTATAAACCATATAAAATCCTTCAAAAGAATATAATAGTTAAAAATAAAGCACACTTCCCCATAAGATGTTTTCCTGCAAGCAATTACATATTAAAAGACTGCTTGAACAAAAAGGTATTTGCCTGCTGGTGAAAGTAGAGCAGCAGGTGAGCCAGCCTAGCTTTTTGTGGCAGGGAGTTCCACAGGTGGGAGCAGCCACTGAGAAGGCTTTCTTTCCTAGATACCATCACTAATTAAACTGAATCTGTTTGTTACAAGGTTTTTGGATAATGAACAAGTATGTGATCTCTCTCTATCTTAATATGTTTCCATTGCTTTCATGTATTTTAGCAGATATTTTAATATCTAATTTTAAAACTAGTTACAAAACCTCTTTGTAATTTTAGATGTATACGTGGTTTTTGAGTTTTAGAGTTTTAATTAATAGATATTTTTAATTTGTTATTTTAACTGTGTTATATTGTAGATTGAGCTCTCATGAGGAAGGGAAGAGTGTACATCTGATAATAGTGGCGGTGGTGGTGAAGGTGGTGATAGGAGCAGCAGCTTGGTTGTCTAAGCCTTACTGATTCTTTAGAAATGGCCCATACAGCCTTAATGCACCAGTCCAAACGTCTCACATCACTGCAGAACCCTGAAGAAGATCTAGTCTCCATCTACTATTTGTCCCATCTGCTTTGGGATAGGAAATACCTGGACTTTATCATCATTTCTTTCTCCTAATTCACTTTCCTGTCCTTCCTCTTTAACCCTCAAACAAGTGCCCATGTCTCTTCAAGCCATGATTCTATTCATTTTTTCAGTTTGTTTCCTTTACTTGATCAGATATGGCATATGTCTAATCTGAGAACCAGTGCAGCATAGTGGTGTCAGCGCTTGACTATGGCTTTGGAAATCATGGTTTGTTTTCATGTTTAGCCATGAAAACCCACTGGGTGACCTTGGATGAGTCACATACTCTCCAGCTGCAGGAAACCCCATAAAAGGTTCACTTGATGGTTGCCATAAGTCAGAAACAACTTGAAGGCATACAACAACAATAACAACAACAACTGACCCTTAACATTTTTCTATCTCCTTATTTGGCAGCAGTCCCTCTTATATCCACCCATTTCCTTCACACATTGCCCTGCACCATCCAGCCATTTCACTATCTCCTCTTTCCTTTATATCTTTAACCAAATAAATAATGGCTCCATCTGATTGTTGTTCGTGTATTTATTCACCTTCTTTGTGTGTTCATAATAAATCACACATATCCCTAAGCCTGATCTTCATTCTATTTTCTTCCCACCTGGACATCTGGATTCTTACTGTGGTATATTATGAGTTTAATATGAACATGATAACTAACATTCACATGTGTAGTCACTATGCTAAACAATATATGCTTCCATTGGTTTAACTATTTTATTACCCAAATTAGGGCAAAAGATAAGCAAAGAACATTCCACTTAAAATACTGCATTTTCTTTACGTTGTTTGTGTATGCCATATTTGTTAAACTTAATGCAGTGCAATCCATTATTTTGGCAGCGATCTGAGTGTAGGGTAAGTAAGGCTTTTTTCTTGAAGGAGAAATAAACAGCTAGACAAAGCTGGATGTAAAATAAATTTGTATTTACTTGGACATTTAAATTCAAAGGACATTCATGTGCTAGCGTCCTGTTAATGACATATGCCTGCTTAAGTTGCTTTACATGTGTGGGACAAATGATCCACTATGGCACACAAGATGTATTTTGCTGACAATGGTAAAAGTGGAGATGTGCCTACACCACTGTTGGGTATTGTGACTGAGCATTGCACTTTCACATTGTGCATTGTGATTGCACATTGCACAATGGAACCCAGTCAAAAGGAAAAGCATGGAATCCCAAATGCTTGGCTGTATCTTTTAAACCATGAGGTTGCCAGTTAAACTCCGTTGTTTAACATGTGTTGAACAATGGTGCTAATTCAGCATGGGAGTTGCTAATATGCAGATATATATGCTTACACTAATGGATGTTGGATTGCAGCCAAACTGTAGAAAATCAGACAACCAAGATCAGGTTTAATCTGAATGTAGTACTGTACATCACAGTTGGGAATCGTGTGGCCCTCCAGCTGCTGTTAGACCAGTATTTCTTATTATCCTCAACTAGCATAGTCAATGGTAAAGGATAATGGAAGTTGCAGCCCAAAACCATCTGAAAGACCACACATTTTGGGATCCCTTATTGCATTAAACCAAACACTCGCACCCCAGAAATTCACAACATTAAAGAAGTTACAAAAATGACAACAGCTGTGGTGATCCATAGAAACAAAACAAAATGCAAAAAGTATGCAATACTTTATTTGGACAAAATACGTTTCAACAATATGTTTTCAAGAACATTTCATTAGAATGGGTGGTAAAAATTGAACAAGGGGCAAGTAGTAGGAGAGTGATGGAATTTCAAAAATTTGGCTATATCTGAGTTCTGCAGTTAAGCTCAGTCTCAAGAGAGAAGTTGCAACCTCTCTAGCAAAGAGAGCTGTGTCTTCAAGACAAGGAGGATAATTTTTATCTGCATATTCTCTTTCAGTATTTTAAATTTCAGCATACCAAAAGCGAAGGGCAAAAAAAGCAGGGATGTAATATTTGCCTCATGTTCTTAAACAATTATTTTCTCACTCTTCTCAGGTAGATAAAAGTATATTTCCTTAAAGGTTCCCTACAATATCATTCAGATGTCTTGCCTACTGCTTCTGGACAAAGTTAATATAATCAGACTCATGGTGCATCTTGAGTTGAAATACACTTGATTCATGACCTCAGAGAGAAAGGTCAGTATCTCAGTCACTAAAATAGGTTAGCTCAACCCACAGTTTAATCAGCATAATTGGATTTCCCATTATGGTAATCACTTCCATTGTTACAACATTTAATTTGTGTTTTCATCCCAAGTCTCTCTTGTATACCTTTGCTTCCTTCTCTCCCTAGGATCCACCCAGGTTTGGTTTTTAAGTTTAGGGTTTTTGTCCCCACCCCTCCCCCGAACCATCAAATAACCCAAACTGAGCTATATCCCTGGGGATCATCCTTTTGTGTGAAGCAGCTAACAGTTTTCTCCTATTCATGCTGTTTCCTTTCTTAGAAACCAAACACACTTCAAACGAACATCACTTGGTGCACAGGTAGGTTACAAATTTCATAGATAAATAATGTTGTTTTGTTTTGTTTTTTAAATAAAAATCTTAATCATCATTGCAGAAATGGCAACATTCTGAAACCCTATTTCTGTATGGTAAGACCATGGAGGCTCATTAGCATATGGAGACATCTATATTTTTCATGTTACATCACAGATGGCTTTAAATTTGTCTCTGGCTCAAGGTTGTCTTCTGATTGGTATTCAAGTGGAGTGGTTGAGTGTGTGCTCTCTAATCCCTGCAACACATGGTAATTTTTTCATTTTCTCCCATGCTCCACCTGTTCCATGGTCCAGTGGAAGGCTGCAAATCGTATCAGAGGAACACAGCTCTCCTTTAAGCCCATTTCCCTGGCTCCAGTCCATCACATGTGTACTCAGGCTGCAGAGTGCCAAGCCAGCTGCAGCCAAATGATCATGTTATCAGATGACGGATTGCTTCATATCAGGTGTTTAAACTGATGAGCTGCCCCATCTGGTAAATGATTCGGGGAGTCTGGCCCGATTGATAAATTAGAAAGTGACAAAGCCAATCAGCATGAGCCCTGAAGCTGCCCGGCTGTCTACACAGTAACCACAATCAAACATGTGCTACCAAACTTACTGTCTTTTCTCTCCCTAATGAGGAGAGCCTATTGTCATCAAATTATTCCTAAACTGTATCATGAATCAAAACATCAGTATATCAATAAATCATGGTTTAAAACTGGAGTTCCCAACCTGAGATGCCTGCACTCTTGAGAGGTGCAAGATGGAATTTCAGGGTGTGTCACAAAGAATGGCTTGTGTTCTTGAGTGTCCAGAAGCCATCACTCAATTGCTCAATTTAGATTTGCATTTTATGCACTGAGTTAAAGGCTTTTTAAAAAATCCACACAATTTATTCACCCACAGTATTGTATGTGGTTTGATTTGTAGCTCAAAAATTATAAATTAGACTTTTCATCTTCAAATATGATATTACTTTTGGGGGGGGAGGGTGAGCATTAATCAAACATTTCCTGGGATGTGGGGCATAGAGAATAGAAACACATGTGGCAGGATCACATTCTATTTGACTGGAATGACAAGTATTTTAATTGTGTAGACTAGCCCTGACACAGCTTTCAGAAGTTACTTTTGGGAATGCAACTCCCAGAATTCCCATGGCCATGCCAGTTGGCTTGGGGATACTGAGAGCTGCAATCCAAAATTGACTTTTTAAAGCTGTGCTCTGATATTGGTTTCAAAAGAAGAAAGAGTTGTAATGTTTTCTTACAAAGATGATCAAACTATATATATATATATATATATATATAGAGAGAGAGAGAGAGAGAGAGAGAGAGAGAGAGAGAGAGAATGATGGGTTTTCTTAATTCAGTGCAGTGGTCCCTCCACATTCGCTGGGGTTAGGAGTAAGGATACCCCATGAATGTGGGAAAAATGCAAATAAAAAAGCCACCTCTCTCATGATCCCCAGGTCCTCCAGTGAAACTCTATGTCCAACATTTACCACAAGCTGATCACAAAATAATGCTGGAGCATGTACAAATACCCAGAGAAATGTTTTCTCTGGGAACCTCTAGGTTCTCCGGCACAATTCTATGATCAACCTGCTCCCAACACTAGGGGAAAACAGGATTTAAACAAGAGTTAAATGAGAGTTAGACGGGAAATGTTGTGTGATAAACATCAGGCATTTCCTGTTTAACTCTCATTTCACTCTTGTTTAAATCTTGTTTGCCACCTAGTGTGATAAAGCAGTTAGAGAGAATATATTAATCAAAACTGCATATAATCAAATTCACAAAAGTCAAAGCTGCAAATGTGGAGGGCCAATTGTACTTTCAAGGATCAATTAATGGATTCAGATCAGAATATCAATACGGGTGAATGTTTAAGAATCTCAATATGACAAATTGCTGTAGTTAACCCAAAAAGAGGATTCAAGGCATATACAAAAAATAAAACAAATACAGATAAAACACACATAGGTAAAAGATACAAAAACGATCATTAAAATGTCATTGAACTGTTAAACAAGAGTGTAGCATGCTAGTCAGTTCCCAAATGATGGAATAAAGAAATCTTTACCAGCCAGAAGTAAGGCAATAGGTATGGGAAAAGTCAAGTTTCCCTGGACAGCCAACAGCAGATTTCTTCCACTGAGCCGGAGAAGCTGGAAAATTCCCAAACTGCTCCTGGATAACCAACAGGCAGAAAATAGTATAGGGTCTAAGCCTTTTCTGGATGAGGTTAGAGCTTGCATAATTGCCAAGAGTGGCCAAGAGTGTATTTGCATAATCAAACTAGTATGCCAGTTTGATTACATCCTGTTGGTATTACAGTGGTACCCCGGGTTACGAATTTAATTCGTTCCGCCGCCGCGTTCGTAACCCGAAAATCTTCGTAAGCTGAAAAAGCCATAGGCGCTAATAGCGAAAGCTGCGATTTCGTGCGAAAAAGCGCCGAAAAGCACCAAAAAATTTTTCGTAACCCGAAATAACCTTCGTAACCCGGAACAGTTTTTTTCAATGGATTTTTTTCGTAACCCGGAAATTTCGTAAGGCGGCACATTCGTATCCCGGGGTACCACTGTAATGTAATGCACTCAATATGGAGTGCCTTTGGAAATTGTTGGAATATAAATCTCATGCACACACACCATGGGCTATTTGCTGCAGATTCCCCCACCTTCATATTGTTCTATCCATAGGGCCAAAGACCTGATTTGACTGTGGACTGTTCACACATGGGATCGGAAGTCCCACAATGAATCCCCGTCATCCTTCCATTAAGATGCTTTTAAATAACTCACCATTTGTTCTGGATTATCATCTGATAAGATTATTTATCCAACCCACAGGTCCTTGATATAACTGCCAGAATTTTCATTGGCTTTGGAGTCTTCCTACAGGTAGTGTGGGCTAACTCAAAGCATTTCAAGCATGGGCCAGGCTTTGTATTCAAAGCCCCCGTGTTCTCATAGCACAGCCCTAGCTCAGACCCCATACCAGCCTTGGATTAGTTACTCCAAACTTCACCACCACACCTTCAAAAAAAGAAAAACCTGCCAGAAAAGTAAGGGAAGAGGCCAATGTGAGCTATCAGGTGTTTGGACTTGTTCAGCATATGGTATTTCGGTTATAATATTTGCAGTATGTGGTATTTTTATATTCCTCGTTATTCCAGCTGGAAAACTTAAATGTGTCCATTTTTATTTATTTTATTTTTTTGTATCTGTCATTGTGACAAATACAGGAAAAGGTATCATTTGCACCATGTTTGAATGTTTATTTCGCCAAACATCTTATCAATGTAACATCTGTTTTAAAATGATCTCAGAAACGCACCTTTATTTCATTTCGCTCTATCTCATCTCAAATATTATTACACCCTTCATGGCTCCACCAATTATTATGTCACCATTGGGAAAGTAAAGCAATACTTTACAGAAAGTACAGAAATCACTGGACTACATATTTAAAAATAACTCAGTTAAAATTGCATCCACATATGGTACATTCTTTAATACCCTCTTTTCCATATATATATATATATATATATATATATATATATATATATCTTCCTTCATGATCACATTTTAATCCTACATAGTGCCATTGAAATAATGTGGATATAAGTAGATAAATACTGCTTTAAATATGTACATGTTTAAGTTTCATAAAAGCAGAGCTTGGGCATTTTGTTACAAATAAGAAAAAAATAATTTAGGGGCTATACAGACCACCCCTAAGGAGCAGTCTGCAGCTACCCAATTTAGCATCAGATCAGGGTTGTGGTAACTGCATGCGGCGGCCCTGATCTCACCTTTCTGTGGCACAAAAAGGAGCTGCAAAAAGCAGCCCCTTTCTGTGTCATGGAAAGGGTGCCATAGCTGCCAACGCCACTACTTTTTGCTGTTCCTTTGGTGCTGCATCTTCTAGATGCAGCACCAGAAGAATGCTGTGATGCTGCAAGCCATGTGGTGTAGCATGTGGCATCACACTGGCCTGGGGGCAGAGTCAGGGCCCCTTAGTTATACAGCCCCTTAGTTATTCTTTAGTGTGCTCAAAAACCCTAAATTCATTTCTGATCATGTTAGAAGAAGAAACATTTTATTTCTTACACAGGCTGTGATACTGTATTAAGCAGTGAAATGTAAAAGTTCTTCAGGTTACAACTCCCTTCTTACCACCCCTAGAATTTATTTTATTTGCTGCAGAGGCTGGAATTCTCCTTCTTCTCCCGTAATGACTTAAGGCCTTACAGTTGAACTGGCACAACCCCTTCTCTATGGTCATTCTGTGGCTGGTGGAGTGTGGGAAGGTTCAGAGCAGTATCTGGCTATGCCCCCATAACCAGACAGGGCCAACTGACAGCCCAATGCTAAGATCTGCCAGGAACCTCCAGGGGTCTCTGCAGAAGATTGTTCTGCACCTGGTGGTGCGGGCATGGCCAGATTCTTCTCTGATCCTTCTGCTTTCCACCAAGCCACTGAATTGCCATGTAGCAGCTAAATTGTGACTCCTGGGAGTGTCTTAGGTCATTGCAGAGGGAGGAGAATCCTGACATCTTCAGCAACTAAAGGAAGACATATACAAGTGTAAGCTGGACTTGCACTTGCATATATCAGCACAGGATGCCAGCCAGTAATGATTATAATTAGCTGATAATGATAATACAGCCAATGGGCAGGTTATAAATACCATAAATAAATAAATAAATAAATAAATAAATAAATATGTGGAGTAGCAGTTTGAGTATTGGACTAGGACTCTGAGAAACCAGGGTTTGCATTCATGTTCAGCCATGGAAATTCATGGAGTAATCTTGAGCAATTTACACTTTCTCAATGTTAGAGGAATAAACCTTGCCAAAAGAAAACTCTGCTATGATAAGGTCATCATACGTCAGAGGTGCCTGGATGGCACACAGGAACAACAGCAACAACAAGAAATGGCAGGCAGTCTGCAAACCAAAGCTCCTGCTCCATGTAGAACTTTTGAGGGCTGCAAAACAGAGTTCAGTTCCATGGGAAACCTCCCTGAGCTTTAAATAACATCTTATCTCCTTGCTTTCATCACCTGTAGGAGAAAAATAGAAGAAGAATAAACTCAGATAAAATATACCAAAGTATAATGAGTATAGGATTCATTAAAAGTGTGGTGAGTATAGGATTCATTCATGTTTATCCACCACACAGAAAAATAAACCCTTCCTTTTAAAAAAAGATTTTGGACCATAAGGTATTTCAACTCTATGTAGTTTTTACTCTGCTGAGGGGAATTATTCATTATGGTTTAGATCCAGGTTTAGCAATACTTTAAGTAGACTCACTGAAGCCAGTAGTCCTTACTGGCACAATGTCATAACTCACCCTCTGGAATCCAAGGCAGAAGAATCAGATTGTGAGGATCTGGTAGCTCTGGATCTTGCTCCAAAAACATCCCCTCTCTTAGAGGTTGGTAGCTGAAACAGCTGAGGGGCTCTCTGCTCTTGAGAACTTGATAGACACTGAAGAGACATTTCTGTGCTTTGTGGTCCATGTAAGAGGGAAGAGGAAACTGAAGCATTTATCATTCCCAATCCCACTTGTTCTACCTCTGCAACTGGCCATGCCTGTGTCTCTCAGAATTCTTGACCCATTGATTGGTTTACTCCTTGTCTCATTTCTTTTTGGCTTTGGATATCTTGATTATACTTTTATATAACAATTCTGGATTGACTAGGACCTTCACTATGTACTTTCCTTCAATCGCTTGGATTACTTTCCTGTAGCCACTTCCCTTGGGATCTGTAATTTTAGAAACTTGCTGCCCAAAGGCACAGGTCCCTCAAATCCACTGGCTACCAGTAGGCCTATGATAAGCATAGCTAAGTCAGTATTCAAGCCAATGATACTTTAGATGATGTTTCTGTTTCATATATGTTTTACTTGGACTCCTTATTTTAATTGATTTGCCATTTTTGAAGCGTTGAATTGGGCTTTAATCATGCTGTTGTATTATTCCAACATTCTTTATTCTTTTAATTTTTTAGTCATGACACGGTTTTAAACAAAAAGTAGGATACAAATGTAGTGTCATCCGTACTTAAAGGTGCACAAACCCTGGTTTCATTAGTATCTGGCCCACTCTAGTTACAGCACACACATTTTCAGTCCTTTTCCCCCTTTTCTCTTCCTCTCACTCTCCCTTTAGAACTCATTCATATATTTCACTCTAAAAGGAGATGAATTCACTCCTAAGGAATCATATATAATGTCTTGGTTTCATAAAACTTATTTCTGTGTTTTCTGGTTGTTTCTTTGATTTCATATTCATAAAGTATGTTATGGTATTCAGAGATTATTATTATTATTATTATTATTATTATTATTATTTGTATCCCGCCTCTCCCTGTATTGGATCAAGGCGGGTAACAACAAACAAAGGAACAATAAAAATACTACATAGCAAGCCACAAGTAAAAAACATAGCAAAACATATCAAATTATAATTCCTTATCTCCCTTCCAGCATAGAATAGCATTAAAGCAACTATTCCCAGTAAAATGCTCCCAATAAAATAGTCAATAAAATCAATCACGATTAAAGACCAGGACCTTTGGACCACATAAATACAAAGTGGATAGCAATGCTTTTTGTAAGATATCGGTAGATAGGAAATGTTTAGAAATATAGTTTTGTATGGAGTTTTGTTTTTATGATTGTATCTATCACAGAAATCAGACTGGGGGTAACAGTTAGGAAGTTACGAAGATGGAATAAGTTTCCTAGACTAGATAGTTAAATGCTATTAAGAGTATGTTTTGAGTATAAATGACTCCTATCATGCAACAGGGGCACAGTTGAGGAAGTCATGTATGTGTTTGTCTTAGTATGGGGTATGGGTTAGGTTTGTTTTAATATTATGTATTTATGTTTGTTACATTGTATGTTTTTTTTAACTAATAAAAACTGGGGTGCATTACAGACCGCCCTAAAGTGGGCGGTCTGCCGCCGCCGCCATTAGCTGCAGCGGGAAGCCCCAGCGGCCAGACCACGAGGCTTCTGGCCGCAGCGAAAAAGGAGCGCCGAAATGGGGCTCCTTTTTGGCCCCCGGAAGTGGCACCGCGAGGGGCGAGGCGCACCCTCGCGGCGTCACTTCCGGTGCACCACATCTGGATGCTGTGCATCCAAGACATAAAAATGGTAGTGCCCATGTGGATGGGCGCTGCCATTTAGGACGCGCTCCGCGCGTGTTGGGAACAGGGCCGGTTAGGAAGGGGCAACCCTTCCTAACCCTAGGACGCCCCTTCCTAACCCTAGGACGCATGGAGTGCGTCCTAAATGGCGGTCTGTAACCCGCCTTAATTAAAAAAATTTTTTTAAAAAATCAATCACGATCACAGTCCAGTGGGAAAGGCGATGCAACTGGAGAGTAAACATTCCGAGGAGGTCAGTTAGGGAAGGCCTGTCATTTTTATTGCCTTCTTAAAGGCCTCTAAAGATGTTATATGGCATTTTTCCTCCGGCAGGTCATTCCAAATTTTTTCCAGAGTTACTCTTGGGCCTTTTGATTGTTCGTATCCTGAAATACCCTTTGCTTTAGAGGATAGTGGAGTCCACTTCTTTGGAGGATTTTAAACAGAGTTCTGATGGTAATCCTTCAGAGGAGCTTTGGTGTGTATTCCTACATGACAGGGGGCTGGGTTAGATGTTACTGATGGTCTTTTTTCAACTGTAGGATTCTGTGATT
Organism: Sceloporus undulatus; assembly: GCF_019175285.1. Taxonomy (NCBI): domain Eukaryota; kingdom Metazoa; phylum Chordata; class Lepidosauria; order Squamata; family Phrynosomatidae; genus Sceloporus; species Sceloporus undulatus. The sequence continues at coordinate 217,260,311 of NC_056525.1, read as the reverse complement.
CTAAGGAGCTTGACAGGCCACCTCAAAAGGGCCGGTCTGGAGCTGCCCATTTTCCCTCTGGAGGGAGCCCGCAGCAACCAAACTGCACAGGCTCCCTCCACTCCAAAAAGAACCCACTAAAAGCGGGTTCTTTTCAGGGCACATGGGCACCACCATCAGTACGCCACTGGCGCACTGTGTTGCATCAATGATGCAAGCACAGCGCCCTGAGGTGTGGACGCGATGCTGTGCTTGCATCATCATGGCAGCCTCCATGTGAACCGGAGGCTGCCATGATGGCAGTGCCGCTCCATATTAGAATCCGGGAGCATGGGGTTTCTACATGCTCCTGAACTCTAATTTTGGCCCAAGGACAGTGCTTCCCGCCCATCTGTCTCAGGCCTATGTCTCACAAGGCACAGCTCCACAGAAAATTCTCTAGGGACAGATACCATCATGCTGTAACCTATGCAGTGCACCAGAAAACATTTTCCTAGACATGCAGGAAAGGCCTAGGCCTAGGCCATATTTTTTTTTAAATGGAAAGAACTACTAGCAGCTATTATACAGTCAAGAGTGGATTCTGAAGTGATGTACTGATATGAAAGTCATCTGCCTCAACTGGAAAGGATTAGAACATGGATCTCTAAGCTATGTATCCTTCAAAAACAATCCCTTCCACCAAAAATGTGAGAGAGCATCTTTCCTCTTTCTGGCAATGTATTTCCTATTGAAAAAATGTTATTATCCCAGCTATTAAATAAGAAACAATTATTTGACAGCAGTTCCACTGCACTTCCACTTAACCAATAAATAAATAAATAATAGGAAGTTATCCTGGTGTTAACTAAATCTTCCAGTTTATCATTTGAGTGCTACCAGACTCAGTAAATAGCCACTGTCAAAAGTAGGAATACTAGACTTTTCCAAGAGCATAAGTAAAACAATACTTGCTACACTCAGTGACTCATTGAACCAGTTGTTGAATGCTGAGTCAGCACTTATTTGTACCAACCCAATGAGTCTATTCTACCAATAGGGCCCAGCTTAATAAATTAAGTATTGTATCTGTTTCTTTCTTGAACCTTAAGGGATCCTTTTTGTTGTAGAAACATTGGCTTCAGAGGATGAGAGCTTGAGGTGTAGGTCCTCAAGTTACTCATTTTTCTTAGGCATAGATCCCACCTTCCAAGGCTGAATGCTTGTGGCTTCATGCTGGTTTTGGATGCAATTTTTTTCTAGTTTTGTCAGGGTTTATTCTAACCTCCCTTTTTTTGCACAAGAAGCGAAAAGGTCAAGGAAACACTCCTCTGTGATTTGTCCAGCACCATATGTTATTTCCATGATGAATGCATCTTAGGAGATTAGTGAACTCTTTTTAAAGCACCTTATCCCCAACGGGATTGAGGCATGTTTAAATTTACAAAGGGGTCTTTTCACATTCACTGTGGCCAGGTGAATGCAGCCTGTAAACAGCCTGGACATTAATTTTTATTTACTGTTTCTTTATGTTTTCACCATGTGTTTGTTTTAAGAAGTAATCTTGTTCTTGACTAAAGCCCATATTGCCAACTGCAGAATCTATTTCCTATTGAACATTTTATTTTTCTACTACACAAAATGTGTCCATTTTCACACTAGAGCAATGCCTGGGTTTTTTAAAATAATATATTTATATCTACAGGTTTATAATTCGAGAATACCTGTATTGGGGTTGCCCCATATATGTTAAGACCTACTTCTATTATGCCCTCAGTGTAACTACATCTATTGAATTCTAGCAGCATGGTGCAATGGTTGGAGTTTTGGACTACAACTCTAGAGATCAAGGTTCAAAATCCAATGGGTGATCTTGGGTAAGTCACATTTTCTCAGCCTCAAGGGAAGACAGTGGCAAACCTCCTCTAAACAAATTTTGCCAAGAAAACCCAAGGATAGGTTCACCAGGATTTCTGAAGGACCGCCTCTCTCCGTACATTCCGCCTCGCACCCTCAGAACATCTGGGCAGCAACTCCTGAAGGTACCTGGGGCCAGGTTAGCTTCTACTGCAAGAAGGACCTTTTCCACGGCTGCCCCAGCCCTTTGGAATACGCTGCCCATGGAACTCCGCTCATCTACCACCCTGGCCCAATTTAGGAAGGGTCTCAAAACCTTCCTATTCAATCAGGCATTCCCCGATTAAATATCCTGTGGGCCTCCCTCCTCTCTCGTGGCCGTGAGGTTGGGCTAAGGGGCTTTTTATTGTTTTTAAGATTTGTTGTATGTGTCTGTTTTTAACCTTGTATGTTATTTGCACACTGGTGCACCCTGTAAGCCGCCCTGATCGCTTGGAAGGGCGGGATACAAATAAAAATTTTATTTATTATTTATTTATTAACGTTTCCATAAGCAAAAATGACTTGCGGGCACACAGCAACAATAGCAATAGCGAGTACATTTCCATACCACTTACCGTTGTACTAAGCGGTTTACAAAGTGTAAGCTAATTGCCCCCAACAAGCTGGGTTTAGCAACCTATGAAAGGATGCCAGGCTGAGTCGACCTGGAGCCCCTGGCTGGTACTGAACTCACAACCTGTGAGTAGCTGCAGTACAGGCATTTACCCACTGTGCCACCAACAAGAAGACTTTATTTACCTATGATGATGATGATGTCTAGAATGTTTAACTTGTTAATTTTCTGTGTTTTTCACTAACAGAACAAGGTTGTTTTACCCTACTAGCAGATCCAAGACAAACTATTTAAGAGGACATTAACTGATGATCTGCATTACTTTACTTGTTCCCTTCAGTCAAGGAAGACTTCTGTCTTCCCATTTATTTCCAGAATGCAGATTAGTCTCAAATTGAACTACTGAGGTATTGATTTACAATTGTTTTAACTTGTTAATAATTAATCTCCGTAAGTATTTGGCATTTTTAATTCATTCAGTCAAAGTATTTGTGTAGATGATGCAGTCCATTATGGTATACTATATTTTTGTTATATTAATTATATTGTATGACTGGGTTTTAAACATTTATATATTTTATTCTCCAGCAACTATAGCAATGGAACAGTACTGTCATAAGGATGGCTGAATTAATCAAAGCATTAGTTTGACGATTTAACCACAAGCTATAACCAATCATCAAATTTCTGAAACTTTTTATGGTATTCCATAAAGATGATACAGAACTTAAATTTAATGGAAGCACATATCAAAATCCAGTAAGATAAACTGGCAGAGAGATGTTAAGTGAAAGCACTCTTGGAATAATATGACATTTGAAAGACAAAATATATCAAAACTAATACTAAAGAAAGACAGGCTCTGATACAAATAGCATACCTCAAAGTCTTCCTCCCTTATGCAAGGAGCACCATTAATGGACTGTTACAGCAGAAAAGCTGTGAATTAAAGTTGTCCAAATGCTTTTCATCAGTAGATACTCTGTGATAACTTCTTAAGACCTGTTAATATGTAAGACGTATTCTGAGGGCAAGGATCTGTTTGAAGGAGATATGATTGATGACCTATCATCCCTAATTCACTGTTTATACTGGTAGTGAGCCTACTGGGAAAATATCTCATTCATCAGGGTATTAGCAAATTCAACCAACGTATGGCACCTTCATTTTAACAAACTAAAGGAGAAAAGCTAAATGGGGGCAAATTGACAACCATCTCTGATTCTATGATAATGCAATTATGCTGCTCCTCTCCAGAGCTTTTGCTAATTCGCCAAACAGCTTCAGTCGGCAGGTCATAAATATATGATCATTTTTCACACTTTGAAAAGTAATGATGCCTTGACACGAATCAATAAATCTTGGTGAAGTCATTTATGCTTTTAGGTTATGTACACAAGTCACTTTTTAGGGATAGTCTACATGTCACATCTCATTTCTGTTTGTATTTCATAGTTATGTGATTTTATTTTCATCTCTCTGGGTAACCAGGAGTCAAACCAGGGGCAGCTCTGAAAAGATGCACAGTTATGAATCAAATTTGTTATTTGTTTTTTTTTCTGCCAGATTAAAGTAAACATAGGGAATATAACCTATTGATCTTGAATTAACATGTTAGGTCACCCCCTCGCTACTCAGTGTCTCAGTTCCTACTCCAATAGTTCTGCCATCTTTTCTTGCACTGAACCTGGACTTGTGCTTGACATAACTCTAATCTGATACCTAGCCATCAAGCAGGATAAGCTCTGCTTGCCACATTATAGACTCCTGCCAGGTGGTACAAAACAAAACATGGGGTGACAACAAATATATGACTGGTTTTGGAGGTAAAATAATTGTCAATTCATTTATTTATTTATTTATTTGTGAAAACATCAGCATCCCCTTTAATCACTTTTGGTGTGATTGCACTGTAAAAATAACCAGCATCCCTCTTAATCGCATTTGGCATGATTGCTTTGTATCAGGTTGGGGGAATTTATTTTGTTCTGCCTGTAAATGTGTGCATATAATAGTTAATAATTCTTTGAAAATGTACACATTTTTTACAGATTTCAACCAATGCATCCTTTAAACACATTTTTCTTTGCAACAGAAACATGTATGTATACATTTTACCAAATATGTACATTTTTTTCCATGTGTATTGTCCAAATGCATACATGGTGTTGCTTGCACCCATATTCCTTTTTGTCAAAATGCATGACAATCTGCAGAAATATACACATTTATGAAGTAAGAAATATACACATTTCTGAAGTAAGATATGGTCCATCCTGCTGCCAGTCTCAGGATGTAGAAAATGGATTTTTATATATACTGGAGAATAGAAGACCAATAAATTTATTCGTTGCCCTTGATGAACAGTAGAGTCAGGCTTCTAACAACAGCTCAGCTCTGTGTTGCCAGCTTTCTAAGCTCCCACTTCAGTGGAAAAAAATCAACATACTACCATGAATGCACTCAGTCTCATATGATTTTAGATGCCAAGAATATTAGGCCTGGTTAGCAGTTGGATGGAAGACCATCAAGAGAATTCCAGGGTACTGCGGGCAGGCATAGGAAAGCATCCTATGTGAAATCCTAGAAAACCAATTTTAGGTACAAGGAAAATATCTTGGCTGAAATCCTGTTCTCCTAATACCAATCAGAGTTAACAATGGACTAAACGAGCTAGATTTCTTTCTATGCTCCTATATTCCAGTTTTCAGGACCAAAGGGAAAAGCAACATTTAATGGAGAAATGGCCCAAATGTGAGGCTGGAATGAAGGGGCAATGTATTATTGTAATGTAGGAAAATATCAATGGAAGTAAGCTATTTCTAATTTAACAATGGGTGGCTTTGTTTTACTCAATTTATAGTACTGCATCTTTTTGTCTTTCCATGAACACTCTTCTTCTGTCATTTGGCTATATAATCTCTCCCTTTGTAAGATAATCACAGGTAATTAACTTTATAATTGCTCTTGTCCTGTAAGATGCCTAATTGCCTGTCTGTGATTCACATATTTCTGGGTCTTCAATAAAAGAAGATACCATCAGAAGCACAGGATAGTTTTTTTTTTAAAAAAGAATCCATATTTGAAATATCATACCAAGAAATGAGCCACAAAGAAATCAGCTGCAATGATTTGATGGATCTGAATGCAGTTAAGAAAAGCATTTGTCTACTAGTATACTAGAACAAAACTGAAGCATTGTGGGAGAATTCAAAGACATAGCCATGTTAAGCTGAAAAATCAGTATACAAAGGGATCTTATAGCACCTCTGAGACTAACACAAAGAAAGAAGCAGGTAGCTTGAGCTTTGATAGACTTGTATCTACATCCTCAAAGACATGGGATGTAGACTCAAGTTTATGAAGGCTCATGCTACCAGCTTCTTTCTTTTAGTTAGTCTGAAAGGTGCTACAAGATCCCTTTGAAAACTGAATCATACCATTCAATAAAAGGCATGCAAACACAGGCCAGGGAATCTGCTTTGTCATACATAGGCTGAAAAGAAGTGGTGGGAGGGAATGCTTAACCCTTCCCTGACTACTGTTCTCTCTTTATAGACTATCTTTCCAACTTGTATGCAGAACATATTATACAAAGTGTAGGCTTGGACATAGTGAAAACAAGATGAAGGAACATCAACAATAAAATATATCAGTCAACACATACTATTAGCAGAAAATATTGGAGACCTAGAGCAACTACTGATCAAGAAAGAAAGTGCAAAGGCAGGCTTACTGTTGAACATAAGGAAAAGAAAAATAATGACCATGGAGGATCTTCACAACTCCAGTCAAGACAATGAGGAAATAGAAAGAGTAAAAGAGTTCCTGTACCTGGGACCAAACATAGATCAGAGTGAGGACTGCAGTCAAGAAATCAGAAGAAGACTGAGAATGGGGAGGGCACCTATGAAAGAATGGGAAAAGGTGCTAAAGAACAAATATATACAACTAAGCACAAAAATCAGGATCGTACAAGCAATTGTATTCTCCATTATCATGTATGGATGTGAGAGCTGGACAATTAAGAAAATAGATAAAAAGAAAATAAATTCATTTGAGATGTGATGATGGAGAAGGGTGTTGAGGATACCATGGACAGCAAAAAGAACAGTAAGTGGGTCCTACAGCAGATCAAGCTTGAAATTTCCCTGGAGGCAAAGATAACTAAACTGAGGCTGTCTTACTTTGGTCACATCATGAGAAGACACGACTCATTAGAAAAGACAATAATGTTAGGAACAGTGGAAGGAATTAAGAAGAGAGGAAGATCACATGTTAGATGGATAGACTCAATTAAGGCCACAGGTATGAATCTGCAGAAACTGGGAAGAGTAGTGGAGGATAGGGGGTCTTGTAAATGTCTCATCCCCAGATCATCATGAGTCGAGATCAACCTGAGGATGGTTAACAACAACAGCAAAGAGGACAGAGTTAGGGTCAAGATAACATCCTACTTTACACATGCAGTATACAGAGGCATATCTACTTTTCTTTCTAATGCACCATAAGTATGCATTCCAGTCTAGATTAGGACATGAGAGGCACTGTGCCCATGCATTTAAAACTTCTACATCTTTTTTTCTAAATTAAAAATTTACCCACACTTGGGAATATAATAACAAAAAAGCTCAGTTGATGCCAATTGAATCCCTCCACCACCACAATTTCTCTCTTTCTTTTTTAAACCATCAAACTTTTTAAAAATATTTTTTCTCAATGGATAGTAGACTACACAAGTAGAGCATTCTCAGTGACATACTATGATATTCCAATATAACAAACTAGAAAAATAAAAATACAAAAAGAGGAAAACAACCATGTTAATAAAGCTGTCCAAATATAAGTCCCTTTACAGTTTTCATCTTTACATCATTCTTTCAAATGTTGGAAGTGTTGTTAGGTCTTCCACTGAATCATAGATAGAGGAAAGTTATCTTTCTAGTATTGAAGTATCAATTATTTATCAGTCAAAAGGGCATGCAAAATCCACTTCCACTGGCCTTTCATTAGTTTCCAAGATACAGGTAAAAAAATTCAAAAGAACATGTCTAAATATTAAAGAATAAAATACCAGCTAACAAGTATGCCTGAGGGTATGTGAGAAGATCTGGAAGGTCAAACTCTCTTTAATTGAAATTTTCATCTTTTTCACTGTAGGAGGAGACCCCCCCCCTTTCTAAATAATTTATTTAAGTTTTGAAAATACTTGCTAAGGAGAAGAATTCATAAACAACTCTAGGGATAATGTTCATTTTAATCATGGTTACCTTACCCCAGAGACTCAACTTTAAACCTGCTCATCTCTGCAAATCTTGTTCATTATCTTTTATTAACTTGCTTATATTAACTTTAATCATCTGAGATGTATCACTAGTAATGGTTATATCCAGATATAGCATTTGGGCAATACAGAAACTGCCATGCTTTAAAATAGACTGAAGTCCATCATGTCTCCTACTAGTAGCATTTGACCAGTTAATTGAATACCTGGATTTTTTAATCAGAATTATTAATCAATTGCATTAAACCCTGAGACATGACAGGGAAAATATTAAATAAGAAAAAAAGAACAGAGAACACTTCCCACCAGAGCATGCTGGCCTCAGTCCAGATCAGGGATAAACATGCTTCCTTTAGAGCAGGAGTGGACTTTTTTCAGTTCATGGCCACATATAGCCCAAAGGCTATTTTTACACCCTAAAGGGGCCCCTAGCTCACTCTGGTTAGTCCCCACCACCACTCAAAATGTGACTTTTCAATCCCGGAAGCCTACAGAGGGGATGACATTGTAATAAAATCTGTGGTCGGTTTTGGTTTTTTTTTTTTTTTTTAAGTTTCATTATTTTTTGGCCTTGTGTCCCACAATTGGTCCTAGCTCCAGACCATTGGAAATTGCCTGCTCCTATCATAGAGTAAGAAAAGATTTAGAAACAAAGCTGCAAGCTATATATTTAGTGCAGTATGCAGTTTGATTCACCAGATCCACAGGATTTCACTGGCTTCTCACATTCAAATTGCCATCATCAATCCACACAACAAGAGTTCAGAAAGGTCAACAATGTATTATAATGCCCAGAATTCTAGAGTAGCCATGTTGGCTGAGGGGTTCTGGGACCCGTACTTCAAAAGGGATGTGATCTAGGCTCTGCCCCTAATCCACACAAAACCCATGTCTCATAGCAATGAAACAACAACCCATTTTCCCAGACCTGTATTTGCTACTGAATATCTTTTTTTTTTTCTGAATATCTATTTTTATCCTGAGACAACCATTTGATTTTTATTATGCTTTTCATTGCAAAGGATTGGGTGGAATGTTGCTATATTTGGTTGGTGCAGACAAGGGAAAGGGTAAAGAACAAATTCCCTTTAGAGAGCAAGCTTCATTGGGAATATTTTCTCAAATGACTTCATCTACATTTCTTCGCCAGCTATACCAGTACTGAATGGCTGCTGCTGATTTCCTATTCATCTTCTTATTCAGAGCATTCCGATAATTTATAGCCGTATTTTCTGTTTCAATTACCTTTAAGTTATAATAGTCTCAGAAAAAGACTAAAAGCCTTCTGTCAGGGGCTACATGCCAGCTTTGGGCAGGGTGAAGGTTATTACTGGGTGAAGAAGAAGCAAAATGTGAGTGGGATTTACAACTTGCCAGGGCTTTATATCTCCCCTTCCCTCCTCCCTTGGTATGCACTAAACATCTATATTGGTTTAACAGCAGTATACTGTAACTGGCATGGCAGTATCCTATGGAACTCTGGGCTTTGGAGTTTGCTGTTTGGCTTTCTCTGCAAGAGACGTTTAGTGAATTCCCCTGAACAACAGCACTAATGCTCTCTAAGGGGCTGAGCAGATGGGCCAGGATAACATGGGCTGAGCCCATGCTATCCTAACCTGGGTGCTTACTAGAGCTGCCCCCCGGATCAGTGCAGGGACAGGCAAGTGTTTACACACTCATTACCACACTGGCCCAGGACCCGCTATCAGTGTGTGCTCCTTCCCTTAGTATGCCATCACTACCACTGAGAAGCCCCCCCCCCCCACAACACAGCATCTGATGTGGAAATGGGGTGCCTGGCTGCACACATATGGTCAAGTGCCCCAGTTTTATGTCAGGCATGGCAGTGAGGGGTTTCTCAGTAGGAGCAATGGTGCAGCCAAGTAAAGAGTGTTGGGGAGAGCATTGAAACAGCCAGGGTTTGCAACAAACCAGGAGTTAAATTGACCTGATGTAAAGGCTGTTTATTCCATGATCATGCAAGATCCACCAGATCTGTGTCTGGTCTGCCAGGGTCTAGCCTAATTTTGGCCCCAGGACTCTGACCTGCATCATTTAAACAGACAATGGAAGACCGGGGGGAACACGGGCCTTTTGGCTTGTTTGGCCACCCGTAACAGAGAATTCTACAAATCTCCAGATTCCACAGCATGCAGTCATGGCAATTAAAGTGCTATGAAATGGGTATAAGCTATGCAATATGGTTGCCTTCTCTCTCAGTTCTATCTGTTACTTCTTTTTCTCTGCCATCCTATCTCTTTCATTTCTTCCCCCTCCCCCCATCGCCTTCTCTCAACCACAAAATATGCACAAATGGTTTAAAATTAGGTCTGCATGGAATTGTACTGAGGGTTACACGATACTAAATTGATTCTAAAATTCCCTACCTTTGTTTATGTAACCACTGACCTTAGCTGTTGCTGTGTGCCTTCAAGTTGACGCTAATGTATGGAGCCCCATCATACAGTTTCCTCAAAAACTTTTGATAGCTATGTCTGGGCTCCTGTGTCCAGTTACTGAATCTAAATAAAATTGCTGTATTTATTCAAAAAATTGTCAATGCCTTTCTCTTAGGCTGAGAGAGTATGACTTGCCCAGGTTTCAGTGACTGACTGAACATGCAGACCCTAGTTTCCATGAATCCTAGAACTCAAAAGGCTTGAAAAGTGGAATTAGACAAAGATAGTAGTGTCTGTGGCCATACCTCACCTCACAACCATGTTTCTGTCTAGTAGCTTATCTGTAGTTTATCTATTGCTGGAGTGCTTCTTCTCAATGACAGGCAAAACTTTTCAATGCCTCCCAATTGCACTGCTTTTCCACTGTTGCTGCACATGTGAGAAGTTCCTCATGAAACAATTCTGATATGCGGGCAGTCAGATAGTGTGAGGCTGGCATGTGAAAGATAGAGGATGGTTGTTGTTGTTATTGTTATTATTATTATTATTATTATTATTATTATTATTATTATTATTATTATGTTTATTTATATCCTCCCTTCCTCCCAGTACAGGGACTCAAGGCTGGGACAGAAATTTTGGAAGAACTGTATGGATACTAAAACCATTTTGGTTCAAAGCATATTTAAAAACATATTGTGAAACTTTTTTTTAATGCAGTTGCTGTTGTTAACAGCTTTTGACTTGACCTCTACTAATGGCAACCCCATAAGTGTGACTTCTCTTAGTGGAAATCAATAAAGAATTTTTTTAAAAAAAAGATGTAGGACATTACAAAATAAAAGTTAAAAATACTAATATAAATGGACTGGGCTTCTTGAAGAATTGGGACTCTTTGCTCCTCCCTTTGCCTCAGCTTTTCCCTCTGGGAGCATACAAGGTCTTCAAAAGGCCCCAGCACACCATCCACCGCCCCCTTCTAGCCAGTGGTGGCGGCGGTGGCAGCGGCATAGAAGTTGAGGCAAGGACACCCTGCTCCCAAGGACCACAAAGGCCATATTATTATTTGATCCCTCTGTGGTGGCGGTAGCATCTATCCACAGCCATTGAAGCTTATTATTATGGGACAAAGGAAGCGTTGGAGAGATGTGGAGACCAAACAACCCAAAATTCCAGATGTTTATAATATCCAAGTCCCTACTGAGAACTGCTTCGCAGTACTAGCTGGTAATGGAAATGATAGTGAGGAACTCAAACCAGACAAGGCAGCCAATCGGCCCAGTGAAAATGTAAATTACCCTGATGACTTTAATTGCATTAGCAGGGAAAAGGAAACAGGCAAGAGGGATACTGAGCTGTTAGATCTACTAGACTGTTTAAATTCAATACAACTCATGGCCATAACAATTGAGCATATTTATAAGGAACTAAGAACACTCAACTGTAAAACAGACCTCATTATTAAGAACCAAGAAGAAATAAGGTCTGGGAAGTACGCTAATGGTTGTTAGAATTGGATAAAGCTCTCTCTAAGATGTCTACTTTGTTGTTTCATGAAATAGGAAAGTCTGCAAAACTGGTGTTAATCCTCATTAAAATTTGTTGGATGTACACAGTTACAGAGGAATGCGCAGTCAAGCTTGGGAAGTTTAAAAGGGCATGACATGGAAACACATAACACACCTCTGGAACTCAATCATAAGGCTAATTCCTCAGTTCTCTCTACGCAAGGTCAACAAGAAATTACTAAGAGTGATGAACAGTGGTTCAACAATAATTGTAATCTGTCCATGTATAAAGGAAGCCAATCTGAGATTCAGCACTTATTTGACAACTTGATCAAAGATGCTCTACCCAACTCAACTCCATTGTCACCCAACATAGTTCCATTGTCATCTAAAGGAGCTGCTACCATTGAAGGAGCCTGTCAGTCTTTGAACTTAGCCTTGAAGACTGTGGTTCCATATGAAATAGAGTTGGATTTGCATTCCTCCAGAGTATTATCTTATGAAGCACACAGAGCTGAGGCAGGAAAAACATGGGCACAGAAGCTAGCTGAGCTAGCTCAAAGTACAGACCCTGATCCTGTAAAGGGACAGAATAGTTGTGGCCCTAACACAGTCAGTACAATAGTCAGACATAATAGTAATCTGGGGAAAAATTGTTATATCTATAATGATCATTTGGGCCAATAGGAATTACATCAGAGTGACTAAGTGAGTACTATGGGCCAGAGAGTAATATTTGATTTCTAACCTGGAACATTGCAGGTTGGGGTCATCTGAAAGTACCTCTTTTGGAGCAGGCACAGAGCTGCTTCCTAGATAAGAACACTCCAGCCCAAGCAGTGAGAGCAGAACTAGGGGCCCATTCAAACCAGTGCCAGGTTTCGATAAAAGTCTTTAACTATTGGCTAAAGATCAACAAAATGGATTCAGGGAGACTCCCTACACTCTGCTTAGAAGAACAGCTAACTATTGGGCAATCAAAATTTTGGGTTTGTCTGTTATTCTTACTTATGCACCAACTAGGCTTCTCTCCTTATCTTATTTCTGCTGGTCATACAGCTCAGAAAATCTTAAAACAAAGGGTTTGGGATATTAGTGCCCAATCAGACATAGCTTCATTGGTGGGCTGTAAATCCCTAAATTGGTTAGCTAAAAATAAAATTCTATTTGGATCAGAAAATTACTTTAGGTTACATCTAACACAGAGCCAGAGATCAGCTTTTAGTAGAGCTAGATTCAAGCAACTGAATTCCCTGGTAAGAACAGGGTGGATTCAAAAAATACCCTATCATGAAAGAACTTGTATCTGTGGTGCTTTAGTTGTCAAGGATATTGTACATATCCTGTTTGACTGTTGCATATATGATAAGGAGACATCTCACTTCTTACAACCATGTTTGGTTAGAATGACCACCTGGGATCCTATTGTTAAATTGTCACTTTTTTTTTTCAGGAGAGAATCCACATTTAGTACGCTGTACCGCAAAATTTATAATAAAAGCTACTCATTTGTGAAATCAGTTTATCATACAAAACAAGTTCCGTGCCATGGTGATGAGCATCTAATACTCCCATTGATTATCTCCCCCGTTTTAATCTGTTTTAGTATGTATTTTATATTTTGTATTCATCCTGTATTTTACCCTGTATCCTATTTTATTAGATCTCTTCTTATTTAATTTTATGTTTTATATAATTTTTAGGTGCTTCCTAGTTAATTTTTATGAGTTCAAGGAGTGACTCAGTTTTATCTTTGTATGTATCTTGATATATTGTATGTTATCGTTGAGATGGTCCATTGACTAATCAATAAAATTCATTGTTACTAATATAAATGTAAATTCATGTTTCTTAGTCATGCTGAAAATGGAAGACATTTTGAAATTCCTCCTGGACAGAAAGTTGAAGTGTAGGACATGTCCTAGAAAAGGAGGACATCTGGCCACCCCGACTATAGCCAATGGCCACAAATATACCACTGGTCCCTTACACACTGCAGGAAAACATTGCCATTACTCCAGATCAGTTAGCCTAAGAGCACTGGCTTACACTATGAAGCTGCCTATTATAGCTTGTTAGCAACAGCTACGATAAAGCTAACAGCAAAAATAGAACTCTGTAACAACAGCCAGAAGGGATTCACTGTAAATACTCCGTTGGGCTCCTGTACTTTACCAACCAATAAGTTTTCTCCTGTAAACACTTGCAGCCAAATGGACTTGACAGTGACTTTTCTAACCTTAAACTCTGTCAAAAGTTTCTTGTCTACCTATGTCTATATAGGGTGAGCATACGAAACCTAAATTGTCAAGATCAAATTTGATATAGGAATGCTTAAGTAAATGAAGGAAATGGTGCCAGGAAGAGCATCTTATGACTCAGGTTCCAACTATATAACCAAACATTCCAAAGTAGTCAAGACAGTGGGAATAATATTTGCAGAACATACATAAGAAAGCACCCCGTGCAGTGACTTAAGAGCATATCCTCACAAGAAATATAAATTTGTTTAATAAGAATTCTCTTTCCACAGGGGAACCACAGAACTGTAATCATATGGGAGATGCTAGAAAATTCATTAGTGAATTCTGGGGTTATGAAAAATAATAATTAATATGTGCATTGTTGACCAAACAAGAGTGTTAATACTCAAGAGTTCCTATTGAGAAAAAGGAGAGCAGTCATGAGATCCTTTGTTCTTCAGGTCTTCACTGGGGAAAAAATCATTTGCACAAAAATGTAGAAAAGATGTTTTGGGGAAGAAAATGTGTATGTTGTTAAAAACAAAACAAAAAAACAACCCAAAGACTCTGAGTCCTTCACAAAGACATTATTTGTACAGCAAACATTTCAGAAAAGTATATGTAGTTTTTCCTTTGCTAAAATCACATGCAATTTTTTAAAATTTGAGCACAACAAAACCATGCCCCTGCATATATTTTCTATGCAAAAATTTCACAATCATCCAGAATCAGTATATTTTGTACAACATATACAGTTCCCACCCCAAAATATATTTTCTATGTAAGAAAACTGTATTTTGTTGCAAATTAATTTCCCCCAATGAAGTCATGATGTATGATTAGGTGTTTGAAAAATTTACAGACACAGTATTCTTGCAGAGCAGGGGGAGAGATTGCTGAAATTATTCATTTTTGCATCAGAGGAAGAAAATAAGTGAAGATTTACATTCCTAGTGATTTCTCAACAGCTTCATCAAACTATAGTTCCCAAGATGTCAGAAGGAGAAGTCATGATAATAAAAATGTGAGTAATCAAAGTTTTTAATGTAGACATATCATTAAAAAACCAGGTGCTGCTCCTATGAGACTATGATATATTTTCAAGAGCCCTATGTCATGGTTTGCATTTGCAGAAGATTTGTGAGGAGTATTTGTAATTGGGAATTTGATACCTCTTTTTCTTCTATTTCTACTCCACCCTATACCAAAAGATCTCTGTGTAGCTTACTAGTAAAGCTAATGCAAACAAATTAAAACTGTTTAAAATAAGAAAATAATAATAATTTAAATAAACTAAAACATATCAAACATAATTAACAAGTTAAATAGATTTAAAAGATTAAAAATTTAAACTATATTAATTCACATTTCAGAGAAATGAATTAGGCCCAAAGGTTTAGATGAACAACTAGCGCTGACACCAAGCAAGCCTCCAAGAGGAGGGTATTCCACAGTTGGACTGGCATGGCTAGGAAAGCCCTGTCCACCTTGTGGTGCACAATACACATTGTATTTACCTTACTTATGGGACACAGAGGAGGATCTCCTAAGCAGACCTCAGTCCTTGGGGAGGAACATATAGGGTAATGTGTATCAAAGTCCTAAGCATTTTAGAGCTTTAAATATTGCATTGAATTCAGGCCAGAACCATATTGGCAGCCAGTAAAATTCTTCTAAGACCAACATTATATGCTGTCTATATAGTATTCTAGGGATACTAGGGATGTGGTGGCTTAGTGGTTAAGGCGCCAATTCTGATGACTGGAAGATAGGAAGGTTGGCAGTTCAAGGCCTGAGTGCTGCATGGTGAGCTCCTGTCACTAGTCCCAGCTTCTGCCAACCTAGCAGTTCGAAAGCAGGCAAAAACAAGTAGATAAATAGGTACCACTTTGGTTGGAAAGTAACAGTGTTTGGTACAGTCATGCTGGCCACATGATCACCAGAATAGCCTTTGGACAAGATGGCTCTTCGGCTTAGTAACGGAGAGGAGCACCGCCCCTTACAGTTGGGTATGACTAGACATTCATGTCAAGGACTACTTTTACATTGGACATCTCAGCGGCTTTCGATACCATAGACCATGGTATCCTTCTGGGACGCCTGGCAGAGGTGGGATTCGGGGGCACTGCGCTCCAGTGGTTCCGGTCCTACCTCTCTGGGAGGTCCCAGATGGTGCAGCTGGGAGACGTGTGCTCCGATGAGCGGGCCTTTAAAACTGGGGTCCCTCAAGGAGCCATTCTGTCTCCCATGCTATTTAACATTTACATGAAACCGCGGGGAGAGATCATCTGGAGACATGGGGTGCGGGGTTATCAGTACGCTGATGACACCCAAATCATTTTCTCTATGTCTCCGACTGACGCAGTGACTGGGGATGGGGTCTCTCCTCTCGTGGCCTGCCTAGAGTCAGTAATGGGCTGGATGAGGGAAAACCGACTCAAGTTGAATCCAGAGAAAACGGAGGTACTAGTGATAGGTTCCCCTGGTCCAGGAATGGTGGTGGTTCCACCTGTCCTGAACGGGGTCATGCTCCCTGTGAAGGACTCCGTGCGCAGTCTGGGGGTGCTTCTTGACTCGTCGCTTCACCTGACTGCTCAGGTGAATGTGACGGTCAAGAGCACCTGTTATCAGCTTCGGCTTATTCGCCAGCTGCGCCCATACCTGGCCCAGAGGGACCTAGAAACTGTTGTACATGCTCTGGTAACCTCCAGACTGGATTTCTGCAATGTACTCTACATGGGGCAACCCTTATACCAAACTCGGAAGCTGCAAATGGTGCAGAACATGGCAGCCCGGCTGGTCACTGGCTTTTCCAGGACCAGCCATATAACACTGGTACTGAAAGATCTCCATTGGCTGCCCATTCGCTTCCGGGCTCATTATAAGGCGTTGGTGATTACCTATCAAGCCCTAAATGGCTTGGGCCCAGGATACCTAAAGGACCGCCTCTCCCCGTACA
>NC_056525.1:217217269-217238487 GCF_019175285.1 Sceloporus undulatus | reverse complement strand
GGCAGAGCAGAACTAACACCTGGCGTAGCCTCAATCAGCCCTTGCTCTGGAGGAGGCTCATCCTCCTCCTCATCCTCCGAGAGCTCATCTTGGCTGGCCATGACACAAATTACTCAGGAGAAAGACTGTTTACAGGACTTTGCAGCGCCGCAATTGCGCAGCTGCACATTTCTGCCGGCGTTAAGATCAAGAGAGGCTGTGCGGATGTCAGCCCTAGAGCAGGGGATGCCTGAAGTGGCTAACCTCTGCTCTTTTAATTGCTGGGGAAGGGGGGGGGAGGTTATGGACCCAGGGGGTGCTCAGGCTGGGGAGGAGAGAGATAACATCGGTGCGAGCGGAGCTCCCATTGAGGTAGTGTGGGGCAAGGGGAGGTATGGCGGTGGGAGAAGGGACTTGTGTTACAGGGGAAGGCGAGATCGATGCGTCATATCTATCTCTCCTTCCTGTCCCCCTCCCAGCCAAAGGGACCTGAGGGTCACTCCAACCGTGCCACAAACCCTGTCGCTGCTCCTGTGCAATGCCAGGTCAATTAACAACAAGTCCCACATCTTCCATGATCTGATGGAGGACACTAACTGCGATCTGGCTTGCATTACCGAGACCTGGCTTGGGCCTGAGGGGGACGCTGTGTGGGCACAGGCCCTCCCTGCTGGGTACTCGGTGAAGGACCAGCCCAGGTTAGGTGGGCGGGGGGTGTGTGGCCTTGATACATAAGAACATCTTGTCTCTCACTAGGAACCACATCCGACAGACTTCCTTTATCGAGTGTATTTACCTGACCCTAAAGACTAGGGACAGTCTAGGGATTCTGTTGGTGTATCGGCCACCCCGTGCGCTAACGGACTCCCTTAACGAGCTGACACAGCTGGTCGCAGAGCTGATGCTGGAGACGCCCAGGCTACTTGTCCTGGGCGACTTCAACATCTCCCTCACGGCCAGCTACGTTCCATCCGGCGCGGCTCGGGAATTCATGGATATCATGGCGGCCATGGGCCTGTCCCAGCTGATTTAGGGTCCAATGCATTTTGCGGGTAATACACTTGATTTGGTCTTCTGTTCGGATGCAGAAAATCCGTGGGCGGAAATAACTAATATTTCCCCCCTGTCATGGACGGATCACTTCCTGGTGGAGGCAAAAATCAAGGTCTCTACCCAGATCCCCCCCGGGGGTGGTGGACCTATTAGGATGGTCCACCCTCGAAGGCTGATGGAACCCAAAAGGTTCCAGGAAGCCCTAGAGGGACACATGGTTGGAAGCGACGGCGACTCTGTTTATGCCCTGACTGGTATCTGGAATACCGGTCTATCTAGGGCTATACACAGTATCGCTCCCAAGCGCCCTCTCAGGCCTGCTTCCAAACGTAAGCCCTGGTACACAGAAGACCTCCGGGCAAGGAAGCGGGTTCTGCGACGGCTAGAGCACCGCTGGCGGAAACACCTACGCTTACCCGACAAGGCTCTCCTAGACCGCCTTTTGGAGGACTACAGAGAGGCGATACAAGCAGCTAAGAATTCGTTCTATAGTGCTCGTGTCGCGTCCGCGGAGTCGCGTCCAGCAGAGTTGTTCAGGGTAGTCAGGGAGCTAACTCAGCTCTCTCCTGCCCCGAACCAGATCCTTGAACCTTCAAAGGCCTGCTGTGACCAATTTAACAACTTCTTCGCGGATAAAACCTCTCGGATAAGCGAAGGTCTTAATGCCGGCATTAGAGCAGAACCTAGGTTAGAGGCATCCAGAGCCTCCGTGGACTCTATTAAACTGGATCAGTTTGAGTTGGTAAGTACCGATGATGTGGACAAGATCCTTGGAAGTGTTCGGAAGACAACCTGCTCCCTCGATCCCTGTCCCTCATGGTTAGCGGCTCAGGGGGGACCGGCAGTAACAACATTGTTACGCCAGATTATTAATACATCTCTGAGGGATGGGCAATTTCCAACTGATTTGAAATTGGCCACTGTAAAACCTCTATTAAAAAAGCCCTCCCTCAACCCCCTGATACATAGTAATTATCGGCCAGTCTCGCTGCTGCCATTTCTGGGGAAGGTGATCGAGAGGGCGGTTGCAATCCAGCTTCAATCGGTCTTGGATGAAATGGATTATCTGGACCCATTTCAAACTGGCTTCCGGGCGGGTTACGGGGTTGAGACGGCCATGGTCGCCTTGGTCGATGATCTCTGTCTGGGCATCAACAGGGGAAGCGTGTCCCTGTTGGTGCTCTTGGACATCTCAGCGGCTTTCGATACCATAGACCATGGTATCCTTCTGGAGCGCCTGGTAGAGGTGGGAATCGGGGGCACTGCGCTCCAGTGGTTCCGGTCCTACCTCTCTGGGAGGTTCCAGATGGTGCAGCTGGGAGACGTGTGCTCCGATAAGAGGGCCCTTAAAACTGGGGTCCCTCAAGGAGCCATTCTGTCTCCCATGCTATTTAACATTTACATGAAACCGCGGGGAGAGATCATCCGGAGACATGGGGCGCGGGGTTATCAGTACGCTGATGACACCCAAATAATTTTCTCTATGTCTCTGACTGACGCAGTGACTGAGGATGGCGTCTCTCCTCTCGTGGCATGCCTGGAGTCAGTAATGGGCTGGATGAGGGAAAACCGACTCAGTCTGAATCCAGAGAAAACGGAGGTACTTGTGATAGGTTCCCCTGGTCCAGGAATGGTGGTGGTTCCACCTGTCCTGAACGGGATCACGCTTCCTGTGAAGGACTCCGTGCGCAGTCTGGGAGTGCTTCTTGACTTGTCACTACACCTTACATCTCAGGTGAATGCGACGGTCAAGAGCACTTGTTATCAGCTTCGGCTTATCCGCCAGCTGCGCCCATACCTGGCCCAGAGGGACCTTGAAATGGTGGTACACGCTCTGGTAACCTCTAGATTGGATTTCTGCAATACGCTCTACATAGGGCAACCCTTATACCAAACCCGGAAGCTACAGTTGGTACAAAATATGTCAGCCAGGCTGGTCACTGGTACCTCCAGGGCCAGCCATATTACACCCGTGCTTAAAGATCTGCATTGGCTGCCTATTTGCTTCCGGGCTCAGTACAAGGTGTTGGTGATTACCTATAAAGCCCTACATGGCTTGGGCCCAGGATACCTGAAGGACCGCCTCTCCCCATACATTCCGCCCCGCACCCTCAGAACTTCTGGGCAGCAACTACTCAGGGTTCCAGGGACCAGACTCTCCTCCACAAAAAGGAGGACGTATTCCAGCGTCGCCCCTGCCCTTTGGAATATGCTGCCCACAGAGCTCCGCTCGGCCACCTCCCTAGCTCAGTTTAGAAGGGACTTGAAAAACTTCCTATTTCGAGCTGCATTCCCCGAATGAGTTCCTGATGGCCTTCCTCCCTCTTTGGTCGGCAAGATGGCTGGCTGATGGGGTTTTGACTTGTTTTTAATATGTGTATATTATTGTATTGTGTTTGATTTTATTGTAATGTTCACCGCCCTGATCGATGGAAGAGCGGTATATAAATAAAATTTTTATTTATTATTTATTTAAGCCTAAAGGTAAACCTAAAGATAAGTCTAAAGATAATCTGAGATGCAGAGTGATTTTACTAGTCCTAGTACTGATAGAAAGGTCTCTCTATGAGAACAGGATTCAATTTCAAGGGGGGGAAGAGGGGGGAACTACACCCCTCCAAAGATTATGAATTTCACCTTGAAGCTTCTTAAAAAACCAACCCTGAGAGGGTATACAACCCCATAACTGTCCTAGTCTTGGAAAATGAAAATATCAGTGCTTTTCCCTAGAACTTGATGGCCCATCTGGAGCTAGGAGAATAATCTAATGTCTTGTAGTGCAGGTCCTTGAACCATCATTACTTCAAGGCCTGTCAGCATTTGGGCAAAGGAATGTGAGAACACTTGCTTTGTTTATATTTTCTATTTCTGCATCCTTTCCCAGCCAATTAACACCAACAAAGCTATGATTTGTACTTTCAGTGACTTTTATCTTGCTGCAGTGTATTCTTGGCCCTAAACTGAGCAGGATTTGAGTGTATCAGGTCCTCCAGATCAATAAATCCCAACACAGAGAAACGATTTCTTCAGCATCAACATTCTATACCAAAATTAAGTATCAAAACTAATGGAAACTTTTAGCAAAATCCTTCACTATTGTTTCTGTCAGGACTTGTTTATTGTTCTTGCCCTTTGGAAAGGGCACATGTTTGAGCTCAGGAATGATGGAAAATAAAATAGATCTGGACTGGGTAATGTTTTTACAATGAATATGTCCCACGTTTTCTGTCTTCATTACAGACAGTTTGGTGGGGGGGGGGGGAATCTAACCTCCATAGTATCCTGAAGGCATTTTAGCCATAATGTACTTGCTCCAGTGGATATAGTAAAATTGTTATGTGTTTATGGTTCTATGCATGTTCACAAAGTTCACAGCTGCCAATGCTAGAAACTGGCCATCAACTATAGGAGGGGTGGGCAACTGTTGCAAGCCTACAAGACAGTCTTCTGCCTGAGGCATACTTTGGGGAACACAAAGACTTCCAAAAATGCCCTGCAAAACCTGGTTTTGAAAAATAAGTATTTTTTATATTAAACATTAAATCCTATTTAAAAGGTAAAATTCTGCTCTTCAAGGCCTCTAGCTCACCCTTTCTTTGCTATAAAAATAACATTCCCAGCAGTCTGGACAGGTCAAGGGCTACAAAACTCCCAGGACCACATGTTGCCAATCCCTAAACTATAGTGGCATTTTGTATTCTTGTTTGGATAAGGGATTGTTGTGATTCAGATCATGCTGAAAGGTAGATCCCAGAAGGGGCTTCTCAGTGGCAGCTCTTTGTTCACATGACAAGCTGCCTATGAGGTCCCACAAAGTTCCATCTTGTCTTCAATGGTATATGTACGTGAAACTACTGGCAGAAATTGTTCAGGGAGTTATATTCTGAAGATATGTAACTTTCTCTTCTACTTGAGTCTTCTAACAGCATTTGTGGTGATGTGTTGTTGCTTCAACACTAGTAATAGACAGTTTCCTCCTCTCAACCTGAGGGGAACAGAAGCACTTAAGAAATACAGGGCAGACCGTATCAGGTGGTGGCTGAGAGTTTTCAGGTTACTAGGGTGGTGAATCCTCTTTGAGTTTTAATCCAAACTTTAAAAGGCTTGTCCAATGTGCTAACCCCAAATTGTTTTGCACCTTGGATATCTCTTTTCATGTTTATTTTAAAACCCAGAATAGATTCGCTACCCAACTGACATGGGACCCATTAGCCCCCCACTGACTGTACCTATATCTTTATCTATTTTTCTTCACTCACTCTCACTCTGACAATGCTCTGCCTGAGGTTTCTGTCAGTGTCTGTTCAGCAAAATATGGCAATGAGTAAAATACACCAGCAAATGGCATGGTACTAGAGCCACGCACAGCACTTGCACAATGCTTTCTGAGCTACAAGAAGCTGACTGGCTGCCTTTCTCCTTCCTGACTCAGCATAGGCCTTTCCAAACGGCTTTGCCTGTGAGCTGTTGGCAGAATGCAACTAAGTAAGACAGGCCAACTCAATAAGAAACAAGCATCACAGTCATGGTTAGAGTGAATGGGAATGGCTGGCAGGCTCAGGGGACACATCCCCAGAAGACACCGAGAAGCTTGCTGCCAAACCCCAGCATCTGTTCTGTGAAGGAGCTGCCCAATTCTTCCATACCATTTTTTTCAGATAACATGCTAATAATATATGAATAAACCCTACAAATCTGTTGTAACAATCACTGACAAAATGACCAACATCCAGTTGTAGACATGTCCATATAAACCTTTTTAGTATCTCTTTCCACAAGATCCCAACTTTAACATGCAACAGCAGTGGGGTACTACCTGCGTTTAGCACCACTTTCCCAGTCATTGACTGGGTAATGCAGGTGCACTCGACTTCATTCTGACTGCCCTTGAGCATAGAAAAAGGAATAGCCTTATGCTGGAGGCAGAGAGGGGTGTCAATGGAATGGGGGAGAGATGTAGACCACACCTGGTGAAAGTTCATAGGAGGTGAACACCTAGTGAGGCCCTCCCAAGAAGAGAGGACAGGGTAGTCCACTAACTTGGCCACCAACCCATTCAGCGGCCTGTCTTTCTACAGCAGGTGAGTAAGTGAGTGAGGCAGAGGGAGGGAAGGGAATGGGGCCATCCGCTGCTGCTGACCACATCCCTGCAGTGGGTGACACCAACCCTAGTGACACAACTGAGGCAGAACCTTTCTTCTCTCCATCCTCCAGAGCAATTGTGATGGGCTCAGGTACCTACCCAACCCCAGTCTGAGGCCAGGGAAATGGATCTGTACTCCAAAGCCCACCACTATTACTGCACACTGGGAGAAGTGGGTAGACAGAGAGAGAAGCCTCCATCTCCTCTGCTCCATCCTATAAGTACACTGGCAGAGATTTGTATTCTGCAAGTATGTGGTAGGATTTCAGCCAATGTTTTATATTTTAAAAATTATAACCATAACTAGCTACATGAGTGTGGGATGAGGGGGAGACTTAACGATAACAAATTACTTTTTTTGGACAGCAACTTTCAAGCTCATTCAACAATAAAAAATACATCAGTAACAGTAATAGAAATTCCGTAACGAATTCAAAGTATTGCACAGACATCACTTAAGTAATTCGTAACAACCACTCTGTTAATTTTAGATCAATATTATTATTCACATACATGCAGAAAAATACTCAAACTGTTAACTGGGGGTAAGCATATATTAAACTGAGTTCCCAGTAAACACTCATACTTTCAGGCCACACAGCTGCAATCTTTTACATTTTTACTTTAGAGTAAGCCCCAGTACATGTATTGGGATTTATTTCTGAGTAAACAGATCTATGGATGGAGCACAAGATACCTGAAATCAGGTACCCTGAAATATTTTTTTCTTAATTGGACTGTGAAATTGTGGCACAGATGTGTGTGTGTGTGTGTGTGTGTGTGTGTGTGTGTGTGTCTCAGTCAGGAGAGGTTATAAATATTTTGAGGAGTGGCAGTGGAAGGTAAAATTGTTCTTGTTCTTAGCTTGAGCAGTTTGAGATGTTCAGTTAATAGAACAGAGGAATGGATGCCAAGTTTCCAGCATGTGTGTGTGCCATTTCTTTTGCTCATAATTAATAGCCTCTGTGCCTGATAGAATTTTAAAAAGAAGAAGAATCAGCTCACAGCATGCCCAGGTAATGCCTTCTGACAACGTTTTGAAGATCAGTTATGTCATATGGCTGCCTTTTAGGGGAAAAAATGTAATGGATACCAGTACCATATGGCATCTCCGAAGAATCAGCCGGGTTGGGCAGGCATTCATTGGAAAAAATCCCACAGCTCTTGGAAAGGAATGTAGTCCTGTTGCCAAAATGTGGCCTTTGTTAATCTCCTAACTACTATTGTGCAGGAACCAATTCATCTGTATTAATTATAAACAAATTTTAATTACCTCAGTAAAAAGCTCATTATACCAATATATCTGATATCAGTCCACACAGTTCCGCCGTAACTTCTTGATGCAATTCCAAAGGCAACACTGCACAATTTGTACAAAGCAAAGATTTTAGCATTACTTACAGAAATGGTGCTTACATTGGTTTTCCAATATTGTGTGTCTGTGTGTGTGTGTAATCTAGATTTTTCATATTTACAGTTTTGATGACACAAGTCTTAGAATTAAAGTCTGGTTTCTTTGATGGGCCTAAGATCCCTGAACACACAGGGTGACTTATAAACATTTTAAATAAAGAAAGACATAAAATATTACCTGTTTACAATAGTAAGCATGAGCTAGTTAAAAGAAGGCGTTCAAGAAATAGTGCAATTTCCCACATTCCAAATATCATGAAGAGAACGGCAACAACAGGTGGCTCCTTCATTCAGTCATCTGTCAGGGTACTGAGGAAGGATTTTGAACATCTTCAGCTGTCCAGGCATTGTGCCATCACTTAGCAATGAAAAATGGATGTGAAGAGGAAGAAAGTCTGGATGGCTTTCTAACTGCAGATGGAGCAGGCAGAACGGATTTCAGCTCTTGGAAAACATGCAAATAATGCATTGGGATCTCTTTACTCAATATTATTTCTAAATGACCACCTCAGTCCCAGCTCCTTCCCAGGCACATTTGGAGGGCACAAAGCAGAGGGTCTTCTCAATGACTGCTCCAGGATTTTGGAATTCCCTCCCTATGGAGACTAGGATGACTCCTTCCTTGCTCTCTTCTGCCAGCAAGTGAAAACTTTCCTATTCCAGCAGGGTTTCAAAAACTGAAGACAATCTACTTTTAAGAGTTGGGTTTGTTGTTTTTATATTCTGTCTTTTAATGAATTTTTATTGCTTTTAATTCTATAGAAATTATAATTCTATTAAAATATTTTATACATTTTGTAAAATATGCCCAAATATACATATTAGTGCCATCATATGTTTCTGAACTTTTCTGGTTTTAATATTATGTAAGCTTCCTTGAGCCCCAATATTGGGGAAAAGGTGGAATATAAATGAAGGGAGGAGGAGGAGGAGGAGCTAATAATAATAATAATAATAATAATAATAATAATAATAGTTGCTGTTGTTGTTTTGGAGTTCAAGCCTGTCTGAACACTCAGTATACCTTCAGACCCTAGATAAGTGGTTTCCCAACTTGACTTAAAAGTTCTTGGATTTCACCATCAAGTATTCTAAGTCAAAATGGCTAATGGTCAGAGATTTTGAGATTTGTGGTCTAAACAGTAACTGGGGATACAAACCTGAGAATCCCTATCCTAGAATTATAAAAGCCAGCATGTGTAGTAGTTAGGTGATTGCATCTAATTGTTGACACAGGGGTGCGCAAAGCTCAAATATTTACTAAGCAGCCCATCTCACTGAGGGATCTTGAGTGAATTTCAATATCTTAGTCATTTAATCTTCCTTTTCTGAGGTCTGCTCCCAGGGACGTAGCTAGGATTTTAGGAAGGAGGGGGGGGGGGTTCCAGACTAAGTGCCACCATTATAATGGGGCTTGAATGCAGTGGTGCAGCAGCACACACCATTCATTTTTCTAACGGAAGGGGGGGGTCCAGACCCCAAGAACCACCACCACCCCCTTGGCTACGTCCCTGCTGCTCCCATTTTACAATATGATATAGGCTGCATCCACACTACAGAAATAATCCAGGTTGACATCACTTTAACTGTCATGTCTCAGTGCTATGGAATTTTAGGGATTGTAGTTTTTTGTTGCACTAGAGTTCTCTGACAGTCTGAATGACCATCTGTTGGGGATGCTTTGATTTAGATTTCTGCATGGCAGGGGGTTGGACTGGATGGCCCTTGCGGTCTCTTCCAACTCTAGGATTCTATGAAAGCTAAATGTCTCCCAAAACTACAATTACAGCATGCACTTATTATATTTACAGCATGTTCTTATTCATGTTTATAAAATTTGCAGATGACACCAAAATAGGAGGAGTAGCTAATACCCCAGAGGACATGACAAAATTCAAAACTATAGATTACAAAGCTTGGCCAAAACTAACAAAATAAATGTCAATAGGGAAAAATGTAAGGTACTTCTCTTGGGCAGAAAACATGAAATGCTCAGATATAGGATGGGGGAAACCTGTATAGTACATATGAAAGGGATCTAGGAGTCCTAGTAGATCACAAGTTAAACATGAGTCAACAGTGTGATGTGCAGCTAAAAAGCCAGCATGATTCTGGGCCGCGATCAGTAGTGTCTAGATTGAAAGAAATAATAGTGCCACTCTATTCTCCTTTGGTCAGACCTCATCTGGAATACTGCATCCACTTCTGGACACCACAGTTCAAAAAGGATGTTGACAAGCTGGATGTTGACAAGGGAGCCCTGGTGGCGCAGTGTTTAAATAATGTTACTGCAGCCACAACATTGTCAGTTCGATCTCACAGGGCTCCAGGTTGACTTTCCATCTTTCCATAAGTTGGTAAAATGAGTACCCAGCTTGTTGGGGGCAATTGGCTTATACATTATAAACCGCTTAGAGAGTGCTTAGTTCACTATGAAACAATATAGAAATGTAAAGTACCATCCAAAAGATGACAACTAAAACAGTGAATGGTCAGGAGACTGTATCCTATGAAAAGAGGCTTAGAGAACTAGGTATATTTATCCTGAAGAAGAGTAAGTGAAACGGTGACATGATAACCATGTTTAAATATCTGAAGGGATGTTATACTGAAGATGCAGCAGGTTTGCTTTCTGCTGCTTCAGAGAATAGGGCCCAGAGCAATGGATTCAAACTGCAGGAAGTGATATTCCACATTAACGTTAGGAAGAAAGTAAAGGCTGACAATAAGAGCTGTTTTACAGTGGAATAAGCTGTCTTGGTGTGTGGTGGAATCTCCTTCTCTGGAGGTTTTTAAATAGAGGCCGGATGGCCATCTGGAGTGCTTTGTGCCTTCCTGCATGGCAGGGGTTGGGCTGCATGGCCCTTGAGGTCTCTTCCAGCTCTATGGTTCTATGATTCTATGTCTACTTGGAAGTAAGTTATATTGCTTTTAATAAGTTTTATTCCAAGAAACCTGTACAGAATTGCAGCCTCAGCACTTTCTGTAATACCATGCCATAGCCAAAAGCAGTGTTATAACAGTGAATAATAATAAGAAAAACTCAGATTGTTTTATTTTGGACAGGATCCTAAGCATATGCTTACTTACATAACACAGTTTGTATTTTTAATTTAAAATATGGAGTTAGCTTTCTATAGTTGTTTGATGTCAGTTATTGTATGACCTGTTTATTGGACACTTTGATAGTATAGGCTGTTCATTAATTTGTATATTATTTTATTGATGCAATCCTGCCTCGATCCTTGGCAGAGGCGGGAAATATAAATAAACTTTATTATTATTATTATTATTATTATTATTATTAAACTGCCCTTGGTACAAATATTAAAATAAAGACCAATGTGCAATGCATACCAGTATGGGCATCACTAGCGGGTGAGGAAAGTGGGGACTGCATTGGGTGACACAGCAGAGGGGTTTGTTAACCAGTGCATTTATGACAATGGGGCTGCCTTCCAGTGTGGAGTATAGTGCCACCCATCTCTGCAGTAGACCAGGATTCCTGGAGACTGAAGGTCCTGGCTGGAGGTGGCAAAGAGGCCAGCTGGGATGCTGGCAGCATGACATATCCAACTCCTGGAGGTCTCTCCCATCATTGAAGAGTGGCTGAACCCCTTTGAGAGTTGTGATCAAGATGGGTAGACTAGAGGAGCTAGAGTATATAAAAATGGAGAAGGACACATAATCCTTTTGTGTGTACCAGTCCACCTCCCCACTGGCACCAAAAAGGCTGGTCTCTTTACCTCAACAGCCTAACCAAGTACAGTGGTACCTCGGGATACGAAATACCCAGGTTACGAAATTTCCGGGATACGAAAAAATCTCATAGGAAATAATTGTTCCGGGTTACGAATGTTTTTTCGGGTTACGAAAAAAATTTTGGTGCTTTTCGGCGCTATTTTACACGGAATCGCGGTTTTTCCCCATTAGCGCCTATGGCATTTCGGCTTACGAAGGCTTTTCGGGTTACGAAAGCGGCCGCGGAACGAATTAATTTCGTAACCCGAGGGAGCAGTGTACTCATGATGGACCATTCACTTGGCAGCTTCAACCTATGGAAGGTCCCAAGCACCCAGGCTTTCTCCAGCAAGGGCTCCAGGAATCTTCCCAAAAATTCCATTATGTATCCTTGTGGCTGCATGGCCTTTCTGTCGCCACTATCCATTTGCCTGCCAGCATTTCAGAACCCTGATTAGTCCCAGGCAGCCTTTTCTCCAGTGAACTTGAGTATCCAAACTCCTGGAGGCTTCTCCTTCATCAAATGGTTCCTGGACATCTTTTGTAAGTTGCAGACACAATGGGTAGACTTGAAGGGCCTGGGACATGAATAGTCCCATTGGGTGCTATGGTCCACCAGCTGTGGCCAACAAGGAGGCTAGCCATTCTTTTGCACAGTGGTCTGATCTACTCCTGAGATATGGGGTGTGTGCCAAACAGTCTGGGATTGATAGCATGAGTTACTGCACTGGGGTGACACCAACCCTAGTGACGCCACTGCACACAAGTCCATGGGATTATTGTGCTTCCATAAGAAGTCAGTACTACTTATGTATAAAAAGTGAGAAGTGTCAGTGGAGCAAGCTTGATTCGGTATCATTCTCTCCCAACGGGGGGGGGGGGGGGTATATGCACTTTTATTGCTTCTGTGGCTGATGAGATTGCACATCTCATTTTAGTGCACACAAAGTTCTCATCCAATGATAGACATGTTGAGTATGATTCTCCCACATCTTTCTGAAAATACAGAAATAAAAAAAAAAATAGCTGAAGATAATACTGGAATGAAGATTCTGTAACCAACAAAGGATGATGCAACAAAATAAAAATAGCAAATGTCTAATCTTCCAAAATATTGGAAAGTCCAAAACATTGGGGGGGGGGGGACAAAACAATAGAAGAGCCAAATGTAAAGTAACAAAAGAGATTTGCAGTGCAGAACTATCTGTGGGAGGCATTCCCTTATGACCTTTTGACACTAGAATTATGGGGCTTAGCTAGGAAGTAAACTGGCTTAGTCTAATCTTCTGGGATAATGTGTATAGAAGAAAGCAGGTATTGTCCATTTTCATACTTATCCAAATTTGGCAATATCTTTTTCTGCTCAGACACTTTTCGAAACTTTAAAATGTCAGCTCAAAACAATGTTGCTGCTGTTGCTGCTGCTGCTGCTGTGTGCTATGAGTTGTGCCTGACTCATAACAACCCTAACCATGGGGTTTTCTGTGTCTGAGAGTGTGTGACTTGCTCAAGGTCATCAGTGGGTTTCCTTGGTTGAATGGGGTATCAAACTGTGTACTCCAGACCTGTAGACCGATGCTCAGACCACTGCACCATGCTGACTCTATTAAAAAATCTACCAAAATGTGTATTAAAATATATCTTTCAGAATAAAATATTTTAGCAAATTGGTATTTTGAGGAAAAAATAAATAAGAAATAAGTGCTCAAATACATTTTTAAATTTAATTTTTCATGCATATTTTTTAAATTGCAGATTAATCAGGAAATATTATGGAACAGCTTATGAAAGATCCCATATGATGCTGACATAAAAGAAAAATATAATCATCTTTTCATCTTTATGCTGAGAACATGGACAAGTTACCTTGAAGGACTACAACTCCCCAAATCCCACACCATGCTGCCTCAGATATTCCAAGCATTGTAATTCAAAATAGAACTTTTCCAAGCTTTGCTTTGGCCTAACCAGAGATTTGAACTAATGCATGCCTTATGTTTTTATGCAACATAAATGTCATAATTAATATTATGATAATATTAAACTAGAATATAAACTAGTCCCGTCCCCCCAAATCAAAGTTAATTTAATTTGGGGAATATTTTACTGGAAGCAAAATGGGGAAAACATTTTTATCAGCCATGCTGTTTGCCTCTCCTGTTCCTTACCTCCTCTACCATCTTCACTGGAGATTATCACTTTGGGTCAGACAACAATAGCTGGAGCATCAAGCACAAACTGTAACAGGCAGCAAAGAACAGGAGAGGGCAAGAGCAGGAAAAAAAGGTCCAGTGGAAAAAAGGTCCTCATGGTTCAGTGCTCATGTATGGGAAGGAAGCTGCAGAGTGAAGGACTAATAGAAGAAAAAAAAGTGAATGAAAGAGAATGAGGTAAGAGGGCAGAAGCAATGCACATGGACGAAGGGATTCAAAAGACAAGGATCAAGGAGGAGTGCAGGAAGAGAAAGAGGGAAAGAAGAAAAATAAAAGTGGAGATTTTACATAGTTTTGGTGCAGCATAAAGCTCCACCAAGTGTACCACTGCCTCTTCCTCCAGTCCCCTTGCTAGATGCTGAAGCATGCCCCTGTGATCATTTAAGGGCATCACTGGGATGGTTCAGGGGGTGCAAACTCCACTGGGTGACACCTTGGAAAGGTGAGTGACATCTGGTCGAGCCCTTTGCCTGCTGTGGTCGCTGGCATAGCTAGAGTGCTGCTGCCACCTGACAGCCCTTTTTGGATCTGGCACAGCTGCTGGCTGACCAGGAAAGAGAAGTGCCAACTACAGCAGCAGCAGTGGTGTCACAGACACCTACCCTTTCTGTCACCATTACCTCCCTTTTCTGCCTGGCTGGTTGTCAGGTGGTAGCAGCAACTTCCTGGCACCAGCGCCTCCTGTTGAGAGAGCCCTGGCAGAGCCCACAGTGGCACAGAAGCCCAAGATGACAGAAGCAGGAGCTGGTTGCACCCGAGAATGGGGTGGGTGAAGCAGTTGCCAAGTGGCAGAAACTCCCTACTGCCCCTGCCACCTCCCATTACTGCTTCTCTGCTGCCTTGGGAGTCTCTTTAACTTGGTCAAGAGAGCCTGGGGCAGAAGAGAAGCATGAGGCAGTGGTGGTGGAGAGCCAGTTGCAACTGAGGACGGGGTGGAGGAAGTGGCTACTGCCTGGGGGTGACAACATGAGTTACCGTATTGTGGTGATACCAACTCTAGTGTTGCCACTGGGCCATTTAGTGGTGTGGGGGTGGGGGGGAGAAGAGGTACATAAACAGTGTCTCCCTGTGTTCCTGTGACTAGATAGAAAATAAGATGTCATCCTTCCTGACCAGAGGATGCATATGCCCTGTCCACTCCCAGCCTCTTGGGGTCTGGGAAGAAGATGTCATTCTTGTGCATGTGCACATACATGTACACATGACTGCTTTCTTCCCAGCAAATAAATGGCCATAGAGAAGCCCTCCAGCAGCTGACAGGATAGCTGCATACATGGGTGGAAGGGGGACATTGCATAAAGGAGTGTTTCTTCTTTTGCAAGGACCTTAAAAATGCATACACTGGCATAATCAGAGTCCATGTCTGTGTATGCCACTACAGGATTCCAGACAGATTTATTAGTTTCACCATTAGGTGTTTTAACTAAGTGCAGGTAGGTACAGGAATATAGGAATGGGGAAGACCCACCTGTGAAGTGCAGCTCTTGTGAGCCATGGGTGTACAGACATGTTATTCAGTCAATACAGTGCACCATTTCCAGGTTACCCTCAGACAGGGTTACCCGTTTCTGGCTTGCTTTTGTTTTTTGTGTAACAAAGAATACTTTGCTAGGAGGTTTGAATGATAATGTGAATGTGAAATCCCTTTATTTCCAGTTTCCAGTTGTTCCAAGTACATCCCTCAAAATGGAAGAAAAAGCAAACATTTATGCATTCATACTGAAGCCAATAATTTTGCCTTTCTGCTCCAAACCCTTGTTGAATCAGGAAATACAGTAAATGCTTAGGATGGCAGTTCCAGACAACAATGGCTTACAAATATTCAAAAAAAATATAGCCAGGATTCTGGGTTGCTCCACCTGCACAGCTCCACATCCTGTCCAGACCCCATTGCTGCTTACCAGTGGGAAGGGGAGGCAGAACAAATCAGAGGAGAAAGATGCAGCTGGTCTCAGCTGTAAGGAGCAAATAAATAAAGGTGCACTCCCAGATATAGTGCATGCTCCATTCTCTTCCCCTCAGAGCTGAGATCATCCACTTCTTTCTCTTCTGAGCTGGCTCCTTCTTTTTGTATCAATAAGCAGCAGCAGAACCCTAAGGCCTGACAGCTACTGGGGAGTGGGGGTAATATAGGATGAGGTACAAAGAAGCAGTGTTTCTTAAGCCAACTGATCTGTGGGGACTAGTAGTTTTTTTCTCCCTCAGGGTGCTATGCACAGTCATCATGTTTGTGCCCATTGAGCACAACTGTTTCTTTCATTCTTTGAAATTGCCATGGATTTGCAGCCAATAGTTTAAAGACTATACTGGTACACCAACAACCACCTCTGGACTAAAGAATAAGTAGCTGCACCTGTCCAAAAAGAAATATAAGCACATGAAAACTACACTCATGAGCATCTATGTCAAAACAGGATGTCAGCCATATGCTCCTCGCCTAAAAGGAGGGTCTTACAAGCATGCCCTCTAGGAGCATATGTACAAAAACGGTGTTACAAGCATATACACTCCATTCCTAGATTCCTTGTGTTGAAAAATGGCTGTGGTTATGCATTTGTGGCTCTTTTTTTAAAAAATGGTAACATCTTTGTGAAGTCGAAGGCTTTCATGGCTGGCGTGCATGGTTTCTTTTGGGCTATGTGGCCATGTTCTAGAAGAGTTTCTTCCTAACTTTTCGCCAGCATCTGTGAAGATGCCAGCCACAGATGCTGGCGAAACGTCAAGAAGAAACTCTTCTAGAACATGGCCACATAGCCTGAAAACCCCCACAAAAAACCATGGTAACATCTTTGTTTTTCTGCTGATGAGACTGGATTCTGGATTCAGTCATCATCTCCAGTCTCCTTTCTTTACCATGCATAGACCTGCACTTATTTTTGTGCATTCAGTGTCAGGATTCTATCAAATGTAAAGCACCAGCAGAGTTAGCAACTTTTTGGAGAAAGTATTACATCTACAACTCTGTCACTCCTAAAAACCGGCTATAATTTAGTTTAAAAGAGAAGGTTTGAAGGGTTGGGATGTCTTCAGTTCTGGAGGGGGGGGGGGGAAACTAGTTGACATCAAAGAGAAGATATGTAGTAAAGAAAATCTGTTTATCACTCACCAATTTTCTCTCTGCATTTTAAATATTTTCACTCCACTCCCTCTCTTATTTATAATTGGGCCTTGGCATATTAAGAGTTACAATTTTGAACAGCAAGAAAGAATCATGAAGTTGGCAGGACTGACTGCAGAAGGAGCCAGAGCATCTGCTTCAAAACATTGCCATAAAAAGGAACTGCAGGGAAGAAAACCTATCAAGTCAGAAGAAGTCATCGGCAGCAAAGGGGAAATAACTGAGGGAATGTAGATTAAAAGAGAATTAAAATTCAAAGCTTAAAAATATAAACAAGCATTGGTTTAATAGGTAATATACACCTACTGAGTGAGCTAGTGTGCCAGCTACTCCAGCAAAACATGAATCTGTGACTTGTACAGTGCAATAAATTGTGTGTGTACATATGTGTGTGTGTGCGTGCGTGCGTACATCCTTTCTGTATCTAATAATAAATTGACAAGTTTCCTATGGCCCATTTGTGGATCCTAACCAACATATTGGCATTCATGTTCATTTGCTTGTATTTGTGCTTAGTTCTACCACATAGTTCATATGTTACATCATGTGCAAAGAAGGATGTAGCATGAATTATTTGTGTATGAAATCCCACATGTTGCATAACTTCTGGAGCTCACAACTGACAAAACCAAAGCAAGCTTAGTGTTCTGCAAACATAGATCCTCAGATGTGGTTGAACATCAGCTCCCAGAAGCCCCAAGCAACATAGCCAATAGTCAAGAATTCTGTGCATGTAGTTCAACAACATCTGGTGACTTCAACCTGACCTGAAGCAACATTTGAATCTGATTCGACATCTATTTCTCTTTTGAGTATGCTAAATTAGCAACTGATGAAAAATCCATGATGACTAGAAGAAATCCCACTTAGTCTAGTTTTCAAAGTATGTAATACACACGCACACACACACACACACACACACACACACACACACATCTAGCATGGATGTAAACAAGAAAAAGATGTAGATATGATATGAAGCTATTGAAAATATGAAGCCATTACCTTCATTAAAGTGAATAAGTAGCTCTGAAACAGACATGGAGCATTGCACAGACTTAAAAGATGTCAAGAGGTTCTTTAATTTCCAATGCTTTATTACTTTGTCTTGTCTCCTGAACACAATTTTCTCCATGAACTGGAAGGAAAGATTTGTGTAAGCATATACAATGAAAGGACAATTTATTTTGCCTAAGACATCAGTATTTATTAGTTCTTTTTCCATTTGTCTAGGAACAGAAGTAAGGAGTGACTGATGCAGAAAAGCCATAATGATGTGTATGTGATACTGATTATTGATCTTCATGTCGTTGTTCTTTGGCAAACTAGAAAGCACGTGTTTTATTCTAAAAATAAGCTGATTTTAAAAACAGTTATAGGAGATGTAGAAAAGCTAGTATTTAACATTTTCCACTTGGTACTCTCAAACTTTAAAACATCAGAGAAAATCTATTTCTTCGGAACACCAAAAACTTATGTTAAACAAATGTTCTGTAGTTTATGTTGTGATTAGTTTCTTGAAACAAAGCTCTAAATGTGAATCTCTTGAAAATGTTTTCTAAAACAATCTTACTATAACTGGGCTGGATTTGTGAGACAGCACTCAGTTCTGACAGGGCACCAAATAATTATGACGACGTTGTGAAAATGTAAAAATAATTATAGATGAACAAGAATGCCAAAATTCCTGTGGGATTTCTGAAACATTTATGGAAATATGTGAGGAAAGCTGAAATGCAGCTGGATTTAGTACTGGAAAAGTAATCATCTGGGTGGAAACCGGCTTCAAGAAAGTTTCTGTTCAAAACTGTACAGAGAGAAGCAATAAAAACCCTGCACACATCTGCTTTATGCTTTAAAACCCATAGGCTGGACTGGATGAGAAGTGAGCTTTCAGTTGCATCAGAGACCAGCCATCCCAATTTGTTTTTATTCACAGTTGGAAATATGGAGTTTTGAGATTCTAAAAATGGACCTTATTATGTATTACTGCTTTGTGAAATCTGGAACCATAATGTTCTCATCGTAACTGTACAAATCATACACTGAAACTGGGGTTCACTTGTAACCAACATTTGCGACCCAACATGGTGAATTTTGGTCCAGCTTGCTTATCTATTAAAGTCATTTTAAATTTTGTTCCTGTCCTCCTGGATACTAGCAACTCCTCCTAGTTTGGTGTCATCTGAAGATTTCATAAGCATGTCCTCTATTCCTTCATCCAAGTCATTGATAAAGATGTTGAATAGCACATCAGCAAAATGAATTTCAGCAGGGAGAAATGTAAGGTAGTACACTTAGTGTGGTATGGAGGAGAGCAGCGGAGTATTTAAACACCGTTTCCAATGCCCCAGAGCAGACCAGAAGAAGATGCAGAGGAGAGCGGAGGAGGACTTTAATGCCAGCTCCACTTGCCCCTGGAACACCTGGCTTTACCGGCCCAGAGTATCATTATTTCAGATATGTAATTGATATTTGATAATTGATAGTTGTTTTGTTGCCAAGGGAGAATTGGAGATTGTTGCTTAGATTATTATGCTATGCTATTTATGTTTCGATTATTACTATGCTATGTTATGTATTTTCCTGTACTGTATTTTTATTATGTGTTTTGTTTTTTTGTATTATTATTTTATTGCTATTAAGTTGTACTGTAACCAGTGTGTATGTGTGTGTGTTTGTATTTTTCTTGTTGTCATACTTGTAATCCACCTTGATTCCTCAAGGAAAAGGTGGAATATAAATAAATCATATTGTTATTATTATTACACTTAAGCATAAAAAATGAAATGCACAGATACAGGATGGGGAGCACCCGGCTTGACAACAATTCATGGGAAAGGGATCTAGGATTCCTTAAGTAGACCTTAAATTGAATATGAGTCAACAGTATGATGAGGCAGCTAAAAAAAAAGGCAATGCAATTCTAGGCTGCATCAATAGAAGTATAATGTCTAGATCAAGGAAAGAAATAGTACCATTCTATTCTGCTTTAGTTACCTGGAATACTGCACCCAGTTCTGAAACACTGAAATACTGAAAAGGAAAATTCTGTATTGATGAAAATCTTTGCAATTGAGAATTTATTCTACACAAAATTGCACATTTTTGTGTAGGAAATATCATTTTCTGTTCAGGAAGCAGCATTTTTTGTGAAGAAAATAACATTTCTGCATGGAAACATTATTGTTCTGTGCAGAAAATGATGTTTTCTATGCAAAAAAAGCCACAATCAAATTTTGTACAGAATAAATCTCAAACTGCACAGATTTTAAAGATGTAATGTGAAGAAAATTTCTAAAATCACTCATTGCTTCCTTTGAGAATGAAGTGCAACTATATATACTCATGAATAAGTCTAGAAATTTAGGTAAAAGATTTGACCCAAAAAACCCGAGTCAACTTATCCATGAGTCAGTAATGTACTGTAACTCTTATTTTTTTTTTTTAAAGAACCATTCCTGGTGTGAGGCAAGAGCATAATCTGTCCTGGAAGCACTGACTCCACTCTACTCTCTCATCAATCCAACCTTTAGTATGAGCACAAACAGTCATGTCTGCTGGAATTTTGTTGTTTGGCATTGTCTTCTTGTTGCTTTGTTTTTTTACATCCTTTGTTACATGCCCCTTGGTTTTACCATTGACTTATCCATGGATCATATCAAAATCCATCATTTTGACCCCAAAGTCTGCCCTCAACTTATACATGAGGTTGACTTATAGTCAAGTATATATGGCAATCCATCTTGAATTCACAAAACTCAAATCACTTTAATCTGATATCCTATCGCAGATGGCTGGCAAACTTAGTTAAACAGGAGGCAAGTTCAGACTGAAAAAAACGAAGGAGGTATATTGGCTTTGAGATGTCAAAAGGGTCCTCCCCACCTTGAGTTTGTTACATTTCAAGACATTTCCAATTTATGGTGATCGAAAGGTGAGCCTATCATGGGGTTTTCTGGGGCTGAGAGTACATGACTCACCCAAAGTCCCCCAGTGGGTTTCCATGGTCAAACAGGGAATTGAACCCTGATCTCCAGCATTCAAACCTTTACACCATGCTGGCTCTCTGTTTTGTGCCTTCAAGTCATTTCCAACTTGATAGCAACCCTAAGGCAAACATATGAAGGTGCTTTTTGGGCAGGATTTGTTCAGAGGGGGTTTATCTTTGCCTTCCTCTGAGGTTGAGAGTGTGTGAGTTGCCCAAGATCACCCAATGGGTTTTCATGGACAGGTAGGGATTTGAACCCTGATTTCCAGCATCATAGTCCAGAGCTCAAATCAGCACATTACACACTAAGCAGCAATTCCCCTGCTTTTGCTGTTCAGATTTTAAGGGGTTTAGACTCTTGTTTAGGTAAACATTTTGTGACTGCTTATTTTGTTATTCAGTGAAAAAATAGGTTGCCATTGTTTACTGCAGGTGTCTCTTTGGCAGTGGGAACCTTTAAAAACTGCACCAATTACCCGGGACAGCTTTCCCTATTCGATACAGAAGGTGTCCTCCCTGCAGTTAGCCAATCAGACAGACAGATTTCCCTCGCTTAGTGTGTGTGTG
>NC_056525.1:217204631-217217259 GCF_019175285.1 Sceloporus undulatus | reverse complement strand
TGTGTGTGTGTGTGTGTGTGTGTGAGAGAGAGAGAGAGAGAGAGAGAGAGAGAGAGAGAGAGAGAGAGAGAGAGAGAGAGAGAGCAGAGTGGCAGGTATTACTGCACATTTTGCTGCTAGGAATTTTTTCAGCATTGTGTTTCCTCCTCTTTGACACTTCTGGATACAAAGCAAACTATTTCCATTTGAAGTTAGAAGGCACAAAAAATAAGAAACTGTCTTCTACCAGGTCACACTAGTACTGGTCCTTTGCAGGCCAGTATTGTTTATTTTGACTGGCAGCAGCTCTCTGAGATTTCACACAAAGGATTTTCCCCTGACTCTGCCTCATCTTCTGATTTTGTTAATCAGAAATGCACAGGATTGAATCGGGCACAAAGCATGTGCCTCATCACTTTGATAAGGTCCTTCCTATTCTTCTTTGAGATTTACTTTGGCTGCATGTTGTGGATAAAGCTGTTCATAAACACAAAATTATATGATACAGTAATTTCAATGAAGTTCTTAGGGGGTGGGGAGGAATGCTTTTCTGGACTACGGCACCCAGTATCCCCATGGGAAAATGTAGAGAATTGTAGAATCCTCCATTTAGCTAAACTTGGCACAGCCATTTAAGTCTAGCTGGACTCTCCACTCCTAGATAATATGTGTCATACTAGTAATAATATAATTAAGTCTATACATATCAGTATTTCCTTATGTCTAAAGGAGCAGTACAATCAGCCCTCCATATCGACAGATTAAAAAATATATTTAAAATGTATAAATTCTAAAAGTATACCTTCATTTTGCCATTTTATATAAGGGACAATCCCATGGAATTTAATGGGACTTGAGCATCCACAAATTTTGTTATCCATGGGGGGAAGGAGCTGGAACCAAACCCCAGAGGATACCAAGGGCCTACTGTAATTTCTTTTAGCCACCAACTTCCATAAGCACCCTTTCAACTGTGGAAGAACAACACAGTACTGGTGCCTCTTTGTCTTCTCCTTGCACTCCAGCAAACTTAAGCCAAGTATTTTCCCTGTCTTCAGGGAAATCATTTGCTATGTTTATTGCATTTGCTCTCATCACTACTTGCTTCTTTCATAGTTTCTTTTCCAGCATGCTGTTAAGATAAGGGATTTGCATCTAAGTGTTTCTTCTCTGGATGAAGTGCAATAGAATAATTAAACCATGTCAGTCAGAGTGATGAATCCACTCATTTCAGCAGCAGACGCTTTGGATTGAACAGGAGCTTTCCCAGTGCTGAATCTCTTTCAAGAATAGGGCCAATACCTGGATGACCTAAATAGCTAAATGCACCAGATCCCCTTTGATCTTGGAAGCTAAGCAGGGTCATCCCCTTGTAGCACTTAAATGGGTGACTGCCAACATATCCCAGGTGCTGTAGGCTATATTTCAGAGGAAGGAACTGCCAAATGTCTTCTGAGTATTTCTTGCTGAAGAAAACTCTATGAAATGAATGGGGTCACCACTAGTTGACCAGCAACATGAAGGCACACATACACTTGGATGGAGGAGGAGCAGCCATAAAACCAAGAATGGATTCACTGTTCCCACACTAACTAATTCACCACTTGCCCCTGATGACAGTTCCTCCATTTGACCCTTAGAGTTACCATTCTGACTCATCAAATTACACTCAAAGTGGTGACCCACAAGCCAGTAGGTGCTCATCTTGGGTCAGTTTTCAGGAAAGAAAGAAAGAAGTAGTCATGGGCACAAATATCATATTGATCTCTAGTTTGTTGTTGTGTTCCTTCAAGTCATTTCTAACATGGTGATCCTAAGGCCTATCACAGGGTTTTCTTGGCAATATTTGTTCAGAAGAGGTTTGCCATCCCTGGTACCATGGGGGGGAAATGTTGGTTCCCCCAGATCAGATTGCTTGAGCAGTACTGATCTAAAGGATCCATTCTCTGTCTTCAGATTACATTTGTACCCTTATGACAAATCCTGGAAAGGCACTGTGAACCTGATAATAGGAAATATATTCTTTTTGTTGTGGTGATAATCCTTTGCTCTCTTTTATTTAGGCTTTCTCTGGCATAAGCTCTAATTCTTCCATAACCATAGTAAGCAATCAAGGAATCAAAACTTTCTACAGATGTTACAATAATATACAGCAATGATGGCAAACTTGGCAAGGCTGGCAGCAGCACACATATCATGTTAAATGTAGAGGAGCCAAATATCTACGCATTCCCCCATCATTTTAATTTAAAAAAAAAAAAAAAAAAGCTTTTTCTTTTGAAAAAACTGAAAAACTCACTATGCACAGTAGATACTGTGAATGGAAGCAATTTTACATGGTGGTAATCTTTTTTTTTCAAGCCGAGGGGAATTCTTCCCCCCCCCCCCCAAGCATGTCATAACCAAAAGTAGCTGCTACTTTTGTAAGAAGGATCCCTTAGCCTAAATTAGTCCACAGCTGCTTCAGTTCCATAAAATTTGGTGGGCAGGTAAAGCATTACATAGAGCAGGGATGGAAAGAATATTTTAAACTATTTTTTAAAAACGGTTGAAAAATATGTTTTTTGAGTGTCAGGAAACTCTGATGAGAAGAATTCTGAACTAATAAGAATCTTCATAACTTGGGACTTTTCTGTTATCAGCTTCGGCTGATATGCCAGCTGGGACCCTTCTTGGAGCTGGGTGACCTAGAAACAGTCGTACATGCACTGGTAACCTCTCAACTTGACTTCTGCAACAAGCTCTACATGGGGCTACCCTTGTGCCAACTTTGGAAACTTCAATTGGTCCAAAATATGGCAGCAGGTTGGTCGCAGGTACATCAAGAGCCGACCATATAAGACCTGTTTTGAAATTTCTGTTTTGTGTGCAACACAATCATATATGAATAGCCTCTGAAATCTGTGTGGGGTTTAATGGAGACTTTTTCACAGAGGGGGAAAATGCTAAATTATTCATTGCTTCTTTTAAAAAGAAATCTAGAGAAAAATTACATCCCTAAAATTGGGACTTGATAGTAGCAAGAATTTTGGAGGAAAATCAGAGAAGAGTGTCTGAAAAAGAAGACTCACAGAAATCAGCACCAAGACTGCACCAGGCTCCTGAATTAAGAGAACACCAAGCAGCAGCTCCCGCAAGAGAAAAACGACGTTGTTACCACTGTGGAAAAGCAGGACATTTGCAAAGAAACTGTCAACAATTGGCTGCTGACCAGTACAGACAGAGAGATAACAGACTGCAGACGCGGAACTTTCAACAACACAGACAGAACAAGCCGACATTTTTCAGGGGCAGTTACAACAAGAAGGAACGTGCCACAATGATAAAAGAGAAACATAGAAAAAATTCTAAATGGTTAATAGATTCTGGTGCAACTAGTAATATGTGTAATGACATTGAGTTAATTGAAAATAGGAAATCTGCCAATATTAATGCAGTAATTCTAGCTAATGGCAATGAAGTAAGTTCAGTAAAAGAAATGGGATC
The DNA here is from genome assembly GCF_019175285.1 of Sceloporus undulatus. NCBI lineage: Eukaryota > Metazoa > Chordata > Lepidosauria > Squamata > Phrynosomatidae > Sceloporus > Sceloporus undulatus. The sequence continues at coordinate 217,213,794 of NC_056525.1, read as the reverse complement.
TGTTTACATTCCGGGGTTAAAACAAGAGTTTAATAATGTGCTACATGTGAGAGAGTTGGAAAACAATTTATTATCAGTCAGTAGATTAACAGACCAGGACTACACTGTAATTTTTGAAAAGAATCTTTGCAAGATAAAGTTAAATGGTGAGCTTTGCGGAATAGGGCTAAAGAAAGATAAGCTTTATTTCCTAGAGGAAAGTCTTGATAATTACAAATTAGAAAATGTAAACAATGTTGATAATGTTCCGTTACACAAGGATTGTATACATGAGTTACATAGAAAATTTGGCCATGCAAGCTTTAAATGCTTAAAGAACCTAATCAGTATGTGCCCTGATCTGAGAGTGGCAGACTGTAAAAATCATTTGGATTGTACCATTTGTAGTAAAGTGAAAATTAAGTCATATCCTGTAGCAAAAAGGACAAAAAGAATTGCACAAAGACCTTTTGAATTTGTACATGCTGACGTTGCCCAAGCAAGCTGTTTATCTATAGGAGGATGCAAGTATTATTTGGTAATTGTGGACAGATACACTAGATTTACATTTGTCAGAATACTGAAAAATAAGTCAGACGCTGGGCAAAGCTTAAAATCTTGGATAAGAATGGTTGAAAGAAAATTTGATTTCCGAGTAGACACAATTATAACTGATAGAGGCGGGGAATTTTTATCTAATGAATTGTTTTATTGGTTCCAAAAGGTTGGCATAACACACCACACAACAAATCCTGCATGTCCTAGTGAGGATGGGCTTGCAGAGAGAAAGATTCAAGAGATCAAAAAGTTAACTGCTTGTATGATGGCTGACGCGGGTGTAAGTGATAATTTTTGGGGTGAAGCTGTTTTGACAGCAGTACACATTACCAATAGACTCTATCATTCAGTAATAGATGATATTCCTTATAGAGTTCTATATGGTAGAATTCCTAATTTTAAATACCTAAGAATCTTTGGTCAATATGCATATGTGTACACACCTGCATGCTTTAGAAACAAAGGTGAACCCAAGAGTAGAAGAATGATGTTTTTGGGGTATTCTGGAAACAGTTACAAATTCTATTTGGGAGGAAAAGAAGTGAGACATTCAAGATCTGCCAATTTTGAAAGATATGCTGGTTGGGAAAAACTCCATGCAAATAAGGAAGTGTTTGTAAAGTTAGGCAACTCAAGTGAGGCAGAGACTCAGACCCAAAGCCAAGCATCTCCAGGAAATGGAGGGGTTATAGTAAAACCAGAAGAACCATCCACGAGTAGCAGTGATAGCTCCTCAGATAGTGAAATGTCCAGACCAAAAACCACACGCATGACAGAGGACAAGAGATTCAGTAAGAAAGCCACAACTTCCAGTGTAGACAGAGATGAGGAAGAGAGAGGCAGAACAACAGAGTTAGTACCTAGACGTAGTCAAAGAACTAGAAGATCTCCTGACAGATTTGTGGTGACCAATGCAAAAGCTTGTTTAGTTTTTGAAGAACCAGAAAGTTTTGCTGAAATAGAAAATTTTCCTAGAGAGGAACAGGAGAAATGGTGTGAAGCAATGGAGTGTGAATTTGATTGCTTAGAAAGGAAAGATGTTTTTGAAATAGTAGAAAGACCCAAGGATAGAAAAGTCATTGGTTGCAAGTGGGTTTATAAAAGGAAAGACATGCCTGATGGTAGTGTGAAGTATAAGGCAAGGTTGGTAGCAAAAGGCTTTTCACAGGAACAGTTTGAAAATTATGACAAAACTTTTTCTCCAACCGCAAAAGCAGAGAGTTTAAGAATGGTATTAGCAGTTGCAGGAAAGAGAGATCTAATAGTAGAGCATTTTGATTTTGAGACGGCTTATTTAAATGCCAATTTAGAAGAAGAGATTTTCATGGAGCAACCTCAAGGTTTTGAAGTAGGTGGTAGTCAGAATGTATACAGGTTGAAGAAAGCATTGTACGGTCTCAAGCAAAGTGCAAGAGCTTGGAATTTATGTATCAATGAGGAATTGGAGAAGTTAGGTTACAAGAGAAGTGTTGCAGATGCTTGTGTATACACAAAAGGAGATGTAATTTTGTTGATCTATGTGGACGATTTGTGCGTTGCAGCCAAATCAAAGAAAGAAATTGAGTTGGTGAAAAATGAATTGTCAAAGAAATTTGTGTTGAAAGATTTAGGTATGTTGAAGTCTTATTTAGGGATAAATGTAGAATGGACTGAAGAAGGGCATTGTTTACTGAGTCAAAGCAAGAAAATTGAAAGGTTAATTGAGAAATGTGGTTTACAGAGTGCAAAGGTTGTGAAAACTCCGATGACTACAAGTTTTGTGTCAGAGGAAGTTACAAGAGCTTTTGAGGATAAAAGATTGTTTAGAAGTGTTGTTGGATCTTTACAGTTTATTTCTAGCCATACCAGACCAGATATCTCGTACCCGGTTCATGTTTTGGCAAGAAGAGTGAACGACCCGAGAATTGAGGATTGGACAGCAGTGAAACATTTGATTAGGTATCTGAAAGGAACCATAGACAAGAGGTTGATAATTAGAAAAAGCAATGCTGATTTGGAATGTTATGTAGATAGTTCATTTGCTTCGGAATCAGGAGACAAAAAGTCAGTGTCTGGAAAGATTATAAGATACAGCGAAAGTCCCATTGTGTGGAGAAGTAGAAAACAGACTAACGTAGCATTGAGCAGTAGTGAGGCCGAGTTCGCAGCTTTGAATGAAATCACAAATGAGTTACAGTGGATTGAACAATTATTGATTGATTTGAATGAAAACTTTAAAATTCCTGTAGAAATTCATGAAGATTCGCAGTCCTGTATAGCAATGGCAGAAACAGAAAGTCTGAAAAACAGAACGAAGTACGTAGGTGTAAGATACCAGAATGTAAGAGAAATGGTCCAGAAAGGAGAAATAGAGTTAAAGTACATAGAGACACAACACAACATAGCAGACATTTTTACAAAGGCTTTAACAGTTGAAAAACACGAGAGATTGTCTCAGTTGATTGGAATGACAATATAATTCACATACAATATTCTATTTCGGAGGGGATTGTCAGGAAAAAGCCACATGGGATATATAGTCACAAGAAATATAATATGTATATGAATGTATTTGAAAGTAACATGACACAGCAAAAGCTATTGAATTGTCACACAGGTGTTGTAAGTAATGTAATTAGAGAGTCCTGAAAGCCAAGGACATATGAGGCAATGACAAAGTGAAAAGATGCAAATTGATATCACCTGAGAGTCATTGAGTGGACAGTAATGTATGATGCAATGTGAGGGCTAGATTGAGCCAAGTATGGTTTGTCAATCATAATGTATGTACACGCCCAGGAGGTGGCAACTGTATAATGAATAGAGAGACAAATGTCTATATAAGCAATAATGTATGGCAATACTTTTTGTGGGTATTGAGGAGTATAGTAGTGTGGGTATTGAGGAGTATAGTAGAGTGGATTTTGTGAGTAGTGAATTGTTTTGTGCATAGTGTATATAGTAGAATAAAAGTAGATCTTTTATATAAGAAGACTACTGTGTTGACTGGTGTCTTGAGAGCTGAACAAGAACCAGCAGACTGCAAAGAAGACTGGAAGACATCTTCAGCCAATTCTCAGAGCTACTGGTCAAACTGGTTGTTCTTCCGCTGACCAGGGTGGTGAGAGTGAAAGCCAGGAGAAGAGCTGCAACTCCTATCATCCCTAACAGTCACAAGCTCTCAGCCTCAGGGGAAGACAATGGCAAACCTACTCTGAACAAATCTTGTCAAGAAAACCCATGATAGAGTTGCCTTAGGGCCACCATGACTCAGAAATGACTTGAAGGCACACGGCACACACACACACACACACACACACACAACTGTTTAACAAGAATGTTATTCTGAGTATTAATTTTCTGCTTTACACCATTATTCCTGTACAAATTATAGTTTCCCTGACCAAGCATACCAATATATTCTGCAAGATATTTTTGTTATTATTACTGGTTGGCCTGATTTTAGCTATTTTTAAAAATCTAGCTGAAAAGTTCTTTGAACATCCCAAGCAAGATTCACTGCAGAATTTACCTTTAACCCCTAATATGTATTGATCCAATAATAATGGATGCAAGCTACAGGAAAAGAGATTCCACCCCAACATTAGGAGGAACTTCCTGACAGTAAGGGCTGTTCAACAGTGGAACACACTCCCTTGGAGTGTAGAGGAGTCACCTTCCTTAGAGGTCTTTAAACAGAGGCTGGATGGCCATCTGTCGGGGATACTTTGATTGAGATTTTCTGCATGGCAGGGGGTTGGACTGGATGGCCCTTGCTGTCTCTTCCAACTCTATGATTCTATGATCCAGCAAACCCTTCCCTGACCATTCAGTTTGCAGCACCATGATGTCGAAGTTTGGTGCTGCCACTAACCACACACCTAATGGAAATTTCTAACTCAACAACATGCATGGAGGGATATTAAAGTACATTCCAGCATGTCAACTGATTAACTGAATTAAGTCAGCATCTTATGTAGCTTTGTCAGCCACCAAGAATTTATGGACCAGTTTTATTCAGTTAAATCTAAAATTACTTGGCCTATTCCAATCATAGGGACAACTGCTTCGTTATTTCATTGTTATTGTTTACTTTGTACTTTCTTTATTATTGTAACCCGCCCTGATTCCTTGTGATTGGGTGGGCTATAAATAAATACTTATTATTATTATTATTATATTCACCAATTCCACTTTACAATTATTTCCCAAAGTTGGGAAGCTGGTGTTGTAATTTCTTTGACCTTTCTCCAGATGATGGATTGTAAAGCAAGACTTACACCCTGAAATCCATCAAGAAAGTATAAAGAAAGTCTTCTATTTTTTTTCCTAGCTGTTTATCCAGCTCTGTATTTCACTCAGCCATGAGATCGCAGAAAGACTGGCACTGAAATATGCTTTATTCACTGTCAAAATTCGTCTCCTGTCTATAAAGACTTTCTCATTCACGATGCACAAGTTTGCCACATTCCCAACAACCATTCCTTTGATTGTTCATTTCCTCACTCCTCCAGTAAAAGAGTTGGTTTGCTGTGGAACTTTCTTGTTCAGTAGTTTTCATTTTATTTCCTGCAATTCTTGAGTGGCTATCATAATATTCTTTAAGGAAAATTTTCCCTTGGACTAAAAAATGTGAGCCCTGTTCTCCTAAATGTGCAATTGCACTTGAATCAAAGATCCAGCTCTAGGTTTCAATAATCTTAGAACCATGTTGTGATCACTCTGCAATTCTTAATAACTGAACTGATCTGGCCTCAGTACATCTTGTGCTTTGGAAGTCATTGTCAGTATGCTCTCAGTTCAAGGTATAATCTCTCACCTTCAGTTTAAGAGTATTGAACTGAATTCACAGTTATGAGCACTTAACCTAATTACACATCCTTATCAGATTCATATTCATGATCCCTAACTAGGCAAGAGTGTAGGAAATATATAAGGATCATAAATCATACAATCGTAAATTTCATTTAAAAAAGAGGTAATCAATCCTGCCTTAATGGGCAGCAGTCATTGTGAGGAACTAAGGTCTCTTCCTGTTGACCTGGACTTGAAAACTAATGTTTCGACCCATTTTGAATCAGCAATCTCTGGTGCAAGGAGCAATTGTGAAAAGGATCCTTCTTCCGACTGTTGTGCCAGAGGTAACTGGTGGGAGTGGGGTGGAAACATCAGTCTACTGTTCCTGGCTGACAGAAGAATAGAGCTCTGTCACTTACGGAGGCTGCTGTCTGATAAGGTAGGATTGGTGGGGAGGGGGGGCAGGAGACACTCCTTAGTTAAGCATAGAATCTTGGCTTGTATAAATTTTTCAGTGGCCCTCAACATCTTGTTCAAAGCAATGGCCAACTGGTCATAAGCTTAATGAATTCAAGAATTCAAGAACTCTGATGGAGTTCATGAGTGCTACCATCTAAATTTAGCCTTCACAGGATGAGTCCAACCATGGAGCTCTGGTCAGTCAGAGATTCCTTCCAGACAAAATTTGTATCTGTACAATCACTCTATTTCATTCAGATTTTTCCCTCCAGAGAAATTCATCATATCCTTCTGTTTTTCCCTCCAGGTTTTTTTTTTTGGGGGGGGGGGTCTTTTTTTCCTTCTTACCACAGAAGATATATTAAGAAGGGAAAGATGGAATAGCCGCACAATGGTTTCCGATGGCAGCACTAGGAGCCATCTGTCTGGAAGCACCCCAAGTCTCTTCCTCACCACTGTATGCTGCTGGATTGAACCCAGGAAGGCTAATAACAGTTGAAGCATGACCTCTTCTTTGGGCCCCATCTGGTACTTTGAAACTTATTTCCAAGATTCAGACACTGGAAGATTTATGCTTTCTAAGGTGATCCTGCCTGGGTCAATTTGAGATCCCACTGGCTGCCAGCAAACTGGAACAGACTTCCTCTGGAAGGATGGTGTTTGGCTGAGAACTTTTACAAGAAGCCACACAGTATGGATTAAATGAAGGGATTGGTATTCATTACCAAAGCTGAACAAAAGAATGGAGATGACTATATGACTATACTAGCATGATGTAACAAAATGTATTAATGTCCTTCTCTGTCTTTTGTACCCATAGCAGCTACGTTCCTATACACATACCCCACGGACTCACAGTTGCACCCTTTCCTCTGGGGGAGAGAAGAGAAATGGGATTTTTCAGACAGGAATGATTGACAGCTTTCTACCCTGCAGCCTACTGCAAGACCTGAGCAGGTGCTCAGAGAATCATTATTAGTCAGTTCTTTCATAAAATGTGGCATTGTGGGATAAAAGATGTGTGGTGTTCCTACATCCAAGCTGGGAGGGGAGGGTGAGGGACACTGCTTCCCCAATAAAAATGTTGTCCCCTTCCTGTGAAATTTCCCTTTAGTCCCCATATTCCCAGTACTACAGTAACTTGAAATCCCAGTCAAGCATTTAGCAACACACTTTAAGCCTCCAAAGCAAAGGCGAAGGTAAAATTACCAAGTGAATGCAAACACAGCAAATATGAGATTGCCAGGTGTGAATGATTTTCAGTGTCTCACTCTGTTTAATGCTATAAATTTTGGGCCTGAAGAACACCATAAATTCATGGTGTGGGGTAGAATTCTTGGGGGGGGGGGGCTTAATGACATCATTTTGCCCCCTCCCTTGTAGCTAACCCCATCCAACCTGCTGGTATTGGATGAAAAAAGTAGATGGAATGTGACTTTGCATTCAGGAGTAGGTCATACTGATTGCAAAGTTCACATTCCATTAAGATGAGAGTTCAGGAAAGCATCAACATAAAGACAAGTTAAACTAATGTGTGTGCCCCCATACAGTGTGCATGGGTCAGTCGGGCAAAGTGCAGTCCTCTAGATATTCCTGAACTGCAACTTCCATCAGCTTTAGTGAGCATAGCCAATAGAAAGGAATTCTGGAAGTTGCAGTTCAGCAATTGTCCAGCCATGTTTTTTAACTGTTGTTGTTGTGTGCCTTCAAGTTCATCCTAAGGTGAACCTATAGGGGGGTTTCCTGGCAAGATTTATTCAGAGGGGTTTTTCCATGGCCTTCCCCTGAGGCTGAGAGCATGTGACTTGCCCAAGGTCAGTCAGTGGGTTTCATGGCTGAGCTTGGAGTCAAACCCTGGTCTCCAGAGTCATAGTTTAACCCTCAAACCACTACACCATGCTGGCTCTCATGCATTCTTAACCACACCTGCCAAGTTGCAGGACAAGAGATATAAGCAACATTTGAGAGGTGAGGGTGTTTACCGTAAGCCCATTGCAAAATGCACATTGTTTCTTTTCCAAAGTACAACGATCTTGGAAAACACACAGCCTCTCCATTTCAAAGGGGTGATTTCAATTAAACTCCAATTAAACCACCACATTCCAAGAAGCAATGAAGGAACCTGTTTGTGGCAAGAATGGCAAATCAATTAAGAGCCCAGCCCTTGCAAGTCAATAGTCTGGAATCGCATGCCTTCCTTGTAGCTGGAAATTCTTTAGCTTTAGTGGCCTGATGCTGGCTCAAGAGGAAGATGGCCTACTATTTATGTATTTCTGAATGATCTCCTTGTCTGGGAAGTGCGAAATTGAGAAAGCCTCCCTCCCTGCTACGGTCCTCCACTTTGCGAAAAATTAAAATGTTTTGATCATTCAAAAAAAATGTAGGCAGAAACTTTACCCAAAAGAAACCCCCAATCTGTTGCCAATTGGGGGGGGGTCACAAAATGGGGCGAAGGATGGAAAGAGGAGAGAGAAAGAGGGGGGAGGGAAAAGAGTGGGGGATGATAATTGTTTTCTCTGAGGCTATTATTTCCTGTGAAAGCAAATAGTCAGGCTGAAAATCAGGGAACAGAAGGGGGATTAGAGAGAGTCGATTTCGGAGTGGCTTGCTTTGGAGCTGTCTCTTCAGACAGTGATGAGATCCAGGCAGGAGCTCTCCAGATGGCCGGGGAAAGTGTTTGTCTTCATGGGTTACTGCAGGGCAGTCTGGACTCTCGGGGAGAGAGAGGGCTTCCTCCTCAGGGCTGCGAGGGAGGCTTCATCCGCACTGCAGAAATGGATGCACTTTGGCCCCACTTTAACTGCCATGGCTCAAGGCTATGGAGTCCTGGAGCTCTGGTGCCACAACAAACGGCCAGCCCCAGAATTCCATAGCCTTGAGCCGTGGCAGTTAAAGTGGGGCCAAAGTGCATCCATTTCTGCAGTGCGGATGCTGCCTTTTTTTTTTTTTTTCAAAGAGGGGAAAAGAAGGGAGGTCGAGTGGCCAGGCTTTGCTGTTGTTAAGCTCTCCTCCTTGACCCTCATGCCCTGGTCCATGTGGGCGCTCTCTCTCGGCCTGTGTCTGTCTCTTCGCCCTGCCCGCCTCCCGGAGCCCCCTCCTGCTCCAAGGCCTCCCGCTGCACCTGGGCCGAGGCAGAGAGAGAGAGAGAGAGAGCACCCACAGAGACACAGACACACACAAGACAGAGAGACACAGAAAGAGAGAGACAGACACACATCCCCACAGAGAGCGTGAGAGAGACAGGCAGGCAGATACAAAGGGGAAAAGAGAAAGAGGCACACACACACACACAGAGGGGAAGAGAGAGAGAGAAAGATACACAGGGAGGGGGATAAACACACATAGATACTGGGGGAAGAGAGAGAGAGAGAGAAACCTAAACACACACACA
>NC_056525.1:217148146-217199631 GCF_019175285.1 Sceloporus undulatus | reverse complement strand
TCAAAGGTGCTCCAAGATCTATGTACTGGTTTTCAGTTAGTGCTTCATCACCGTAAAGTGTATGTTTGGGCCCTGATCTGGGTTCTGAGGTGTTGTTTTGGGCAAGGGTAATGGGGGAGTTGAGTCTCCTGTACTTTTACTCTGCTCAGTGGGTTTGGCTTCATGCCTCTGAGCACGTGCAGAGTGTTTTCCACCACAAGCTGGTCTCTGGGAGGAATTGGGACAGTCTGAAAGCAGGTCTCATTTCAAGATCGGCATTCGTCTCCCTCTAATGTGAGCTTGGCAATTGACAGATGGATACATTGGTGCTGTCTGTGGCAAATCACACTCTCTCAGCCTCAAAGGATGCTGCTGGCACACCTCCTCCAAAGAATATTAAAAAACAACAACAATCTCATGACAGGGTCACCATAAATTGGAAACGACTTGAAGGCACACAACACACACATTTTCACCAAACAGCATGTGTTTGCATGAAATTATATATCATGATTTGCAATACAGAACACTGTCAAATACTCGGAGCCCTAAAATCACTCCAGGTTTTCTTGCTAAGTGCCATTGAATTGCAAGATAAGCTGCTGTGGTACAGAATCGTCTGGTGTTGCTTTTTTAAAAATCTTGCAAAACAAATCTCTCCCGTGTCTCTGCTTCTTATCACAGTATAAGTTAGAACCTGAGCCTTCAGGAAGTTGCAGATTTATTATGTTGTGTCACAAAAAATCCAAAATGCCCATTCAGAGGTTTTCTGGAAGAGTTTTTGGCCAGTTCTTTAGTTATCTCAAGGAGGCAGGAATGGATGGGTTGGGTTTTTTGTAAGCTTGGAGCATGCTCCTGATTTTGTGTTTAAGAACAAAGACTCACTGAGGTCAGTGGATCTTTCTCCCAGGTAAATCCCTATTCAGGATAGGATTGAAGCCACATTCACTGACCTGAGTGACTGTCACGAAATAAACTCTAAGCCCTTTGTTGGAGGCACGGGACACCTGTGATTTATTTAAAGCAGGTCGCAAAGGGTATACACTTGACCTTTTATTTACCGTTTGCACTGGTTTGGTGCTTTAAATTAAGTACTGTGGGTGGTTGGTAAACGAACCTTCTTTACCAAATCATGCTATGCTTAGATTGCCAAAAATGTCAAAAGTTCTCTTTAAAAATGGAGGTGAGTGAATTCTGTCTGCCTTCTGGCCTTGACATCTAATAGAGATTATCGGGATACAGCATGGATGTATCATATGATTGACAGAATATTAAGGGGAACTACGACTTGTACTACCAGAAAGAAAATCACTGTTGTGCTTAGTGTACTTGGAAACAGTGGGTACACACAGGTCGGCTTTAGAAGCTTACTTAGAAGTAAGTCTCACTGTGTTCAGCCAGACAAGTCCTAGCTAAACTTGCACAGGATCGCAGCCTTAGACTCCCTACATTTGTGCTGTAAAACGTGCCTAACAAACATTAAAATGTGGCCCACCACCTTGATAGATGACTTCAGAGTCTTGGAATGCACTGCCAAGGTTTTGCTTCAGCGAGAAAATCTTGTACTTAATGTAACTCTGACCCCTTTAACTTTTAACATTGCTTCCCCTAATTAATCTGTTCAGGCCAGACTTAAATGGCTGTCCACAGCTGCTGAAAATTGATTTATCCCCTGATGGTGGTCGGAGCTGCTGACCAAATCACATTTTCCCCTCTTCAATTCTAGCTGTTTTGACCATCTATTTTAATGATTACATATTTTATTTTTTTCTTTAAAAAAATTCTTCTTATTGACCTAGAGGCAGAGATACTGCTATCAAATAAAAATCTAAACAGCTTGAAAAATCATTTCTGGAATATTTGTGTTCCTTTGCTTGACGTTCTTTGGTTGCTCCTTAACAGTCAAATGGAAAACCTAAAATTAGCATCTAGGGGGAAAATAGATTTAGCATAATGGAGAGGGATGCACTTAATGCCGAATTGGTAGACATCTGCTCAGTTTCTGTTTGAGCTTCTTGTTCATTATATAGAGGAGATGGCATGGACAGTTTTCTGTTGATATTGGTCTCTAATGGTGGTGCCACAGTTGATAATGGTATGACCTTTTTAAAGGATGTCTGAAAGCTCACATTATTTTGTAATTACTTCCTAAGGAAAGCCAAACATGACTTTTTACAGCTAGGGATAAAAAAATCTTTTGAAAAGTTTATCTGCCTTGTTTACAAAACTGATCTCTGGAATAGTAACCTCTCTACAATCTCGCAATGATTTATTTAGAAATAAGTATGACAAATATCCAAGCGTTAAACAAATATCCAAACAAATAAATAAACAAATGAACAGACTCTCTTTCAGTCTTGCAGATGACTTAATAAACCATAGTGTAAGCCAGCTACCTCTTTCACTTATGACCATGAAACTTTTCTGGCCGGTCTATCCAATTTCATTGTGTGTTTTTATTACCACAGCACATGTGGAATCAGGTTGGTTTGTTGTACCATCCCCCTTACTCCATGGTACTATATCATACTGTAAACTTTAAAAAAAAAACATGTTAGTATAGTAATCTCATATCAGTATCTTAGCACAACATCTAGCCTTCATTCATGCAGCAAGGAGAAATCATACTTTGTTTCAAAAACTGTGGATGAGCTGAGAAACAAGTAGCATTCTGTTTTGCTGTGGAATGCAGACAGCGGTGTTAGGCCACTGCATTCTACCAATTGCTGTGGTTCAACTTATTTCCTTTGAGGGCATTCATCTTTCCAGGAATCTTTTACGGAGAAATGTTTTTATTTTTATCCACTGCCCTGGTTAATCCAGGGATGATGATGATGATGCTCCCTTCAAACAGCATGTAGTATACCTTTTCCTGTGTCACTGTCTCTTCTGCACTGAGGTGTCGTAATACTGCACATCATGCCTTAGGCTGAAAGTTGGGTTTGGATAGGAAGGGAGGAGGAGGAGAATGACTCTACCTGAAGCACTGGTCAGTGGCCAACAAGCTCAAGGCATTCTCCTCTGTCAACTCTTATTTGTCACCTTCTGACATGGAGTTCAGCTGACAGGCACTGAATGCAAAGGCTTCATCACTGCTAGTCTATGGAGCTCTTCCTAGCAAGGAAGCCCCTCTGAATAAAATTGGCATCTGTGTAGTATTTGCATTGAAGATAGAGGGGGAAGGGCTGCTAACTGATATTTTTGCCATTCTTCTTTGTTTGCCCTGGCCTCTGACTGTTACATATTCAGCTAATTGAAAAGATACTGGTTGTGATTATAGGTGTGGCAATAGTAAGGATTAAGGTGGTTGTTGTTGTTTTTTAAATTGAGACAAACATTTACAAACCACAATCTTCTTTTGTTCCGCAAGAACTTAAGTTGACACTTATCAATAGAAGTAAATGGTTAGAGGAGGTTTAGCATTACACAGAAAGGAGTGTTAAAATATAAACGACCTTAGCAAGGAAGAGATGTACATTTTTTAAATTGTTGCATTCCTTTTAACATGCTCAGCACTGCATATGTACAGCAAGGCAGAGAGTGGAAATACATTGGAAAATTGCCTTTTAGCATGGGCTAATGTCTTGTACATATTAGATACTATATTTGGAAATCTTTTAACAGTGACCAATTATATTCTAATTCAGTCTGCCTTTTGTTTGGGCTCAGAGAAATAAAAATGAATACAGACAGCATTTGGAGACAGAATGGTTAAAAGATTGAAAATTAAATGAAACACCTATGCAAACGAAAAGGAAATAAATCGGAAAAGAATTATTTTGATTTAGAATAGATTGTTAACTTAATCTGAAGGTCACTGACATCCATCTTCATTATTTTTTTTCCTACTGCTGATAAGAAAGTTCTCAAATGATGTTTGAAGAGCAGTAGATGTTTTATTAAAGTAAGCATTTGTTCCCTATAATGGAGGTAACAGTGAGTGATAAGAATGGAGCAGGTTATCTGTACGTTGTTTAAACAGAAGGAGCTACTTTTGCACCATTCCTAAGAGCCATCTGTACAAGGGAAGGGTCACCTGTCTGTCCAAACTAATTTATAGATTGGGGGCCAGAGAAAGGAAATTTGAGTAGCATCTTTCTGGTAATGAAATCTGTAGTGATTTTATTATAAATGAGGTTTATGAACAAAGGGCAGTGGTAATTTCAAAATGAAAACAAACAGCTATATGGCTGCCATGCACTTGTACTTGTGAAACACAGTGTGGATGAAAAGGGAATAGATGAAAATGGGATGCTGGATTTGCCCTATAGATGCAGTGTGATGGGATGTAGTGTTCAATTGTAACATGTTATTTTAATGATCTTCTTGAAAATACTGCTCATGTTAGTGAAGAAAACAGCACATGGATACACAGAAGGTGCAGCAGTCATAATTTCATAATATGGTGGAGCAATAATCATATATTATTTCATATATATATATATATATATATATATATATATATTCTACACAACCCATCTGTCTTAGTACTTTTGGTGCCTATGCTTACTAAGCTTAAAAGGACAAAAAAAAGTATTTTGCAATAAAAAGGTCACATGAATTTTCTACCACATCTGTTTATAGTAATTATGAACATAATTAACATAAGAATTACAAGTGAAGTAATGACGAGCTGAGCAATGAGGTATTATGGCATAATGGTCATATGTTGGTATTCTCACATTATAACACAGTAGAATTCACATACTCAATGAAAGAAAAGAAATGCTAGGTTCTGAAGCACTAGAAAAGCTAAAAAAACCACCCTCTTTGCCTGAGGCAGATGGACCTCCTTGCTTTATAAGGAGGTAACCCATTATTAAGAGAGAAGCAGTTGAAATTAAGATTTGTAGCCTCAAGCTTGGACTTTCAGACAGCTGTGATTATGAATGGTTCATCTGTTACACATTTTTACTTTGACCATCCTGTATATTTCCTTATAATGCTTTCTTTAAAAAAAATGGAGGGGTAGGAATAGCTGTTTCACAACAGTTGTTCTAGAAAGATGTTGGTTTTCTGTGAGATCTACCTGAGATACAGGTTTGTAGCAGCCCTGTACAGCATTTTAGATCTGGATTTTTTCAAAATGAGTTTTTGGTAATATTTGGAGAAGACATCCCCCCTCTGGGAGATAGGCTGCAACCCAAAGGCCAAATCTACATGTATTCTCTTAGAGAGTATTCTTACTTGTTTTGATAGGATTGTCAGTAAACCAACAGGCCACTCCTTGCATATAAACTTGGAATTAAATTCAAGTCTGTTCATTGGTGCGCCAATTAAGTATAGATAGGATCATAAGATCATTCATGAGTTCCACAGGCAGTGTCATTGGTATAGGTACATTTGCTACTGCAGAAAATATATCCTTCTGAAATTGTTTTGGCATTCCTATTATTCTTTTTATAATGATTTCTCTCAGATAAGCTTGGCCAATTCATTGCTATGATAAAAGATAGTAAGAAGGTGTGGAAAACTGTTTTTGAGGGTAAGTTCATAACTTTTGCTTCAACAACCATTGCTGACACCTGTTGTGCAGCTATTCCTCTTTAGATTTTAAACTTGTTGCCAGTAAATTCTGAAGCAATTCTTGGAATTCACTTGAAGATCAGGATATAAGACTCTGATCTGAGAACACTTCCATGGAAGTAAATATTGTGAGCATAAGCCTTAGTGTACGGTACATTCAGAGGAATGGAGAATTAAAAAGAGTATCTTGTGCTATGTCCCAATGATACCATGAAGTTTTCACATTATTGGATTAGTGAAGGATTTATGACAGTCTTCTTTTTGTGGCATTTCATTACAGCCAAACAGTTTCTGAAGATATATGCATTCCTTCCTCCAGTAGGAGGCTTTGCTTTTGGCTTTTTTTCATACATGACTTTGAAGGCCTCTTTCGTTTATTCTTTGCTGGAAGAAAGGATCCTTTTGGGCCAAAAAACTTGGTTATAATGCTGTCCTATTGGTAGCACTTCTTCTTCTTGCTTTGCTGATTTGATCTGCAGGTATTCAAAGGAGAATGCATGATTTAAAAAGTAAATTAATATTGCTCCCATGTTATCCAAATGTCAATCCATTTAAAATTGTAGAGTTCTGGATTTTTATTTGTAAAGATGAGCCTGGTGGATCTTGCCAAACATCCATTATGTGTTTATTTGTGGCCAGCGGATGCTGGGAAATTTATATGCTGAGATGAAAATCAGTTTATTTGTTTGTTTGTCTGTTTGCCTTTGTGTCTTTCATCCGGTAGTCAGAGGTATACTGCGCCTGAACATGGGTGTTCCAGATAGCCACCACACCTAACAGACATTAGTTAATCCTGTGCCCCATTCATTCTTCTAGTTACATCAGTTGTGTTAGCCTACCTTGGATGAGTCTTTTGTTTATACTTGAATTTATTTTCCATGGATTCATCTGGAGAACTGTTTTATAATTTTAAAGCAATATTATGCAGTGTCCATTTCTCAAAGTCACCTATTTATCATTGAAAACACTGCTTTTATTTGGAGAAAGTTGTTTGGACAGAGTACATTATGAAAAAGTAAGAAAAAGAACACTTACTTTAATGCTGGAAAGTACGCCTGGCTTTTGTTAAAGGTATTTCATAAGCTCATTAGATACTTAAACAAATAGGGAACACCCAAATGTTCAAAGACCAAACTCACTGTATTAGACTTCACCCTAATTTATGAGATTGGACCACACAGATTATGTTGAAATTGATGAAAGAGCTATTATCTGCAGTTGTTAAAGAAATAGTTTGGCAAGGAAGCTGGGGAGAGATAGTATGAAGTGTATTTCAGTAACTGATCTATTGAAGCCTGCTGCTTAATTCTAAATAGGCTGTATGAGCATTGATGTTTGACTGATGGATCAGGACCCTCAACTGTGCCCTGTCCCAAACTAACGTAGATTGTAACACCACTCCCATTTTCACTTGTTAGAGGTAGCTTGTTTTGAAAGAGAGATGGCAGGGTGGGGGGTAGAGATAGAAAAGTCAGGAAAGGGGGAAGATGGATGTGTTAGGTTAAATAAATAAATAAATGTGGTGGGGAGGATATGATATGAAAGTCTTGGATATGAAAGACTCAGAGTCCATTCACACTAAACAGTTACAGCACTGTGATGCTCCTGCAACTGCCATGGTTCATCCAATGGAAACTTGGGGTTTGTAGTTTGAGGCACCAGAGCTCTCTGCCTAAACTACATCCCAGGATCCCATGGGATGTGGCCATGGCAGTTAAAGTGGAACCATAGTGCTATAATTATGTGATATGAAAGGGCACAGCATTGTAAACCCAATTCTCAATAGCCTTGTCTTTATCCTTTATCTATTTCAAGGATGCACCATGCAATAACTTTATGTGTTTCTGAAGATTCCCACAGGATAAGTACACTAAAGTGGCCATAGTACAGATGTTACTTTACCTCTCAGAGCAGATTTTCACTTGTTCCATATTCACTTGACAAGATGGCAGGAAATTTAAAAACAAAGTTCTTGGTTGCTGTACAAGTGGATTTTCCTCAGCATAAGCCCCCCCCCCATTTTAGGCTTAATTTTACTGTGTTTAGCACCTCTTCTCTATAACAAGGAAACAATTTGGGGTGGCCCTGAATTGAATTTTTTTTTTTAAAAAACCACTTCCCTGATAGGATGTACTTTGCTCTTTTTTCAATGGCCCATTTTAATTTGGATAACATGTGTTTACCTGAATAATGGGCATGGGGAGTGCATGATTTTAGAACTAGCAAACCAGTGAAAAATAAGGTCTATTACAGGAAATGCAATAGCTACTAGCTGGTAACGTAATAGGCAGTACTGTATGTTGCATTGGCCAAAGTTTTGGGATAGGCTATGGGAGATTCAGGTTCTGATTCCCACTCAGCGACCCTGGACTGAGCATTGCTTTTGCACCCAACCTACTTCACAGAGATGATGTGACAAAAAAAAATAGAGGGATGGGTTGGAATTATAAAATCATAGAGTTTGAAGAGATCTCAAGGGCCATCCAGTCCAACCCCCTGCCAGGCAAGAATACAGAATCAAAGCACCCCTGACAGATGGCCATCCAGCTTCTGCTTGAAAACCTCCAAAGAAGGAAACTCCACCACACTTCAGGGGAGTGTGTTCCATTGTCAAACAGCTCCTGCTGCCAGAATGTTTTTCCTAATGTTGAGGTGGAACTTCTTTTCCTGTAGTTTGACCCCATTGATCCGAGTCCTATTCTCTGGAGCTGCAGAAAACAAGTTTGCTCCATCATCAGTATTACATCCCTCCAAATATTTCAACACCTCTTCACCTTCTCTTCTCCAGGATAAATATACCCAGCTCCCTGAGTTGCTCTTCATTGAGTAGAAAGGAATCAGGTACACCATTTTGAGTTCCTTGGACTGTAAAAAGGGAACAAAGTGCTGTAATCCCCTCAGGAGCACAACTTTATCTGTGCTTGAAACAAGACAGTATTCACATGCCTAATTCACAATGGATGTGATTTTTTAAAAGTTTCAATGGCTACAAGCTTAGGGGATGTTACTTCACGAAAGAGCATTAAGAGATTAGGGCTGTATCTACACAGCCGAAATAATGCAGTTTGACCACACTTTAACTGTCATGGCTCAGTGCTATGGAATTCTGGGCGCACTGTAGTTTGTTGTGGTGCCACAACAAACTGCAATGCCCAAAATTCCATAGCACTGAGTCGTAACAGTTAATGTGTGGTCAAACTGCATTATTTCAGCTTTGTGGATGCAGCCTAGAAATCCCTAGTCAGAAAGAGTGGTGCTTTCTTTGCATCTAGGTGTACCTAGGTTTGCCAGATTTGCATTCCTCACTTCCAGAAGGAGAAGGTTGTCTTCCTCTCTCTCCCTTCCACCCATCCTCCCTCGGTCATACGCCAGTGCCTTTCTCTCCCTCTCGTACTCTCTGTTTATTTTTCTTGCCTCCATCTGGGCCATGCTGATATTGTAATCACCCTGATGCACATTGGTCCCCCCTCCTTTCTCTCTCACACAATGTGCCATCCTGACAAGGCTCTTACTTCAGATAAGCTGAGATGTGTGTTTAATGAATACAAAGCCCGGGCTGCGTTGCTGCCTCAACTCCTGCCTGGGCTCTCCTCAGCCAAAAGGTAATCTCCAAACATTTGGATGGATGGGAGGGGGATTTGAAGGGGGTGAGGAAGAGAGCAAGGCTTTTTCCTCCCCCCTTCCTCTCTTTTTTCTTTCTACACCCCTCCCATTTTTCTCTAAATGATGCTGAAGTCGATAACAGGCTCGGAGAAGTGAAGATGTAACCTCTTATCTTCCTTCTCCTCTCTGGTGAGGGAAAATTTACATTTAAAGATTAGCCCAGAGTGAGAGGAAAGAGGGGCTCAGCCTTTTGTTGTGGGAGGATATGAGGCATCTAACCTCACCTGGCCTGGCCTTGCATTCTCTCATATTCTTGCAGAGAGGTGAGATTCTCCTTCTCCTCCTAGTCTTTCCCTTCCCCATTCCAGTCTTATCTTCAGTGAAGCTAATTTGGGTAATCTGAATGGATTTTGGAGATTGTTGGTGTTTGTTTTTTAAAAAACCAACAAGATAAAGCAAAGGAAATGCAGGGTTGTTGTTCTTGTTGTTTTTTCCTGGGGAAGAATTTATTGACTAGGTTTTAAAAACCATTAAAAGGGGGGAGAAAATGAACATAATCACAACTGGATTAGCTCTTTTATTAGGTGAGAATGGGTTGAAAGTATTCTCAAAACAGAGGAAGAGGACAGCTCCTTCCTCCTGGGCTCAACTTTACTGACAGGTCTGCATGTGGGTTACCCAGATTGTTTTGATGCAGCAGTTATCACAGGAAAGAAATGCAATTAATTCCGCAACCCTCTGCATGGTTACTTGTGAGAAAGCTCACAGACCTCAGTGGGATGTGGTTCCTTTTAACATTTCTTAAGACTGCAACCTCTGGGATTTCTTGTTTGAACTGTTATGCTTGACTTGCATGCATTTTTTTCAGAAACCGTTGAAATCAATGGTCTATTTTTTAAAAAAATAATATTAAAAAGCAGTTGTGCTTACTGTTTTAACCATTGCCAGCTTTTAGTTGATATAATTTAGGTCAATGTGAGCAAATTATTTATCTCTTTAATTTTCATATAATGCTTAGAATTCCTCAAAATAGGAAAGAATAGAAAAATCAAGTACTGTATCTCTTTAAAAGAAATATTCAGGAAACCTCTGAAAATGTCATTATCTTTAACCCCATCCCTAAGCAAAGTGTTTCAACATCCACTGAAAACCATAGAGCTTACTTTCAAGTAAATGGGTGTTGCATCTAGGATACAAGCACCTCCCTCTTGCTACAGTGCCTGGTCAGCTGTTTAAATAGCTGGATAGAGAGCCCAGATCCAGTAGCTAAGAATCTAATTAAAATTTGTTTAAAGTCAAGAGGGGCAAGAGGACATGTATCCATGTTGACAACAGCAAATCAATAGGGTAAGACAATAGAGTCCCATTATTTTACTTCCATTGACTGGATATATTGACATTTCAGGTTTATGATTGCCTCAGTGAGCATGATGGAACACAAGTTCAGAAACCAACAGGCAGACTGCCACATATATTATTGTATGTCATCTCTGCCTTCAAGTTACCTTATCACTGAAGCAGAATAGTAATGGATGGCTTCAGAGCATTTGAGAAGGTTTAGAGCTCTATCAGTTTCAAAAATGACATGCAGCAGATCATGGGAGCAACATTAATTACACCTAGAATTATAGTAGCCTGTGTTACCTGCCACTGTTGCTGCACATCAGAGTTTATGGGCTAAGAGCAGACGTTCTGACAAGGCACTTGTTTCCTGTTTTATAGAGGGGAGCACCAAGTATATGTACAGTTATAAAGTTTTTTTTTTTCCTCCTCAGAACTAATTGGGAAACAATGCACAAATCCAACTATGCTTAAGTACCAAAGCACCTGCTAGAATTTTACTTTTAATTTCTAATGTACTATCTGAATGTATTTATATATACTAGAGACATATTGACCATGAAATATATACTCCCCCTAATTATTTCAAACTCTTTGAGATATTCTGCAAAATGGAACTGGCAGCACAATAAAACCCATCAGTGTTCGGTAAGCAAGGAGACAGAAATTAATGTAAAGCAGACAAAGAGCTAATATGAAAAGAACTACTAGTGATTCAACCTTTAAAAAAAACTTAAATAAAAATATAAAATGCATTCATATTGGGCCATAATAATATAACAATTGTGGTCATGAAGTGGACTACTGATGCCCCTGTGAGATGGTAAGGAGAAAATGAGTCTTTCATACCGTTTCCATGAAAATGTTAGGTTTCTGTTTGATCAGCAGGTGCTGTTGAGATGAAAGCCATGTGTAAATTTTCAGAAGGCCAAAAGTGTCAATTCAGAAAAGGAAAGTGATAAGAGAAAATGCAATCCGTTTTCCTGTTTTCAATTTGTGCGGGATTTGAAGAGCTGTTTTGTTAAACTGCTACATCTGCTGCAATATGAATATTGAACTAGTTCCACTAAAAATAACACCCTATAATTTTCAAGCTACTGCAGTCTTTTGTTAATGTGAGTGGGTTATATGGGAGAAAAAGTCTGTTCTGAAAAAAAAAACCTATAGCTTATTGTGTTTTTGTTTAATGTGTGTTTTTGTTCTATATTTTAAAAAAAACTGCTTTTGTCCTATCTGAAAAAATGGCATTATGTAGTTAGGACCTTGTCATGGTGATGGGCTGTAACATTTCTTTTCATAGCTGAATATTGAGATCTTATTTAGCTTGTGTTGGGAAAAAATGGTATTGAAACCTAAACCTTAAAATAACGCAGTGGGCTAAAATCTGGCATTTATTGCAACAAACCTTGATTCATTTTCTGCTATGCCTCCAGTCTCCAAAGAAATACAGTGTAGCCTATTTCTTATTATACCAACAAATTGAAATTTTAAGGTAATCAACTGTATTTCAGTTAATAGGGCTTCAGAACAACTTTTTTTACATATTTAAATAAAATGATTAAATTATGCTTGAGTGGATTCATTAAAAATTCTCTTCAGTAGTGTTGTTAATCAAGTTTTATGAAATGTGCAGGACATGGATTGTGAAAAGAAAGTGGGAGTTAGAAATCATAGAGCATAGCTAGATATTTCTACTTATTTTCATTTATACCAGTGGGGAAAAGGTGACCTAAAAGATGAGGTTGAAATGTGTAGCCCAATCAAAAAACTGTACAGTTTGCATATAGCAGTTTTAATGCTCTTCTTGAACATACCATAATTAATGTTACTGAATAATAAGAATGTGTTTTCATGATATTAAAATGGCCCTACAAGTAAAACCTGGGTCAGTTAAAAATAAATAAATAAAGGGGAGGGACCTGAACTAAAAATGGGAT
The DNA here is from genome assembly GCF_019175285.1 of Sceloporus undulatus. Taxonomy (NCBI): domain Eukaryota; kingdom Metazoa; phylum Chordata; class Lepidosauria; order Squamata; family Phrynosomatidae; genus Sceloporus; species Sceloporus undulatus. The sequence continues at coordinate 217,187,245 of NC_056525.1, read as the reverse complement.
CTTGAGTTGAATTTAGCATATCATGTTGATTTCAGTGGAAATTATGCACAGAAAAAGGCAAGGTCTTCAAAGTGTTTCTAATGTTCTTGGTATGTGTATTCAGCTAGGTATCTAGAATGGGAAATAAAATAAAAGGATCCATGCAAAGGTATCAGAGTTTTTAAATCAAAGCAAATCTTGCAAATTTGCCTTTTTAGGCAAGGCTCCATCTAGTGGAGTGAATCTGCTCAATCAGCAGTAGGAAGCACACTGGGAGGTTGTTTGCGCTGTGGTAGTTGCAGTGTTGAAATTTTAAATTATTGGTTCCAACAGGTTATTCACTGCTACATTTGCGACACTGGGAATGTTAACCACCACCTGAGAAAGTAGCTTCATAGTCCACATCAGTGGCACAAGAACCTATAGTTAAGCTTCCTGGCTATAGGAGTCTTCAATATGTCTGCCTGGCTGGATGTTAATATGCAATTTGCATAAGTACCAGTCATTACCACCAACCAGTTTCCCTTTGTGATTCACTTTATCTGAAGAGCTTGTAGACTATACATTTCTTGCCTGACTGATGATGACCACAGAGTCACCTCCCTAGGTGGTAGTTCAAATGTCATGTTTCAATTCGATGGGTCAAAAGACTTTCCACAATGGGTCGTCTGGCTGATGTTCTGTTTTCAGTGTAATATTCCTGTGTTTGCCTGGGAGCAGCAGGAAATCAAAGTACAATTTCATAATTTCCTCACAAGTTACATTAATGCATACAACTACATCAAGACTTTACATTCTGACACATGAATAGTCCTGCCACACTTGTTTAGTGATGTAAACAGTAAGACAAGTGAAACAAACAACCATTAGTGTCTGCTTTAATACCCAAGCTAAATGACTATATGTTTTCAAAATAGTTAGGTGATATGGTTTTCCCTAGACAAAAAGGCCTAAAGAACAGAGGCAATGGTGTAAGTATAGAGCATGTATCTTGCATTTTAGTGCTCTGTCAAATTAACAGAGTGTGGCTAGGAAAAATCATAGCTTGAGAGCCTAAGAAGATGTTTCTGTTTATTGACAGCCAGTGTGGCATAGAGATCTGAGTGTTGGGACTATGACTCTGGAGACCAGGGTTTGATGCCTAGCTTGGCAATGAAACCCACTGTTTGATCTTGGGCAAGTCACATGCTCTCAGCCTCAGGGGAAGGCAGTGGCAAACCTCCTCTGAATAAATATTGCCAAGAAAACCCCAAGATAGGCTCACCTTAGGGTCTCCTTAAGTCAGAAATGACTTAAGTCTGTGTCTCGCTTTTATGTGCATTTAAGTCAACTCTAACTTATGGCAATGCTATCCCAGCTTTCTTTGACAAAAATTATTCAGAGGAGATTTGCCATTGCCTTCCTCAAGGCAGAAAGAGTGTGACTTTGCCAAGATCATCTAGTGGGTTTTCATATCTGAGGGGATTTCAACTCTGATCTCCTAGAGTCCTGGTCCAGCATTCAAACCATATTGGGTGGCTTATTAGTCTATATTGGACATTATGTGCACTGTGGAATGAGGCAGGACAAAGCATGTGTAATTGCTGTGTAGAGCCTCTTTGAACCATAGATAGTATAATCAACAGCGATTGTTACTCTAAAACTAGATAATTAGACAGCTTCAGGGGAGGGAGTTAGTGATACTTCTGCAAAGGAAACTTGGGAAGAGTGCTACAGTAGATTAAGAAAGTGTGCTCTAAGGGACTTCCAGGTAGGATTGTTTGTCAAAGTGATTATGCTGCTCAGCTGGCAGAAACCTGATAGCATTGCCAGACATTTATGAACAATGGCGCCAGATTGTTGGTTAGGTTTTTTTTTAACAAACACAACAACTGACCAACAGTTGGGTGAAGGGAGTGTAAAAAAAACTGCAGAGAAGGTATTAGGCTATATAAACCTGACAGTTACTTTGTTATTAAACTTCACAGAGTCAGGGATCCATCTTCACAGCTTGAAAGTAGATACTTTGGGGGAACACTGAAGGAGACTTATTAATTTGAAAGATTCCTAAAATTTTAACCAAAAAATCAACAACAATCCTTTCATCCAATTTCAAGATACAATCAAATTAAACAGATGAAGTATTTATCTACAGCCCCACATGATGTGCATTCTCTGGGTTTATGTAGATATTATATATACAACCCTAATGTTAAAAAAACCCAGCAAGATGGACCGATATTTAAGAGACACGTGTAGCCTTCTGGCCATAATACCCCTTCCAAATTAGCATGGTCTTTGAATTGCACTTTTACTCATGACTTTTGGTGCTTTTTCTTCAAAATGTATTACTGTACAAGCCTTGCAAATGTACAGATTTCCAAGGCTATTCTGTTCTGCTAGAAGCTTTGGGAGATGGAAAAAGAGATATTTCTGCATGAAATTAAAGATCCATTGGATTTCTCTCCCATCTTTGTCCCTTACAGGCACCATTGTTTTGAATCACCACTCATCCACGTTTAACATTTGTCCCTTTCTGTTCAGTAACCCATCTGTGTTGAAATGGTACAGTGGTGACTTCACCGTATGTTAATACTCCCTGTTTACCTGGTATTTTGCCCCGCCTACTGTTTGCTTTTGGGGAAAATGGAGAGGGGGTTGCCTTTTTTAAAATGTTATTAGTTTTTGCACATTTGCATTAGTGTAGAATATATTCCCTTCCATCTCCAACTCTTGGTCTCCTTTGTAGATAATTGCAACACCTATTCTATAATAAATGCAGTTGGAATAATCCATTATAATACAAAACCTGTGAATCATTCTTAAGTGTTTAAAAAGGGTCAGTTTACTAACACGTTTGCATCAGAAGCTGTTAAAGCATGTGCTATTATATAGCAAATGGATGGATATATTTATTGTAGAGTAAGTGAACGAATTCATAGAAAGTGGAATAGTGTCTCAGGCAGAAGTAGCTGAGTGAGAACAGAATGATATTCAAATGCAAGGCAGCCCTCAGTTTCAGTATGCAGTTCAGTTGTTCAATTGTGCATCCACACTGCAGAATTAATACAGCTTGATGCCACTTTAACTGCCATGGCTTGATATTATGGAATCCTGGGAACTGTAGTTTGTTGTGGCACCAGCTCTCTCACAGAGAGGACTAAATGTCTCACAAAACTACAATTCCTAGGAATTAATAGCATTGAGCCATTGAAGTTAAAGTGGTGTCAAAGCTGAATATTTCTGCAGTACATATGCAACCCTAGTTACACAGATTCTGATCCTGTGTACTAATACCTCTTGTTTCACTGTTGTGTGTGTATGAACGTATACAGTACATTAAGTGTGTGATGAGATTACTGCCTTGCTGGTCCCATTCCAAGCCTAACCAGAAAAATAATATTATCACAATAAGCTATGTGTACTAAATACCCCAAAGGTGCTAGTTCCTGTCTTCATTTGAAAGCTAAGCAGGGTCAGCCCTGGTTAGAACTTTGCTGAGATACTGCAAACAAATACCTGGTACTGTAAGCTATATTTCAGGCCCTAAATACCCTAATGGCACCAAATGAGCTTGGAAGCTAAGCAGGGTCAGCCCTAGTTAGTACTTTGATGGGAGACGACCAATGAATTCTGGGTGCTGTAGGCTACGTTGGAGAGAAAGAAACTGACAAAAGCACCTCTAAGGATTCCTTGCATAAGAAAACCCTATGAAATTCATGAGGTTGCCATAAGTTAACAGGCCACATGAAGGCACATGCAAAACACACACCTCTGGCTTTTTGAAAGATATGAGAAAATTCCATGCTCAGGTATGCCAAAGTTCAGATGTCAAAATTCAGAGTAATAAGGAGCAGTAAGACAGAATGGACAGTTGTGTGGTTCTCTCAGCTTTGCTTTACAAATGATCACTCTGTAATCCTTCTCTGTGTGTGTGAGAGAGAGAGAGAGAGAGAGATTGGAGATCAGCTGACAATAAGAGCAGCATTAGCAGAAGTAAGCAATCTATGTTTGCAGCTGGGCAATTATAGAAGTCCCTAAGATCTGTGACTGTCAACCATGAACACAGATGCCTTCAAAGTTCTGTTTTTCTTCTATGTGGAAGTCATTGGCATGGAACAGATGCCTTCATTTTGGAGAAACCAGCCTCTGGATATAATTGGTTCTCTATTCTCTTTGTTCTCTGGGGACTGTCCCTTGCCAGTGAAATTAGATTGGGGAGGAGGTGGGGAGAGAAAAAAGAAATGCATGCAAAGAGTTTTTATTGTTTTTTTCTTCCTCCACAGTGATATTGGATATTGGTCTATCTGTAAACCAGAATGCCTTTTTATTATATGAAGCATTATACATGCTACTTTTCTTATGCTTGGAATCAAGGTTTCATTTTGACTAGTATTATTTCAGCAATAATTATTATTTTACAACTTGGCATGCACTGCGTAGGGTTTAAGTTTGCCTTTAGCTGGACAATGGGATATTTTAAAACTGTAAGCATGTAAATGAAAAATGATATGTAAACAATGTCCACTTTTTCATCCCTTCTATAATATGCCACACTACAATTCAAAAAACATAAAATTCAAAACCATGTAACTTTGCCCTTTTGGTTGATTCTGAAAAAAGGAATAATATAGTGTAAAAAGAATGTGCTTCTTATTTTTTTTAAAAAAAGTGAAAATAGTGTATTTTAACTGATTAGCTATAATGAGAGATGAAAGTTATTGGGCTGATACAAATTAAGTTACTTGAATGTAGAGACTCAACAGATTGCCCCTTTGGAGTGGTCTGCAGCTGCCGCTTTCCTCACTGGATCAGGGCTGTGGCAACTAAATGCTGCTGCCCTGATCTGGCCTTTCTGCAGCACACGAAGAAGCCACAAAAAGCTGCTGCTTTTTGTGCCATGGAAAGGACACCCTAGCTGTGATGGAGGCAGCTTTTCACCACTTCTTTGGCGTAGCGCATGTAAACACTGCAGCGAAGATGTGGCGTGATGCTGCTGGCCATCTGGTCAGGTGAGCAGCTTGGGGGCAGTGTGGGGGCGGAGTCAGGGCAGTCGGCGTGTGGTCGCCACACCCCCACTCTGCCCCCACGCTGGCTCTTTATGCCAGTCTGTTGTTGCCCTTTGACCCTATAAAATTAACAGGACTTAAGTAGCACTAACTTGTCCTGTATAGGTCTGTGTGATCTAACATCAACTAACATACTGTAAAAATCCTATACATGGTAATCCTATAAATGATAAAGTAATTACGTGGCAAGTCCAAATGAATTCACTAGGAATTCAAATGAATTCAGTGGGAGTTCACAGATAAATAATTATGAAATTAAAACATAAAATTGGATCAGTTAAAACCAGCTCAGTATAAGAACAGGAGAATAGTAAGTACAGGAACAGTATTCAAATTATTGATTAATATACCATGAGAATATTTCATCCGGCTGTATCTGGTGGTATCTTTACAGTACTGTAAGGCTTCTAAAGTTTTGGAAATCCCATTTTTTATCTTTGCACAAACCATGTTTTTTCATTGCTCAAATGTCAGATCCAGCACTTCAATTCTGCTTGTGCAAGACATTTTATAAACTGTTGAACAATCCATTATGACTTTTCTTTAGGTGATATTGCTTGCCCTAATTGTGCTAGTTTTTCTATTAGTGATTGCACAATCCCCAGGGGAACAGTGCCATCTCCTGTACTGTACTTTTTCTTCTGGTGTAAGGCTTAAGGGTGGGTTAAATGCATTGAAATTTTTTACAGATCTATATGAATTTGAAAAGGATAGCTTTTCATGGTCTCTCCAAAGCTGTGATGTGATTTAGTGACTCTTGCAGTAGCTGTTCTTTTGTAAACTTGGCTTTTTCTCTGTGCTTATAAATATTAATTCATACCTAGAGGCAAAAGAGACCCTTTCTTCTTCTTAGAATTATTTCTAAAACATTTGAAATGTTGTAATCCCCTTGTGTTGTTATATTTAGTTTCTTCTTAGTTTAGCTCTTTAAATTACCAGTGGTGGTGGTTGAGTGAAGTTGGCTGTCCTCCAAACCAAATGATAAACCGGAGGTGTGATGTTTCATGTTGTAATTGCTCACGGGTGCTGAATCACTATTCAGTACAGAAGTGTGTTGCCAGTGAGTTTAGTGTATTTCTCCAGTGTCCCTGTCTGAAGATGTTTCCAGACTGAAGTCTAATTTATTTAGAGTCTGCATGCAGCACTACATCTTAGGGTTATGGCTTAATCTAAGATGTGTGTATGTGGCTTCAATTCTCCTGTCAACTTATGGCAACCCCATGAATTTCATAGGGTTTTCTTAGGCAAGGAATACTCAGAGGTGGTTTGCAATTAATTACTTTCATCTGAAATATAGCCTACACCACCTAATATTGCTTGATGGTTTCTCATACAAGTACTAACCAGGGCTGAGTTTGCTTAGCTTTCAAGATCAAATAGGATCTGATGTTATACACCTATATATAATGTCTTTTGAGAGCTGTTCATCAGTACTGATGGCTTGCAAATTGAAAGTTATGCCTTTTCCCCACTGATACATGATAGTGCAGTATAGAGCAAAACAAAGGAAGGCTTGAAGGACTGAGTCTTGTTTCCAGCCTTGAGCACACTTGTATAGATGTAAGATTCAGTAATGCAATGGGGCTTACTTCTGAGTAAATGTACACAGGATTATGCTGTAAATCATCAAAAATGTAGTGAATAGAATAACAGGCCAGAATGTACAGCAATAAAATCCACTGGGTGACTTTCGGTCAATCTACACTTCTGAATCTCATCTATGTCACAAGGTTGTCATGAAACTAAAATGTGGGATAAGATAGATAGGGACTCAAGAACATTGCCTTGAGTTTCTTAGAAGAACATAAAAAAATAGCCAGACCATTTGTGGTGCTGGATTCTCTTTTCTGTCTCTTGTTTCCAATGGTTTAGTGGAAATTAAAGAACTCAAGGCATTGTCATATTTCAGTACCAAAAATGGGTGTTCTATATATTTAATATGCAAAAAGGACGCTTTGGAATCTCTTTTGTATATCAGAATGTGTACCTGGAACCTTTAATTTCTATTTATAAACAAAGTTCCCTACATTTCATCCTATCCTCTCAGTTAGTTCTCTGGTCAAGGACGAGAACTCAGGACAAGGCTACACAGAACAGAACTTAGAAGAGCTACTTCTGTATTGCATCTCCCAAACTAGCCAAATGGACAGACTGACTGGGGAATTCTGGGAACTGTAGTCCAAAAAAAATAATGTTTCCAAGCTCTAAAAAAGATAAACAAATTTGTACACTTCTTCACATTATAAAAATTTCCTACAGGGTTTTTTGTGGATTTTTTGGGCTATGTGGCCATGTTCTAGAAGAGTTTCTTCCTGACATTTCGCCAGCATCTGTGGCTGGCATCTTCAGAGAGATGAAGATGCCAGCCACAGATGCTGGCGACACGTCAGGAAGACACTATTCTAGAACATGGCCACATAGCCCGAAAAACCCACAAAAAACTATGGATGCCAGTCACGAAAGCCTTTGACTTCACATTCTCTCAAGCTGTCTCTGCAGTGCATGTGCAAATAAACTGCACTTGTTGCAGTCTGTATGTCCAGCCTATTCATCATAGTAATGAACATATTGTTAGTTACTAAAAATTAAAGATGCATGAAGGCAAAATCAAGCTTATCAAAGGTCTGTGGTTTCCATCTCAAAACTCATTTCAGTTCAGGTGTTTCTTAGACTGTGGAGGTTTATTTTTCCTTTTATGGAAACTCAGAATGATGTATTTCTGTAAATCTTTTGAAATGTGCACATTTCTGTGTATTTTTGAAATGTATGTATTTTTCATTGTGTCAAGGGATGTGTGTGTGTGTGTGTGTGAAAGATGTACATTGTAACTTTATAGATTACCAACTAGAAATTGTGTTCTTGTCCATGTTTGTTTTTGCAGTGTCTACATCAGAAAAATAAATAAATAAAGTGAAGTACTTCCTCCACGTACTGAATGAAAATTAGTCACAATGGCGGGATACACACCGCCATTTAGTACGTATAGGATACGTACTAGGGTTAGGAAGGGGCGGTGCTTCCGCACCCCCTAACCCTAGTACGTATCCTATACGTACAAGATGGCGGCGCCCCTTCTACATGGGCGCCGCCATCTTTATGTACTGGACGCACAGCGTCCAGACGTGTCGCGGCGCCTATGACATCGCGAGTCCGCGCCATGCGCCTCGCGACGTCATAGATGCGCCGCAGAAAGAAGCTCCGAAATGGAGCTTCTTTTTTGCTCCGCGCGGGAGTCGCGCGGTTTGGCTGCTGCGGCTCCCGCACAGAGCAAATGGCGGCGGCGGGGGAGCGCCGCAAAGCGGCGGTTTGTACCCCGCCAAAGGTTCCACCCAAAATGGAAACCAACATAGGAATATGCAGTTGAATGGAGTGAAACTATTCTTATAGGAATTTCCAGACTTTGGGTGGCTTCCATGAGTTTTGTCTTGAGAAAGTGATCCCCATCTCAGGTACTGGGAGTGACCAAGACAAGATCAAATACTCTGTTTTATTTTCATAAATAGAGTATGGTTGCTTTTCACTCCTAATCAGAAAGCTACCTGTTCAATATACGATTCTTGCTTGAGTGTTATTTTGTGGCAAAAAGGGAGGGATATAAATTAAAGAAATTTAACTACCTGGCCATGTAGGCTCTGAAGAGAACCAGCGTGGTGTAATGGTCTGAGTCCTGGACTACAACTCGGGAGAGCAGGGTTTGAATCCCTTTTCAGCCATGAAAATGCACTGGGTGACACTGGGCAAGTCTCAAAGGAAAGCAGTGGCAAAACCTCTCTGACAAATCTTACAAAACAACAACAACAACATGATGATGATTCTCTCTATGGTTGCCATTAGTCAGAAACAACTTGGAGGCACACAACAACAACAACAACAACAACAACAACAACAACTGGCTGAAGGAGACTATGTGTGAAAGTGATCTAGGAGTCCAAGTGTGGCAGTGGCAATGAAACAAGAAACAGTGCAAGAAGACTGGCACTGGTGGGATCCTCATACCACCTTGCAGGCTCCTGTTGATATTGAACAGGGGCAGCATTGCCCTTTATTCTTCCATTCCCTCCCACTGACAGGTCCAGAAGGTGGGAAAGGAATGGAGGCAACCAGAGGTGGCTTTGTGTTGTGTGGTGATTGTGTTGGTGGCTTGAAAGAGTGTGTCCCTTTACTCTCTGGGGCTACCTCTCTCTCTTTACACCAGCTGGAAGGAAAGAAGAAAAAGAGAGATCTTAGCTTGGTACTGGTATTGAGGCTGAAACATAATGGTAGAAAAGGTGCAATGAATAATATCTAGGAGTCCAAGTAGACCACAAGTTGAACATGAGTAAACAGTGTGAGGCGGCAGCTAAAAAGGCCAATGCAATTTTAGGCTGCATCAATAAATGTATAGTGTCTAGATCAAGAGAAGTAATAGTGCCACTATATTCTGCTTTGTCCAGGTCCCACCACAGACCTACCAGAAAAACTAATGATGTAATTTCTGGTAGTGAGAGAGCTGCGTGGAGCTACCACACTCTTACACTATTTGCATTCATTCTGAACTCTGGTTAAGATTAATTGGTTTATTGGATTTAAATAAAGCTGTGGAGAATCAAACTGAAAAGCAAAAACCTCTGATCTCATAGCTACACTGGAGAAGTACAGAGAATATGAGAGCCCAAGCCTCCAGACTCAGTCATTCCCATCATGATAAACTATGATTTCATTGTGATAACCATACACAACCATAGTTTTGATTTCTCCCAGATGTAAGGCATAATACTGACATCAGGATGCCAGAATTTCAGGGTAAGACTATAGGTATATCACAGTGATGGCAAACCTATGGCACACGTGCCAGAGGTGGCACTCAGAGCTCTCTCTGTGGGCACATGTGCCATCGTCCCAGCACAGAGTTTGCCAGAGTTTGTTACTAGAAAGCCAGAGGGACTTGGCACTTTGCAATAAATAAAATGGGTTTTGGGTTGCAGTTTGGGCACACGGCCTTGAAAAGGTTCACCATCGCTGGTATAACATAACCACTACCTGTAAATTGGTGCCTATCTAGTTGAAAAAGAAAAAAAGACAAAAACAGTGATATGCAAATTTTGTTAATTATGTATCAGCAACATTGGTGAAAGAACTGCATCTGTCTGGCTTCTGATGTATTTCCCATATCGTTCTCTCCTGCCGAACAAGTTGCTCACTCTTTTGCTAGAGGAAAAAGACTTTAACTCAATGGTAATATAATCCTGTGCATGCTTAGGTGATGAAGGGATTCTTGGCAGTAACTAAGCAATACAGGAATTGGTAACTGCACTTGATTTTCTTTTTATGTTGATATGTGTAGTCTTTACATCCTATTAATTTTTTTTTGAAAGATAAACTGATAGAAGAATGATTTGCCAGGCCCAGTGACTCCTCTTCTTAAAACCTTGGCTGAGCCTAATATCTTGGAAAGGGAGTGGAGGAGTAAGATAAAAGTGCCTTGACTATGAGGTTAAGTGATTTCAAATAGAATACTCTCGCAAGTTATTGCATTCTGCACAAAATAAATACATTTCGCATATGGTTAAGATTGATCAAAAAATATTCTGTATGCCAGTGATTACATTCCCATCTGTGATTAAGGGTTTCTGTCTGCATCTGGTTTCCACATTATATTTCTGTAACAAGAATCTTTTATATGGCAGAGTTCATTCTCTGTATTTTCTATTAGCTGCAGCTTGAACTACTGCACGGATCACAGATTTACACATATGGCTCTAATTACTTCATACCATTGAGAAAAAGTAATATTTGTTTGGGAATGTATGTTTTTCACTATTTCCATGGTTATACAACATGATGAGCTTTTTAAATGCCACTTTTCTGGAGAAATACACATTATTTAGGGCTTTCTGTTTCAAAGTGAGGTGCAGTTTTTGAGCACACTTGTATGGGCTTTTCAAAAATAATGTATGGCTTTACTGCCAATAATTTCATTGGAAATAAAATAAAAGGGGAAATCAAAATGTGATAATTATGGTTATTTTTATACTTTGGTAGAGGGTGAAACACTTTAATGATTTGGTGCACTGTTAGATCAAGGTGTTTGAAAAATAATTTCTGTATAAGTTTGTGTGTGTGCAGAAGGAGGGTAAAACAAGAGGTGAGTTATTTTAAACCAATTTAAGGCTGGAATGATGTGGATTTGGTTGAAAACTGGCCTTAAGTTGTGAAGACAGTCCACATTCATATTGAGGATTTGGCACTGCATTGTGTAGATAGGTCATTGTGGGGTGGGAACTGTTTCATTTTGTCCATGCAGACAATCTCTAATTCAAGTTAGGGCTAGTAATTTGATTTAGGCCTACAGCTAGATTTTTGTGTGGAGGGACTGTAGGCTTCATTGTGTTCTGACAGTTAAAACAAATACCTGGGCCAAAAATACTTTATCATTGTGTGTGTATGTTTTTTTAGGCTCCAGATAATCTAGCTTGGGGTTTTAGTAAAAAGCAGCATTTATTCCATATGCTTGAAGTTTGTTCGCCCTGATTTAAATCACATGCCTTTCACTAAAGGTATATTAATACCATTTAAAAGCAACATTTATATTCTATTTGGTAGCTTGTTCTGAATTGTCTTTATACGTATCTTCTATAGACTTCTTTTCCATGTGGTAAAACTCTGTAAGGCATGGAATTTGAGAGATCAAATAAATAGTAGTATCTAAGGCAGTGATGTCCAAACTCTGGCCCTCCAGGTGTTTTGGACTTCATCTCCCAGAAGCCCCAGCCACCTTGGCCAATGGTCTGGGATCCTGGGAGCTGAAGTCCAGAACATCTGGAGGGCCATCGCTTGGACATCACTGATCTAAGGTATTAGACAGAGACACTCTAAATTTAATTGCTTCATCATTCTGCAAAATAACTCTGAACCTATTCATCATTATTCAGAGTATGAATAGAGGTCTTTTAGGTTTGCATGGCATGAAAAGAAACGCTGGTAAATATTATCAACCACATTGAGTTGAAGAAACAATGCTGCTCCTGTGATATATGGCTGTATTTGCAGATAATTTTAACAATATCAAATCTATTTTATCATTGAAATATATGAAGTGAAAACTTGACAAGTGTAATAGTCAAAGCTACAGGTTGCCATTTTTACATACATGTTTCATTTCCTTTCAAATTAATATGAATTTCTCTTGGTACGAAAATGTAATATAGGTAGCTGTTCATAATAGTCACTAATGGAGTAAACACTTATGGAAATTGGTTGTACTGCGGGGGGAAAGTATTTACCAGGAAACAATGCCAGTTTGCCCTAGCAAAAATAAGTTTGAAAGAAAATATTGGCATGTGTGCCTCATGCAATATCAGAAGAATGCACTTGGTTGTTGTTTTTTCCAGTCTCCCATGCAAGATTTAAGAGAATTTATATTCATACTTTTGGCCTACTCTGGGCTTTAGAGGATACTGTCATCCTTTACATGTGTGCTTTTATTTTTAGCTGTATTTACTATGTGTAATCTCTGAACATTAATTTGTTTAATTTATTAGATAATAGCAATACCTACATATTGGCTAGGAATTCGTTGAAACAGAATTTTTCAGGTGCATCCAGCAGTTGAGATTTTCTTGAAAACTGGCATATTGTTTAGTCATTACTTTATTTATTGGCTGCCAGTGACATAAAGTTCTCTAACTATGTTATCACACTAGTGAGATTCCATGGGAAAACGGGAGTTAAACTAGACTTAAACCAAAGATAACCCAGATAACACAGTTAGCGTGAAATAATATGAAGTTAATCCAAACACAAAGTGGAGAAAACTGGCAGCTTTTTACTTTTGGAACAACCCAAAAGTAAAAAAAAACCTGATGTTTTTCTCTGCTTTGTGTTCAGATTAACTTCGCATTATTCCATTTGTGTAATTCCTAGTGTGAGAAACTAACTGAATTTGCAAGTTTGGTTTAAATTTGAATGTATTTTAAATCGCATTTAACTCCCGTTTTCCTGCGGGATCTCCCCTAGTATGACAAAGCTCTAAGTGGCTTAGGATAAAACACATTTTGGAGGGAAGGGGAGCATTAATTACTTTACAAGAAAATACAGCAAATAAGTCAAATTAAACTTTGCAGCAACAAATTTTAAATTACCATATTTAATTACAGACCTTTAAAAAGCATAGTAAATGTGATCCTTTATGGCAGTAGAAGTTGATCTGCTGTTTATAATACAGTGGACCCTTGTTATATGCTGGGGTTTGGTTCCAAGATCCCCCGTGTATAACAAAATCCATGGATGCTCAAGTCCCATTAAATATAATGACATAGCAAAATGGTGCCCCTTATAAAAATGGAAAATCAAGGTTTGATATTTGAAATTTATACTTTTATTGAACATTTTCAAACCATGGATGCTTGAATCCACGTATAAAAAATCCGTATATAAGAAGAGCCAACTGTATACAAAAGGATCTTGCAACAAAATGTTGTCATATGCAATATGGTGTGCAACAAAGTATTGCTTTTGTTCACTGTTCCAGTTAACTAGCCTTATTCTTCTCAATACTCCATCCTATCTCCCACCTTGTTTTCCTTATTTTCCCCCAATAGTCATTCAGCATTAGTGGCCTACTGAGCATGCTCAGTTTTCAGTGTGGTATTTGGCTCCTCCCATTTTTCTTCCAATATTTTGGTGTATTTCTATAAATATTGTGATTCTCCAAGACTTATATATTTGTGTGTATATGCTGGTGACACTCAATACTGTTTGCCCTTTGCATCTAACTCCAAGGAATTTGTTTTAGTACTAGACTAGTCTCTGTTGTCAAGAATGGACTGGATGAGGCCAAACAATTGAAGCTTAATCCAGAAAAGAGGTCCTTCTTGCCAGCTGAAAAGCAAATCACAGAGTAGGTGTTCTACCTGTTTTGGAAGGGATATGCTCCCCTGAAATCTCAGTTTCAGAGCTTGGATGTTCTCTTGGGCTCAACCTTAAGCCTGGAAGCCCAGGTTTTAGTGGTGGACAAAAGCGAGCCAGCAATGTCTGGTTTTGTTTGTTTGTTTTAAATGACAGATCTGGTTACAATAATATATGACTTGATTACATCCTGTTTGGATTACTGTAACACTCTGTACATGGGGCAGCATTTGGAAACTGTTCAGAAACTTCAATAGGCCCAAAATACTGCAAATATACTGCTGACCAGGACTAAGTTATAAGGAGCACGTAAATTCCCTGTTGAAACAGCTTCATTGGGTAATGGTCCATTTCCATGCACATTTTAAAGTTGTGGTTATGACCTATAAAGCCCTATACAGCTTAGGTCCAGACTGTCTGAGTGCTTGGCTATACTTCGAATTCCCCCCAGGCTGGCTGCATGATGTTTACACTATGCAGCCCCCAAACCCTGAATTTAGTCCAGACTGTTTACACAATGCCCAGACCTGATTTGGGGTTTCTACCATTTGTCCCCAATTTTTAAAATTTTCTTTTTGCTCCAGGTTTTCCAGAAAACATGGAGCAAAATGCAGAGACAGTGAGCAGTGATGGGTGGTTGCTGGTCCCTCAGCACCCCTGCTGAGTTGCTGTATGGACATGAGTCACTCTGAGGTCAAAATGAGGCTGGGCACCTCTTTCTGGACACCACAGAACAACTTGCACCCACAGCAGCACCACTGGCCAGTTTGTGGAGACCACAGCCACTTTTCAGTGTGTGGGGGGATTCAGGGGGAATGCAGGGGCCAGAATATTCTGGGGGCAGCCTGGAGTATTCTGACATGTATAGACAAAAGCCCCAAGAGCTCGTACTGTATCTTCCCCATAGAAGCCTTCCTGAAAGTCTCCGAGAGAGGGTTTTCTCTGACCATCTGCCCCACCTACCCAGGTGCATCTGATGAAAACATGGGATAGAGTCCACTCAGTGGTTGCTCCCAAGCTGTGAAATCCCCTTTCATGAAAAGTTTTGTTGGCGCCTCCCTGCTGTTTTTTCATCAGTGACAAAGACCTTATTTAAATAGGCTTTCAGCCTTTAACTGATTGGGGTAATGGAGGTTCTATTTTTAATATGCAATATGTTTTAATGTATTTTGAGTGTTTTAAATTAATGTTTTGATTGGATTGTTATTTAATGCTTTTAAAAAATTGTACCACCACAGACTGTTTTAGCTGTTTTGTTAGAAGCTACAGTGTCAGCTTTGATTCCCATACTGGGAGAAAAGTGGGGTATAAATAAAAGAAATAATAAAATATGAGCATGTAGGTTGCTGCTACTCTGATAGCTCACTTTGGTCATGCTTTCAATATAGAATAATAGTTGTGGTATTTGTATAATATTAGTTGGCAAAATGTGAAAAAGGAAAATAATGTTGGTCACAATCAAGGAAGCCGTTTTAAAAAATCAAACCGATAGCTCTAATTCTTCTGTCAATCTAATTCACTCTTACCCTTTAATAAGCAAATTTAAGAGCTACTAAGCTTTAGATTGTGTTCAAATTGAAAAAGAGTGCAATAAGATGCACTCCTTTTTCTCCAGTTAAAGCTGGCTAGGAACTGTGATTTTTGAAAAGTTTGAGTTTGAAAGGCTAAGAATTAGTCAGGCCCAGTATCAGCACCTTAGATTCTCAGGCAGCTCTTTTGGGCCCCAGCAACTCGGTAGAGACCACCACTGACACTTGCCCTTGGGTTCCTCTTTATTAAAGAACACATTTTCATTTCCAACAATGTTCTGGATTTAAATGGAGATTTAAATGATGAGAGGTTTAAACATTGGCTCCTGGATGATCAATATACACTAAAGGCAATAGATTCCACCTAATCTTAGAAGGTAAGCAGGGTCAGCCTTGATTAGTACTTACAGGGGAGACTGTCAATGGATACCTGTAGGCTATATTTAAGAGGAAGGAACTGGCAAAACCACCTTTTGAGTAATTCTTTGCCTAAGAAAATCCTTTGAAATTCATGGCCTCACCACAAATTGACAGGTGACTTGAAGGCACATACACACATACTTAGGTGCTCAGCCCTGCTCACAGTATACTCCTCATTCTCCTGATAATATCTTCTCCAGAGATGCTTCCAGTGATTCATCAACCACTCAAAACTGTGGGGGTCCCTACAAAGCCAGAGCTAGAGCCAGACCATGCTCTGGGAAGCTTGCTCCCTAAGTTTCTGTTTAGGGAAGCAAACTCATTCAGAGATGCAATGAGAAGTCTTCCTGAAAAGATGGAAAACTCTGCTATGTCATTGCCTTGGGAGGGATTAAGTAACCTCATAAAACATGATAAAGAGTCCCAGCAGCATTGGTTTTTCTCAATCAGTTCTGATTAGGAGTCGAAACAAGAAGAAGAATTCATGCTTTGGGCAACCTCCTTTCTTGACTTTCCCAGGTACCTAAGAACACCTTTACATACATTTTAAAATTACAGCACTATGATATACAAACTGTTAGGAGTCAATATAGGGCAGCATTTTTAGAACATATTATGACTGCATAGTTGAGTTGTAGAATACTTTCACTGAGGTACTTCTATGATTCACTTAATTCTACTAGATTAATTCAATTGAAGCCTATGGGAAACCTCTCAGACCACAAACAAGTGTGTTGCTTTTTAGTGGTTGAAAAATCCTAGGCTTTATGGTGAAATTCTAATGTCATATGAAATCTATAGGAATTCTACCATTGCGAAGGTATCCACAGCTCAATGGCAAAGCATGTGTTTTATATCCAAAAAGTCCAAAGATGGGGATCTACGTAAAAGGATTAGGTAGTAGTAGCTGATGAGAAATCTTGGAGAGTTGCTACCCATCAGTATAGCTCACATTGGCCTTGATAGAGAAATAATCTGACCAGGTATAAGAAATATGGTTCTTTTAGCACCTTTGAGATTAACTGAGAGAACGAGGGTTGTAACATAAAGTTTCATATACTGGGTCTACTTCATCAGATGTATGTAGATGAAATAGACTGCATCTACAAAAATTTATGCTACACACTTCAATTAATGTCAAAGGTGCTACAAGATCATTTTGCATACTGATTTAACTAACACAGTTTGTCTGAATACTGCTACAGATATGAGGCTGTTTACAATGTTCCTACAAATAATTAACAAATAATTAAATCTTTGGTTCTGACCCGTGTTTAATCTGCAATATTAACTGTTCAATACAGTATTCATTTGTTTCCTCCTCCACTCTGAAACTAAACAATGCAGACCTAAATCCAGCTTAATTCTAAGCAAAAATTTCCAGTAGCCAAGTTGTTCTGGATTATACCTTTGTGCAAGCAGCTGTGCAAAACAGATATATAACTGTTTTCACAGTAAAAAGTATGTTGACTGTCTCTCCTATAAATACATAACCACTAGCAGAGTGAGGCTTGTACCAAGACAATGATGCAATAGAGTTTAAAGGTTTTAATAATAAAACACTGACTTTAAAATGTAATGATAAAGTATTGGCTATCGGATTATAGTTACTGCTTTTGTTATTTTTCACTAAAGAGTGATCTAATGTTACAATGTAAATAGCAGGGCTTTGTGCTTCAAACCAGCTGTGATATGTGCATTTTTGTTTTTTTTCCTTTTGTTGTTGTCAATAGAAAAGATTGATCTCTGGGCTGGTGAACGTAATATCTGTCCCAGTCAGAAAAGGAGAAAGGAAATTAGCAGGACGATTGGTGGAGAATGATATCTGTCAAAAGAAACACTTGGAGAGCACTGAGTTTAGTAATAGGTGACTGCCGGAAAAAAGGGAACTTTGAATTTTGCCAAGGTAAGGAACAGATTTGTAATTAAAATGTTATTTTTGAAAAATAAATTAAATTGATTAATTTGTACCTTGTCTTTATTTAACTGTGCCTATAAATCTTTTTCTTGTTATTTCATTCCTACCCCTCTTGAATTATTTGGAATCATAACCTTGTAGAGCTTTCAGATTTTGGATGGGATGGATGAAGAATTTGTACTAGAAAAAGGAACTGCTGTATTGAAACCTACCTCAAAGAATGAACAGTCTAATCAAGGGAAGAGATCAGATTTGTGATCTACTTTTTCTGCCCATGGGCACATTTATTGTTTAGCTTAGAAAAAAATGTTTTGCAGTAAAATTCCCAGATTATCCCAGTTTGCATGGCCACCTTATGGACTGGAAATTCTGGAGGCTATAGTCCAAAAATAACTCTTTCTGCATCTGATCTGTCTCACCTCCAGCTGATCTTGCAGTCATATTTTCACTGTAAAATTCAAAACCATGCATTTTCTGCTGTTCATAGGCCAAATTGTTATGATCCTTCTGTGGTCCTTCTGTGGTCTCTGACACAAGGAACTTACAGTGTAAAATTCTATACAAGGAAAACATTAGACAAAGGAAAGGGGAAGCGTGTATGGTTCAATAAAGAAGTAATATGCAATTGGGTCCCTCAGCTAGGGTTCCCTTTCCGCAGTGTGAGAAAGAACTGCTTTTTGCAGGCTCTTTTCGTGCTGTGGAAAGGCCAGATCAGGACTGCAGTGTGCAGTTGTTGTGGCCCCATTCTGGTGAGGAAAAGGATGGTATGGAGCTGCCCCTTAGAGGCGGTCTGTTGAGCCCCATTGTTACAAATATAGCTGTGCCTGGATTACTGAATATTTCTAAGTAAGTTGAGACGTCACTATATTTTCAGCCAGTGTTTTGATCTATATTTATATGCATGCATAAAGTACAAAGGGTATAATGTGCATCCATTACAGATGAAAACTCTGATACATTCAGAGCTTTTGGAAGCAGTCCTCAAAAACTGCAGCTATTTCCTGCCATTTTGAACTCTTCAATCTACAAAAACTTTATTTACCCATAGCTCTGTCCAAAAGAGGGCATGAGTCATTTTTCATGCATCCTTCAATATGCCCTTTCCATATGGGAGTAGATCTTATTAACTCTTCAACTGTGGAAAATTTTCCAATCATTGGATCCCCCCCATTACCCCCCCCCCAGCACACTTCACTTGAAACTTCTCCAGATGTTTCATCCAAGCAGACCCCTTCATAATTCACCTCTTTTACAATGTATTTGCAAAACACTGAGGGGAAGATGGTTCAAGAATCTCCTCTAATGGTTCATGTTTTCCTTTCCAGAAAAGTCTGAGTAACATGAGAAGTTGGGCTTACTGCCATGTGATACAATAGTTTTGAGGGATTCTGCTGTTTGGAGTCCCCAGTCATATTTTTTCCAAGCCCTGGATTCAGTGAGACATACTCTAAGAAACCACAATCAAATGAGGCCTCTTTAACTCTTTAGATATTTCACTGAGAATGTTAAGTGCATGCTTAGTTCTTTCCCACCAAAATCTATGTGTTCTAAAATCAGTATGTTGCATTATAATAACCATAGACCTCAATAAATTCTAAAAGGCATGCCAATAAACTTGGATCCTAAAAGCATCTGTCATAAGTAGGCACATCTGTCTAGTATCCAGTTTGGAAATTTGGCCACTGATTCTAACCTGAATTGAAATTCTGTCAAACAAAATGAGAAACAATCCTGTTGGGCATCTTCTTGAACCCAAACAGCTGCCTTTAAAATGTCATGCAGCTGCAATGCATGCCACAAACTTCTTCCGAGTTTATTTTAATGGATATATTTCTTTTATTTTTTAAAAATAAGTTGCCCTTCCAAATGGTGTGATTAAGCATCAGATTTCATCTGCTTGCTAATGAAAAACAGAGATGAGGTTATGCTGAAATAATCGCATTTCCCTTCAGAGAAATCTGAAGCATTGTTAAATAAGGTGGTTGTTGAAATATTTTGCTTCTTATTTGCTACCTAAGCCAGCTATTGGTAATATAATGAATTACTGATTCTAGCACAGGTGACTGTAGGCACGGATAGTGTTAAAAGTGCTTGCTTCTGCTTCAATATTTAAAGGCTTTCTTAATCTGCTGATCTGAAAATGATAACATCAAATCCATTCTTTCTGCTGATGAAAATTTAAATTCCCATTCAGACATGAAACGCATTGGGTGACATTGGTCACTCCATCAGCACATCCTGCCTCACAGAGTTGTGAGAATAACATCTACACTAGAGGAAGCGTGCTCCTGAGGTCACTGGAGTAAGGGAAGGATAGAAATCTAGTACTATGTAATTGGAGGAAGCTGAGGGTTTAAAACCCTAATATTTGGACTAAGAAAAGAGCCAGCATGATGTAGTGGTTTGAGCCTTTGACTAGGACTCTGGAGACCAGGCTTCAAATCCCAGCTTGGCCATGAAACCCAATGGATGACCTTGGGCAAGTTACACTCTCTCAGCCTGAGAGGATGACAATGGCAAACCCTCTCTGAAGAAACTTGTCAAGAAAATCCCCATGATAGAGCTGCCATAAGTTGGAAACGACTTGAAGACACATGACGACGATGACAAAATATTACTGTTAGGCAACTTGAAGGCACACACATTATTACTACCATTGCTATTGCTATTGTACTACTAAAATTATTTTAGATTTACAGTGCTTCTCACATTAATTGCATTAATTAACCACTTTTACTTTTTACATTTATATTTCCTTTCTTCCAAGGAACTCAGAGTTGTATAAATAATCCCCACCCCTTTTATCCTCTGTAACCATGTCAGGTAGCAATGCTATTAGGTAGATTGGGTTCAAAGAGTCTGATCCTAGTACATCTGGCAGCTTCATGTCTGAGTGGGAATTCAAACCTAGTTTACTGTGATCATAACCTGATTTTCTGACCATACCCATGTAGTGTTATTATGCCCATTAACTTTATCTTCAAATTGTATCTTAGGACTGAGCTAAGAAAGTATGGTTGCCTAAGGCCATCTATAGCAGCCTGGTGATGATGCAAGTTGTAGCCAAATACATCCAAGTACAGAAGTAGGTTGGATTAGGCTGACCTAGGCTAAATTTGCACTGTAGAAATAATGCAGTTTTACACATGGAGTCTTGGGATTTGTAGTTTGTTGTGGCATCAGAAATAGAAATTCTGTCTCTGACAAAGAAGGATAAATATCTCACAAAACTCCAAATTCTAGAATTCCATAGCACTGAACCATGGCAATTAAAGCAGTGTCAAAGTGCATTATTTCTACAGTGCAAAATCAGTCCTAGAGAGTTCAAGACTCATGTGCACAATTCATTTCTATTTCTGACCTACCTCACACCTCAATTTTTTACCCAATATGCCCAACTAAATTTGCTGTAGTAAAAAGCCCATTTTGTCTTGACGGAGACTATATTGCTAGGCATATGGATTTTCCAGGTTCACAAAACCTGCAACTACTGTTGCTTCCTGGGCTTATACAAAGGGAAGAATTAATTGTTACAAGGAACATTGGGTTGCCATTTAAAACAGGAATCCCATCTCATTTCCAGAATCCCCTCCCACTAATACATCTGTTTCAGTTTAATCTATGTACTTATATCATTATGATGTGCATTTCCCTGTCCCTGTATCATATTGTTTTGCCAGGCCTTTGGTGATTAAAGCTGTTTTTGACCTAATTTCAAAGGATGTCTTGTTTTTATGTGGTCATGATGTTATTGGATTTTTTATACATCACTTTGAGAATGCTGGTGGACAGAATAATGCTAAATAAATACAGTAGCAGAAATTAGATAGATAGATAGATAGATAGATAGATAGATAGATAGATAGACAGACAGACAGACAGACAGACAGACAGACAGACAGACATTCCTATCTGCATTTGGTGTGGATCACAAGAGTCCCAACATATATCTTGTAAATCAAAGATTATGTGAAAGATAAAGTGAAGTTTCTACATGGGGCTTATGTCCATTTTAGGTCCAGGAGAGGCTCCCCTCAACAAGAATTGATACAGAAATCAAATTCTAGGTCATTTCATGTTGACAAAATGACCTCTTCTGAGCATAACATTGGCCCAGAGGTGGGTCAAATAGTTCTTAAATTCTGGCCGATCCCCCTAAGAGAGTGGAAAGGGAGATTTTGGAGCAAAAACTAACAGTTTTTGTGGTGAAGTAGAGCTATGGTCTTATGGGAGCCTGTTGCCTCCAACCCACATTTGCCCATCTCTGTCCAGAATTGTTTAGAAACCAAACACCTTGAAGAAACGCCCTCCTGAACAATCCTTCCCTCTCCCAGAGATCTTCAGAGAAGACTCTTCTCTGTGTATCCATGTTGTGAGGGGTACACTGTCACTGGTGGTGAGATCTGAAGCTGCAGCATTGGCATCAGCCATTTGTTATCTGTCATCCTTAGAGTAACACTTGATTCTAATGCTGTCTTCTTTTTGGTATCAAGTTAACACTGTTCTCCTTCTGCTGGTATTTGGAAGGTGATTTTGCAATGTAAAAAGATACATTTGTTAAACATTTTAACTCTTTAAAAAGCTTTTGTTTGTCAATTTACTAGTGTTAGGGGCTTTTATGCCTCTGTTATTCTACCATTGTTATGGTATATTAGGTTATACAGTATTACATTCTTAGTTTTATGTAAATCATCCTAGGACTGCATTTTGTAATGAAAAAGAAGTACAGATGCTTAAAAAAATAAATACCTTGCAGAGTAACTCTTTTGTTCCATGTTCTGTTTTGTTTCTACATCCAGTTGAACACATGTGCATTTCAAGTAGGTTAGTTGATGTATCTTTTAAAAGGAAAGTGAATAAGAATTTGTGAAAAGGAAATTCCTGGTTTCTTCCTGACCACTAGAAGAAATAATATGTTCTATGCCCTAGATCAAATAGCCCCTTAATTTCAGGGGAGCAAATATACATCCTCAGATCTTGGTTCTTTAAATTGTCAATTCTTGGGCAACTGTTTCAGAAATTGCTATTTGAACAGAAATCATTTATGTGAATAAGATATGTAAGGATATTTTGTGATATTTAGCTTCACATTTGTCACAGACCAGTATTTTTTTTTCCTCCAGCTCACAAGAGGTTTGATTGTGGCTTGCTGGCATGGTGTTAGTTGGAAATGTGGATTAATTTGAGAAGCATGAATAGGTTTTAAAAAATGGCTGCCACAGAGAAGAGGTGCTGTCTTCTTTTTTGTCATCTTTGACTGGTCCTCCCCAGAGGGGAGAACCAGACTTGATGGTTTTAAGTTATATGAGGGTAGATTTGAATTGAACATTAGAAGGAAATTAGAAGGTAAGAACAATGTAGGAATGGAACCAGTTACAAAAGAGATGATGGGGTCTCTTTCCCTGGATACCTTCCAGAGGCTGGACAGCTACCTGTTAGGGATGCTCTAGCTAGAATTCCAGCATTGCACAGGTGGGTAGACACCATGACTCACAAGGCCATTCCAACTCTATGATTCTGTGAAAGCAACATTCTTGTATCAGTTCATACACTTATCAGCATAGCTCTACCAACATTATCAACTTTGAAACCCCATGAATTACAAATGAAGAGATTTATATTTCCTCGTTGATGTCAGTTGGTCCTTAAATCTTTCAAGTTTGGCAAGATTGCAGACAATTTTTTCCTCTCTTTTTTTCTGAAAAGCATGATCTAGGTACTTGTAGGCCATTTCTTTTCTTGCTATTACTGGAGAATAAGGAGAAACAAAGACACTTTGTTGTTATTGCTGTTCTTGCTCTAGTTGTTGTGTGCCTTTTAAGTGGTTTCCAACTTATGGTGACCCTAAGG
This sequence comes from Sceloporus undulatus, assembly GCF_019175285.1. Taxonomy (NCBI): domain Eukaryota; kingdom Metazoa; phylum Chordata; class Lepidosauria; order Squamata; family Phrynosomatidae; genus Sceloporus; species Sceloporus undulatus. Next base: position 217,163,615 of record NC_056525.1, on the reverse strand, counting down.
TGACTCTACCATGGGGTTTTCTTTGCAAGATTGATCCAGAGGAAGGTTGTCATTGCCTTCCTCTGGGGTTGAGAGAATGTGACATGCCCAAGATCACCTAGTGAGTTTTCATGGTTGAGCAAGGATTTGAACCCTGGTCTCCCAGAGTCTTAGTCCAATACTCACTCTTGTACCTTAATGACAAACTCTTACCCTACATGGCATAAACTTTCACGAACAATATCCTTCTTCATCAAATACATGTGTTATCTTCAATCTTTAAAAAAATAAAGAAGAAAAGACAAATTTCATATTGGAGATCATTAGAAAATGAATTGGAATTAAAATTGCCAGTTCTCACCTTTCCAAAGAGCCTGTCCACACCCTCTGTCTCTACAAATTGCCATTTTTGCAATAGTGAGCTGTTTTCCTCTGGAATAATGAACTGGAACACTGCACAATATCCAGCCTCAATTATTTTTGAAACTAGATGTGGAATGGAATTACTGTCAACAATGGTCCTATTAAAGCATCCATAAATTTATCCTGTGCTTGGAGGAAGGAGTGGGACTTCTCTGGATGAAGAATTTGGGAAGTTGTAGTCCAAAAAATAACTTTCATGGCTGATACTGGAAGCTAAGGACTCACATAGTCTCTCAGTGAAGCACTGAGCAACCAAAGCATTGTTTTTACTTTTGAAAGATAAAAGCATTTTAAAGGCAATTTTCCAGCTAAGTACTACAGAATTGTACCACCACCACTCCACTATATTCTATGTACAACTGCTTTCTGACCTACAAAGAATCAATTTATGTGTGTACATCAAGTTGATTTGGAACAATTACAAGGGATAACCATTATAATTAACTTCCTCTCTGAGCCTATAGGAAAATAATGAGCAAGGGGTCCAAGTATATATGCACAAACTACATAGTATATAACCTTTATACATAGTATAAAGATTATATAAAATATAGGGGTAAAATGAGCGGAAAAGGAATCAATTTGTATAATATTAAAAAAGAAAGACAGAGGGAAGAAGCCAGTAAAAAGCTTGACCCCTTTTCACTGTTTTTCCCTGGTATAACAAACATGAACTTACTTTAACCTTATATTACACCAGGATGGGAATCATGCAGTCCAACAACTTTTAGAAGACCACATGGTTCCCAGTAAAATTAAAAGTAAGTTTAACTGAATTTAAAAAGAATAAATTCTTTACACATTTGTCTCTTTAGGAAACATGATGAACATCCTTCTTTTTGTTCTTCCTTTGTTTTTTCTTTGTTTTTTTTTTATTTAGTGTTGACAAGGTAGACATTAGATATCAGTGGAGTTTTTTTATTTGTTTTGTTTTTTAAGAAAAATAGGGGTGATCTTTTCTGCATTACTCATCAATTCTGGCATTGAAAACAGGGAGAAAAAGACATGGGGACAATTGACTACAAGAAGTAACCCTCTCCCATGTCCTCCTCTTCCCAATAAAGACCCATCCTCTGCTTTATAAACAAACAAGGTGGATATATAAATGGCAAACGAGCATGGTATAAATCCCTGCTCCACCTTAGAAAGCCACCAGATGACCTTGGGAAAGTTACACTGTCACCGCCTTAAAGGAAGGCAAATAACTAACTACAACTAATATTTTACTTTAATTATGTTACATTTTGGGCACAATGTCACTTAACAGGGGACAAATTCATTCCTTTACTCCTTCCTCCATTATGGTTTTTTGTCTGTGGATAATAGCCTGAAAGGAGCCTTCCTTAAATTATGTCACTGGCCTAGTAGTTACATGTCCAAAATTGCTATGTCTATGTTATTGAGACTACATCAGCTGTATCAATTGTGTAGACCAGTGATTCTTAACCTGTGGTCCACTAACCCCTAGGAAGCTCCTCACAGGGAGTTTGTGAAGGCTTGAAGACCCATAGCAGAGGGGCCAAATGACAGGAGCTAAAGCAAAGGCTGGCCGGCCAGCTGGTCCTGTGTGTTGTTGTTCGCTCTGTTCCAAAATGGTGAGCAGGAAAAAAGTACCCAAATGGGAAAGTGTTCTGTCTGAGGGAAGTTTTAACAGATAGTGTCATTGTTAAAGGTTCAGTGTTCAGGTATTATTGTTTTGTTGTTGTTTTAAATCTTGAGTTAAGTCTTGGGGGATGGTCCACATATTTAAAGGGGTTTCCTGGTAAAGAAAAGTTTTAAGAACCAAGAGTGCAGACCCGTCTCACCCACTGACCAATGGTTGTATTACAAGGACTGATGCCTTAGGACCTATGCATATTGTTGTGGTAGATGGATGCTCACTGCAACAGTCCAAGATTTCACCACAGAAACATGAATTATTATGAATATGTCCTGGCATCTTGGTTCTTTGAACATTTGCTTCTGAGGACCATATTGCAGTGCATGTTGAAATGTATGATTTTTCTGTGTCTATATGTGTGCCTGTATGTGCATGTATGCATGTGCAAGTGAAAACCTAACTGTGGAGGATCAAACTTGGAGTTATGAAAGGTAGGGAGTGTTAGTAATCCCCTCAGTGTTGTGGTGTGTGTGGAGCTATTTGTCACAAATGGGAAGCTGTCAGTATGAGTAATGGGTAGCAGTGGAGATTGAACTAGTACAGTAAGTTTGGCCCCACTGCTGTTCTTGGCTCAGGCCAGTGCATTTCTCTCTGCTTCCTTGTAAGCAATCAATAGGATGGCACACATTCATTATTCAGAGAAGAATCAAGGATAATGGTATGGAAACCTACTGAACCAATGTAAGAGACCACCTTTTTTTTGTAAGCCACTTTGAGTCCCAAACTGAGAAAAAGGTGAGATAAGATTTGGATTGCCATACCTTCAGTTCAGTTAGATGTTAAATGTTAGGAGAGATATCCTTGCCAGGAGGGGTTAGGGGACAAAAGCAGAATTGCTTGGTTATATCTACTGATGACCCTGTCCTGCAAGCTCTGAAAGGTACCAGCTGCCACTGCTCCAAGATCATCTTATTCACACCCCCTCCATATCCCTCCATTCATGCTCTGCCCACATCACTTTGATCTTATCATTTGTAGACTTCTCCTGCCACATGTATAAGCTCTTGGACCTGGAGGTGAGGGGAGTCCTGAGTCAATACTGTTTGGATGCCATTCGGAAGCCATAACATTGAAAATGTTTCTAGATGGAGATGCTTTTAGCTAGTGGGATGGCCAATCTGTTCAAGGTTTTAAACTGAATTTTAAATGAACTATACAAAGCAATGAACCCACTCCCTAAAATAGAATGGTGCAAAGTCCTTGGAGCTTCACACCACTCTGGGGAAGTAGGAAGCATATCAGCACCTTGGATAGCTCTTTCAAGTTAAGACTAGAATAATTGAAACAAAAGTGGAAGAGACCACAAGGGCCATCCAGTCCATCCCCCTGCTATGCAGAATACACAACCATAACATTTATAACTGATAACCATCCAGTCTTCATTTAAAACTCCAAAGAAGGAGACTCCATCACACACAGAAGCAGTGTATTCCACTGTTGGACATCAATTGCCATCAGGATGTTCTTCCTAAAGTTTAGGTGGAATCTCTTTTCCTGTAGCTCGAATCCATTGCTCCATGGTGTAGTCTCTGGAGCAGCAGAAAACAAGCTTGCTGCATCCTCAATATGACATCCCTTCAAATATTTAAACATGGCTATCATTTATTTATTTCATTTGTAAGCCACCTTTCTCCCAGAATGGACCCAAGGTAGCCCACAGATAAAAACATTTTTTAAAACTTTACATTAAAATTTAAAACAGTTAAACTTCTCTATACCCATGCTACCTCTTAATCTCCTTTTCTCCAGGCCAGAGTTACCCAACTCCACAAGCCAACCTTCATAGGGCATGGTTTCCAGAACTTCACAATTTTGGTCCCCTTCCAGCTTGTCAATATCCTTATTGGATTGTGATGCCCAGAAGTGTATGCTATTCCAGTGAGGTTTGACCAAAGCAGAATATACTATTACTTTCCTTGATCCAGATGTTACACTCCTGTTGATGCAGCCTAGAATCATATTAGCTTTTTTAGCTGCTGCATTACACTGTTGGCTTATGTTCAGCTCATACTCTACTAAGACTCCAGTTACAGTGCAAGGAATATGGTGGAAAGGAAAAAGCAAAATGCAGCTCACCTCAGTTCTGATTCTGGCCACCTCTTAAAAGCCCCTACACACCTTTTTTTGGTGTGATGTAATACATTCCTACTTTGTCAACATCATCACAGGCAAGGCAGTCCGCAAAGTATATGCAAGAATTGCCCCCCCCCCCCAGTAGATATAACTGAATAGATTGGGCCCTTGGAAGATGTTGCCTGGAAGGGACCTTGTCACTTGTAGGGTTGCAAATACATGTCAGGCCAACGATTCCTTTGATAGGCAGATCACTGTTTAATAGTTCTGCCTGGTAGCTGCTATTTCTTCATTGGGACTAATAGCTAGGAAGCAGTTTCTTGACAGGTGGGAAATATCTTTGTATTTTGGAAGGAATAGCAATCTGAGCTTGGACAAAGTGAAACCCCTCCAAGATGAGGGTAGGGGTGTAGATGAGACAGCAGCTGGAAGCAGCTGGAGGATCCAGAAGCCGAGAGAAAGAGAGACAGAATGAGGTTTTAGCTTGAGTTAGCTGAAACAAGGGGGCTGTCTGGGGAATCATCTGCCTCAAAGGAGCGTCTGTTCACCTCCACTGCTGTTCCACTTGTATATTTGTAAATAAAGCAATCATGACTAAGAAGACAGCATAAAGGTCCAGTGGTGTGTTTTTGTTTTGGGTTTGTTGTTGTTGTTGTTCAAAAGAAAACTGAATGCATAGTGCTGTCCTCTGAGCTTCACAGCACTTTGGAGAAGTAGGGAGCATATCACAGTCTACAACTAAAAAAAAACCCAGAAACTTTTAGAACATTTACAATGATTGAATGAAATAAAATATTGTTATTGATAAATAACAAGGAAAAATCCTCAGCTTTTACAATGCAGTTATCTTAAATTAGTTATCTCTTTAGTTCAGCCTAAACATTATCTTTTGAGAAAGGTATGTGTGTGTGTGTGTGTGAGAGAGAGAGAGAGAGAGAAAGAGAGAAAGAGAGAGAGCATGGAAGAGCAAGAGAGCACATTTTCTTCTTGGTAATATACTAGAGGCCTGATAACATTAATGGGCTTTGCCTCACACAGAGTTCTGAGTATATTGTACCACTGCTCACTGATCCTAGGTCAGTGTGATGCGTGAAATCAATTTATTTGAATCTCTTTGCCTCTATAGGAATTTGGCAGCATGCCAGTTGTTTTCATTTAATGTTCTTTGTGTTGAACATGGACAAGCAGGCTTGCTTTTGTACTCTCCTTCTTTCTTGTCTTTCAGCCCATGCTCCATTCTACATAGTCTTGAAAGGAAGGAGAATGTTACTTATTTTTTCTATTTTATTTTATTTTATTTCCTTTTTTTAAAAAAAAAATCTACCCTATTTTGCTTCAGATGGCATTTTTAAACAGTTAGAAATTAGGTCAGTTGCAAGACTGTTTCTGTGTGTGCTTGTGTTGCTTGCCAGTTGTATATTTTGCATTAGATAATGTCAAAGTTGTTAGGTTTGTGGGCAAAAGTAAATACGATTTTAAAAATCTTGAATAGTAGAATGTGATTGAACAAAGGACAAAGGAACATTCAAAAATATCTTCCTAGTGTATAACATTGCCTAATATTTCTTTGAACCATCCAGAGTACTAATTACGGTTTTAATAGAACAATGAAGAACAATAGATTAATGTCACTTCTTCAGTTTTCTAACAAGCGCAAATGTTGTGCAAAATCAATATATATATATTGAAATTAATATATTATTTGCTCATTTTGCATTATATATTCTATCATCTAGCCTATCCCAAGTTAGTGCAATGGTTACCCAAACCATGCAGAATGTTTACTGAAGAATAATCATTTTTCTTTCCTCCTTTTTTTCCTTTTAAAATGATAAATTAAAAGTCTGTTTACACAGTATAAATATTTTTAATTCAGTATAAGGAAAGCAACAGCTAAAAAGATTGGTCAAATTAATTTACGAGATTTGTTTCCAAGTGGAGGGAGGATGTGTGTGTGTGTGTGTGTGTGTGTGTGTGAGAGAGAGAGAGAGAGAGAGAGAGCATACACACATATAGAAGATTGTGTTGATGCTCCAGGCAGTTCTTGCGGAAGTAGATATGCAGAACTGTGGAGCCGCACCACCGGGGTCAGGCTCCTACACTTCAGCCTCTGCTTCCTTGTTTAATTACCTGAAGAGCAAAACATCCAATCTGAAAGTGTGTGAAAATGCTGTATCTCTCCCTGCAGTTTGCCGCTCTGACATCCTGCAAAGCCAACCCTGTCTGTCTGCAAACGTCAGGGCCGGTTCCTGACAGCCGGCTATCTCTGGCGGGCTTGAGTTCCTTTCATTCAGGAGGTATTGTGTGCAAGAGGGTTTGGTCAGGAATGTGAGGTTCCTGCCGGTGCTGTTTTCTCCATCCTGACAACACTGGCAAGGCAGCAGGCAGAGTGTTGTTTTCCCCTTTCAAATGTGTGTGTGTGAAAAAGAAAATAAAGGGAAGAGGTTGGCTCTTTTTATTCTTTTCCTTTACAGTTCCGGCACTGGTGTAGTAGTCCTAAAACTGTTACTAACATGCACCACCACCACACTCTAATTGTGTGCTTCTGAGCCTGAAGTATTCCATTTTTGTTTTAGCTTAAGATTCTTCTGACAATTTTATATGAAAATCCCTTATAATACACACACACACACACACACACGTAAGCTGTGTCCATTGGCTGGTAACTTATCCATTGGCTGGTGACTTGTAACTGGAATAGCTTGCATCTTAGTATCCTTCTGATGTTCTCCCATTCAGGGTGAAGGAACACTGATTTACTAGGTGCTGAAATAATAATGAAACCATTTAAATACCATTTTTGGATGTTGAAAATGTGTATAGGATTGGAAATGTGTATAGAGTACGTACGTGTGTGTGTGTGTGTGTGTGTGTGTGTGTGTGTGTGTGTGAAAGGGTAAGAATTATGGTGCATGTGAGAATGATATTGAAGCCACAACAATTGACTGTGCTGGAGTGGTTTGTATGTTTGTTTTTGGAGACTTAAAGTCCATAAATGCAGCTTTTTCAAGCTATGGTCAATATGACAATATTTATTTAAGAAAACATCCAAACATTATCAGTAAAAGAGGAGGGACCTTGCTAGGCAGAAAAATTCTTTAGGACTATCATTGTGAATATATACTGTAAAAATAATATAGTTTGATACCACGTTAAGTGCTGTAGCTCCATCCTATGGAATCTTAGGATTTGTAGTTTTAACGTCTTTAGCCTTCTTTGCCAAAGAGTCCTGGTGCCTCACAAAACTATAAATCCCAAGATTCTGTAGGATGGAGCCATGGCAGTTAAAAATGGTGACAAACTGCATTATTTTTATAGTGTGGATGCACCCTCAGAAATGGAGAACAGATGGTAAGGATTCTGATGGAGAAGTAAAATAAACTTCAAAAGTGAAGATTTCTGTTGGAGAAAACTTGTATTGGTGTCTAGGGTACAATCCCAGTAGAGCATACCAAGAGACATAGAGTACTGTGGCTGTTGTTATGTGCCCCCAAGTCATTTCCAATTTACAACAAGCCTAAGAAGAACTTATTATGGTTTTCTTGGCAGCATATGTTCAGAGGAGCTTTTCCTTTGCTTTTCTCTGAGGCTGTGTGAGTTGTCCAGGGTCACCCAGTGGGTTTCCATGGCTGAGCAGGGATTTGAACCCTGGTCTCCAGAGTCATAGGTTAGTGCTGAAACCACTTCACCATTCTGGCTTGCTGGCCATCTTCACAGTGGGTGGAAAGTGAAGTATACAGTCAAAGGATGCATACTGCCAATTGAAAGCTCCCTGTGGGAGCAGAAACCTGTATTATCATGTCCTTCTGCCACAAATAGTCAGATGTTGTTGGAAGAAGAATGAGTCTGGATCAGAGAGCATCTGAAATCCACAGTATTCAAAACCTCATAATTCCTTCAGTATTCCCCAAACGTGACAGGGGACATTTATACTGCCTTTCCAAGATGGACCTCTCAAATGTGATACCAAATTGTCATGCTCTGTGTAGTTCACAAAACAAAATGTCACAGTATATACAATGGAATTAATTTAAAGAGTATGAAATAAATAAGAAGAGTTAAAACCTTTGATCTCAAATTAAAAAAAATTTACAAGGCAACCATGTAAAAATAACATGGGATGAAGCTAGTCCCACTCCCATTGGAGTGTGTGTTGTCCCACAGAGAAGTCCTGCTTCACACTCCTACCAACTTAACCACTTTTGTTGGTGTGACATAAAATAAGACTGCTGAAGATTTAAAGTAAAGGCCTATTCAGGCATTCTGTTACCTGCAAGAAGGGACCATGACAGCTCAGCCCTTCTCACATGGAATGATATGATCAGAAGATGAGAGGCTCCTCTATACATTTTTCATCTGGACAGATCACATGAATATTGTCCATGTGTGGAGGAGGCTCTTTTCAGATGCTTACTCTCCAAATGAGGACATCATGACAAGGGAAGCAAAGACAGGTTTAGTTTTTTCCTCCTTGCTTGTAAACTTAAAATAAATAAGAGAACATCTGGATATAGGGGTCAATAAGCCTATGTCCTATGGAAAATGGGAAGAACTTAGATGTAGTTGCTGGACCAATTTGACTTCTATCATCCATACTGATTAAGACTGTTCTACACCTTGGCATACTTTACTGGGCTGCTAGGTACTGCAGGGGAGCAGTGAGACAAAGGAGAGACAACTTCCTTGACAGAAAGAGCTGTTCAACATGGAATCCGCTGCTTCAGAATGTGCTGCTTTCTCCTTCTTTGGAGATTTTTAAATAGAGGCTTGGATGGCCATCTGTCATAAGTGTTTCGATTGTGCATTTCTGCATGGTAGGGGGTTTGACTGGATGGCCCTTGTGGTGTCTTCCAACTCTATGGTTCTATGATTTTGTAGTACTTTTCTATTCAGGCTTCTGTAGCATCCACCAGATTTAGCACTGCTTGTACAGTAGTCTGAGTACCTAGGTAACCTAATAACAAAACCAACACTACACAGTAAGTAACCATGTTTCCAGCCTTTATCAGCTGCTGTGGAGCAGCTTTTCCATCAGCAAACTGAAAGTTTACAAACTGGTAATTATTTTAATGAGACCCAGAGTGGCGGTCTAGAACACTGGGAAACCAGGGTTCAAATCCCAGCTCAGCCATGGAAAGCTAATGGATGAACTTGAGCAAGTCACACACTCTCAACCACAGAGGACGACAAGGGCAAACAAATTCTAAACAAATTCTACAAAGAAAATCCCATGATATGTTTGCCTTAGGGTCGCCATAAGTCAGAAATGACTTCAAGGCACACACCAACAACAGCAACACCAAATGATTTCCACATAATGAAGGGACTGTGTTTTTTCCTCCTCACTTTTGCAGTTTAAGCTGATAATTAAACTATTTAGTTCTTTTGCAGGTTCTGGGAGAATGACAGTTATAATGGAAAGACACAAGACAAGGGATATTAAACTAATAAGACAAAACAGAGCAAATTCAGGTAACCAGGTTGTTAGTGTAATGCTAGTTTGGGTAGCATAGGTTCTTCTGTATAACAAATTAATAAATTACACATTTACAGTGGAAAAGATCCTAACGGGAAGGGGAGTTGAACACAATAGCCCTCCCCCTGCAACAATGGTAATTTGAATTTATGTTGAGAATTTTGCAGTGCTGCATATTTGCTCCACCTGGTGGATCTTCTGAATAGTGTCTTAATCCCTGTTAATGATTAAGAGGTGCTCATAACTGAAGCTCAAATGTATTAGCGAGTGGAAAACAACATTTCAAATTTGTATTAATAAGGACACTGAAAAAGACAGCTTTTAAAAAGAAAACATTAGGATCAGATAGTTTTGCTTGCCACAACCAGTCATTTCATTAATCTTTATGAAAGCAAAGCATTTCAAACCAATTAATAATAGCAGTTTACCCCCAGTCTCATCTAAAGATTAGCAATTAAATCACTAAATGGACGGCTTTTTGAGGTTATACATGATCACTGTAACTTGTCTCCCTACCTCCTTGCAAACAGACAATAATTAATGAGCTCTTCCAATAAGAAGCAGCAATGCAATGGGAAAGGTTAGTTGCTACACAGAGGTGTTTATGCAGTGCTCTGGCATGAAAATCTGCATGTCATTACTGCCTCTTACAAACATTGTTTTCTTTGGAATTCTGCAGGCTTTTTGTTAAGCTCTGATCATATCATTCTTTTTGCTAAAGTTTATTTCCTCTCTCCTCTACCCAAAATTCTAAATGGCTCCCTAACAGAAGGTGAAGTTTACAAAATACTAGCTCCATTTGCAAGGGATTTTGAGACCCTTTTGGGTTTTTTTTAAAAAAGTCTTTAAAATGTCATTCAGAGTCCTCATTAGCATTTATTGTTGCAAGTGTGGAAGCAGAAAATGTGAAATTGGTATGTCATGAATGGCTCCACAGAGCTCTGGAGCCCCGAAATGTTGCCGGCAGTGTGATGTGGGGCAGGCATTGAGAGAAAGCTGTCCAGATGGCTGCCAGCACAGAGCAGAGCTGCAGGTTTTTGTCTTTGGTGCCGAGAGGAGGGAAAGTTCACTGGAGCATACACTATCACCCTTTGCATTTTAACAAAACTAACTCGCTATCTGTCAAAATGGAGAGGTGGTGACACTGGAACAACAACAACAAAAGTTCTCAGTGCAATGTTACAGTCCCCATGAAAGGCTGAAAGCATGTCACAGATATCAAAATATTTCTAAGGGGGAAAAAGGCAAACTGTAATATTTACCTAAAGAAATCATTCTCTATTTGGATAATGCCCACTTAAAAGTGGAAGGTTTTCTCTGACATATTGAAAGAGACATGGATTTAAAAGGCAATGATAAATCTCCGTCACTAAGCAACTTTAGGGTTTTATTTGTGTCCCAAACTAAAGCCCCCCACCCACCCACACACATTACACACACTATTAGAATTCATTAGTTTTGTGGGAAATTCATGGTCAGTTTTTGTAGTAAATATGTTCTGCAATATATTATTGGTATTTGGTATTTTTAAGACCAGAAATTATAATTTGTAGCTGTCAGCATCCCTGAACAAATAGCATTATTCTATAAAGAGACTCAAGTTCTTCAACCATTTGATCACTTTTATATATACAGATATACAGTTTGCAGAACTATCTATATTGCATACTATTTTTTTTGTAAACCTGTGAAGTATGTCACAGCCTGTGAAGAAGGTCATATTTCTTGTTGATGTGTGACTTCAAGTTGTCCAACTTATGGCTACCCTGAAGGGACCCTATCATGGAGTTTTCTTGGCACAATTTGTTCAGGTTTGTCATTGCCTTCCCCCAAGGGTGAGAGTATGGATATGGAACTTGTCCAAGGTGGGTTTCATGGTTGATCTGTGAATTGAATCCTGGTCTCCAGAGTCGTAATCCAATACTCAAACCACTACACCATGCTGGTTCCATATTACAGATGGGAAAACTGAGGATGAAAGAGAATGTTTATACCAAAAGGGCATGAAACTAGGGTTCCAAAATCTTATAACTATTGGTGCACACTTTATAGTTTGAAATGATGTTGACAGTAATATTATTGCTGTTCCTTTTAGTGTTCCTGTCCTATAAACCATTATTTGAAATAATATTTATACTGTCTAAGGTCCAAGACAGTTTGTCACACGTGTAATATTCTTGTATTTGGCCTGTATTCATGTTACCAGTTGGAATATATTGGTTAATTAGTCCATCTGTAGTAGAGTTTCTGCCTTGATTTTAGTGGATTTAAATGATACTCTTAATAGAATCCTTTATTGTTAACATAACAATATGTGTTAATTTGTTTTTCACTAGATTACTATTACTGCTGTTTTATGTATTGTATTCAGATAACCTAAGTTTGCCATTATGTGTATACTAAACAAATCTATGGCCAATCCTACCTTCCTCATACATAGATAGATGTGTATGTCTGCTTACAAGTAAGTGCTCAAATTTATACATCATATTTGTAGATCTGCACTAATGTATACACACTTTTTAGGCATGTACCTAAAAGGTATCCTGTATAAGGAAGCCCTGTATCTTATGTTAACACACAAACAAGAGCTGGAAAACTAAATTATGTTGCCTCTCCTCAACTCCCCCCCCCCCACATTAGCCTCTAAAAAATGTGTATATCTCCATTTTCCTAAAATAGATACATGATCTAAAATCCTATCATAGTTATTTTAAGAGACAGCGTCCTAGATCCAGCATTATGCTAGCTGATGGGGCAAGGCTGGTGTAATGGGACTTTCTTCCTTCCCATTCCTACAGCATCTCTCCCTGCTGCCTCTAAAACTGCACTGGAGGGTTTCCTAGCCTTCCGAGCAGGTTTTGAGGATGCAGGGGGGCTATGGGGCATTGAGTGGTAGAAATTCCCCCTTCCCATTTGCTGATGGAAGCACTCCCATCAGTGGAATGATAGTGTTGGATGCCACCCAGAGTAAACCATGCCAATAAGGAAGTGTGTAGAGGAAGCTCTTGCCATTTTCTGCTTCTTGTTTTTTAATACATGTATTCAGAGCTGGAATCACATGTTCCATCAAGGCTGTTCCTTAGGGGAAAAAATAGTCTTTTTTTAAAAAAAACTTGAGTGTGGATATTGTCTCATGGCAGGGCTAAAAAGAAAAATCAATTGCTTGAGTCTCTGATCTCTGCTGGAACAGTCACAGTATTCCTTTAATACAGTTGCAATCTTTTAATACAGGTCCTAGCAGTGAGAGAATATACAGATTTCCCTTTTGCGGAAAGGGTGAGCCAAGTATAATCCTAATCTTAAATTGCATTAAGATGCCATAGTGGGAAACTTTTTTAAAAATTAAAAGAAAGCAGCGTTCAAATGTTTTAGAGATATACATTTGAGGAAGCTGTCACCAGCTGGAAGAAATTAATACGCACCTTTGTGTGATGATGTGTTTGCTGTACTTACTATTGACTATCTATTGAATAAAGTTAGTTAGGTGTTCAAAATGAGCCTCCCTGCACACAAAAATGAGAAATCCTCAATACCTTATGCATTAAGTGGGTTTGCCTTGTCAGTAGGATTCCTTGTGAAAACACTAATGGCTTCCAGCTGGGTGGAAAATCAAATCTTTGGGTCTGACAAACTTAGCAGATCAAAATTTCAAAAGGCCAGCTAATGCTTCTATTTAAACTTCCCATTCACCCAGAAAAGATTATTTTCCAATATGTCAGCCTTGTTTGGTGGCCGGTGGCCTGAGAGTGAAAGTGGAACAAGTGAGTGGGCAAAACTGGACATTAACGAGGCCGCCCTTTCCAACTGGTCTGCCACTTTGTGGAATGGCTTTGCCTGCAGATGAGGGGGTGTCCTCATGACCATTCATCAATGCTCGTTGCCTGATCATTGAGTGCCTTCTCATTCAGTTTATCAAGCCTTGCACATAAAAAGTCAGAATAAGCATTATTCAGCTTTGTTAATGCCAAGTAGGAGTAAAATGCTCCATTTGAACCCATTTTGCCCTTGGTTTTTCACTTTGTTAATCAGTCCTGCTTAAATGAGTGTCTTTATTGGGTCAGTTAGAATATCTGAAACTATTAATTGTCTCGAATTGAATAGCTGGTGGCAGGCCAGAACAGATGGGGTAGGAAACTATTTGGTTGGGTGTATTGCTTTCAATTAGGATCAATGAGGTTTCAATGCCTGTGAATTAACTCACTTAATACCGACTGTGTGAAGCCACAGTGTATCACAACAGTCAGCTTGGGGGGGGGGGGGGTTGAGAAGTCCTGCAGAAATGCTCTGAGCCAGTTTCTTGCTTTTGCTGCTAACAAAGAGCTTTCATTAGTTAACAGATACAATTCCTAGGACCTCTATTCCCTGTTAGTAGGTCAGGAGTAAACCAGTGGAAAATGTCTGTTTCAAAGGTATAGAGACTGTGATCCTAGTCCTGCATGTTATGTTCTTTATTATGCTTGCATGTACCATTAATGTCAGTTCATTTGAATGCACATAAGGCTGTAGCCTTAAGGCTCTGGTTTATGAGAACATTTCCCCTGGTAATGTGATTGAAGAACAACTTTCAGAAGTCCAAAATAAGTATAATTTTCCAAAATGATATTTTGTTTCTATAGGTGGGTGGGGCCAGCATTAGCTGTAAGAATCATACCAGATCATTTGATATTATTTCATAAGTGTTGAAAATGTGTAGGATAACACATTAGCTAAGTATACACAAGCTAACACCTGGTGGTGCAGTGGTTAAATGCCTGTACTGCAGCCATTCACTCAAAACCACAAGGTTGCGAGTTCAAGACCATCAAAAAGAGCCCAAGCTCGACTCAGGCTTGCATCCTTCTGAGGTCGCTAAAATGAGTACCCAGACTGTTGGGGGCAAATTAGCTTACTTGCTAATTAGCTTACTTGCTGTTCACCGCTATGATCTTTGGAATAGCGGTATATAAATAAAACAAATTATTATTATTATTATTATTATTATTAAAGACCCAATTGTATTGTTTCTAATGCAACTAATGTTTATACTTTCCTTTCATCTTTATAGGTCTGCATGCAAAAATACTTTTCCTTATATCTGTTTTCTGCTTTGCTCTTCTTGTCAATGGAGAATGATGACATTTACCAAAATTACTGATATTGATTGTCCATCATTGTTACAAATCTTGGCCTGATTTCATCTCTTTTTAAAAAATAACTAAGTGGTACAAACCTTGTTACAGTAATTCATAAGTGGCTGCATTAATATGTGTGTGTGTGTGTGTGTGTATCCAGGAATATTTATTTGAGGAGGACTGCCAAATGGGTTGATGCTTGCCTTAGAGTATTAAATAATGAGAATGGGGAAATGATTCCTGCAGCTGGCTGCTTGAGAAAATGCTGAAGTAGTCTCAGATGCACAGGCATTCTGTTAGGGCCCTCCTATAAGTAGTCTTCTAGGTGAGAATCTCCAGGGATCCAGTTTTTGTTGACGTGGATCAATTTAAATGGCAATTACAGTAGTCAGATAACAGCTTAAAAAGCCTTTTTACACATAGAAAAGATGCATAATCACAAGGCATGTGGTTCAATTTTCTGAGGCAGGGTCTGAGGATTTACAATCTAGTGACATTGACCTACTTTTAAAATTGAATATCATTCCATTTTATTAAAATGTGTTGCACCTTTAGATGTATTATCTATCCCCCCCTTCACTATTTTTAAAGCTGCTTCTGTTTATTTACGCTTTGATGAAAGATTCCTTATCCAATAGAGAAAATGTCTCCACCCATTTCCAAATGAAGGATAACCGTACATGTTTGCATGTTTTTTTAAAATAGTAGAGTATATTGTATAAATATCTACAAAGTGGTCCTTCC
>NC_056525.1:217070259-217148136 GCF_019175285.1 Sceloporus undulatus | reverse complement strand
TCTTTCTTTCTTTCTTTCTTTCTTTCTTTCTTTCTTTCTTTCTTTCTTTCTTTCTTTCTTTCTTTCTTCTTGTTAATGGTATTCAGAACACTCTCTGCTTTAAAAGAGGTTTTATCTCCAAATCCTTCAAATTCTAGCAGATAAAACTCTGCTACACTGGACATTTGACTCGATGAATATAACCATTATTTTCATTTGGGTTGGCACTTGGTAATCACTATGAATGTTTCTCCCTTTTAAGAATGCCTTAGATCCAACAATAGTAAATGATGGACTTGTTATTAGTTCCATGAAAACTTTGTGCAAGCATTTATACATGGATGGGAGTCATTGTTGTGTTGGTAGTGATCCAAGATAAACCAGCTCACTTCTAAGTGTGTTACTAAGTTCATCAAGACACTTCCTCTTCATTAAAGGACTGGACATTTTTACTGTTTTATTGTGACAAGGAAGATAGTGAACACAAATCACAAAGAGGAGGACAGAGAAAATGTGTGCAAGAGCAGCATTTTAAGGACCCTCCCACTACAACCATCCCAGTAGAAATTTTACATGAATCCATAGGCCTGAAATATCATTCAATATTCATAAAGTTAAAGGCTAGGAAAAGAAGAGAACCTGAATCAAGCTAAAAAATGGTTTGTGTCTGGAGGCTTTCTGTGGGCTTACACTTGAAGAGCGGTGTGTGTTTTGGGCGTCTGTTGTTTGAGGTGGAGGGGCAAAAGAAATACAGTCAGCTTTCCCTTTTGCCTGGAATTTTGTGTAAGCATAAATGTGCTGCAGAAGGTATGCAAGTCAGGCATACATTTCTCCTGTGAGGCTGAAGATGTTTTACAAAGGACTGAAAAGGGACTGCTGAGAGGAAAATAGCCAGCTTTAGATAAAGCACTGTAACAAAGACTTGTAGTTTTATGTATCATGGTGTCCATTAAAGCTTAATAGGGAAGAGTCCATTGAACCTAGCCAGGCATATGTTATTCATGTGAAGGATAAACATTTAAGGGGAGTGTAGAAATCAGAAATCGGGAAGGCATGATTGTTTAGCTTTTGAAAAAGCTTTACAGGGAAGATTTTGTTTTCATCCCCCATGGATCACCATGGAAGGTAAAGGAAGAGTAAGCTGCAAATGTTTGGAGCATATCAATGCCAGAATCCCAGGGGGTTAAAAGCATTGTAGTAAAATGAAAGTGGACTGCCTCTAAGTGTGTTCTATTTTATACGTACCACTGAGAAGCTGACAAAAGGAATGATTTTGATACTCTGTTCACTCTGATAAAATGACACATCAATAGCAAAATTCTTTCTCCCCCCGTTCCTTTAAAAAAAAAAAATCTTGCGTGCTCATGCACATTGTGAATTTTAAACTGCAGATGCAATCCAAGCTTTGGGTTTGTTGGGTTGTTTGTTTATTTTTTAATCTATTCCCTCCCGATTAAATTTGTAGCTACTAATTGGGGAAAGGGGGAGAGAGGGCAGGAAGGACTGGTTTGAATTGAGGCTTTCCATGGGAGAAAGGGTTAAGTTTGAAAGAGGGAGAAAATGAATAATTCAGCGTTGGGCTTTATCACTCTGCATTTTTAGTCTATTCTTTTGGTCCTCTGGAACTTGCTGTGAAAGGTACAGTACAAGGAGTCAGCTGAGGGGGTTGTGATAATTTGCACACACACATCCCTGTCATTGTTCTGCCTGAAGAGACGGGGCTGGGTTCAAGGCCACATGTGCTCCTGTCATCATTCACATTTCTGCTCCAAGTGCAATACAGAGTGTCAGCTCTCCATCTGTCTTTGCCTGGCAAATGCACGCGCCCAGCATCCTGCCTCCAGCTACACTGCCACAGCCAGTTAGGGATGGCCCTCCTTGCTTCTCTGTGTTCATTCCAGAACAGGAGGCGCTGAGTCCCAAATAAGCTTGCTTTTAGGAGAGAGCCTTTTGCAGTGGGTCTATTTTATTCCGAGATGCCTGGTGAGTGATTCTTCTTTCTCTCTCTTTCTCGCTCATTCTCTCCCCCCCCACCTTTCTTTTTTTCTCTCTCTCCTTGTCGGGAATGAGAAAGCACATTCATTTTACAGTTGGATTTCTTTGCTGGGAAAAAAAAATACAGGGTGGCATGTGCAAAGAGCGACTGTAAATGCTAATTGTAGCATGCGTATGAAGAGACCTGTGCATGATGTGTACATTTGTGTGTATGAAATATATTGTGATACTTGAATACAAAATCAAGAAGAGAGAGTAGCAATTCTAGCTGCCTTTCAGGGTGCATGATTCTGTGAGGGTATGAGAAGAAATATAGCTTCTATCTATTTCCTATGATTGAGCTGTAGTCTGTATCTATAAACCATAGATTTATTGAGAGAGATGACTGGTGTGCGACCACGGGAGGAAAACACTGAGAATGATCTCTTTGAAAAGCTGCTTATGCTAGAGAAATGAAGTGAATACAACAAATTATTTCAGACTTTTCACATAAACCCCCAGTTTTCGGCTCCAAGCTGCTGCTGAATATATGAACTGTGTTTCTCTTTTAAAATCTTACATGTTTCTGCTGAATGGGTGAAACTGTTGTTGGACTGGAAATTTTTTAGCATGTCAGTTTCTTCCTGAAAATATTATCCTTGGATCCTGACCTCTTGCCTAATTGATAAATGGCGCTGCCAGTGGAAATATTTCATCTGTGTAGGGTAAATTATGTGAAAGGCTTTCTTGGTGGGAAAAGTAACTATGCATGTTTGTATGGGTGGATGGGGGGGGGAGAACATATTTTGTAAACCAAGGAAGAAAAGATTCTGTTGGTGAATCCTCCAACAGTCTAGATTTGTCAGAAAAATAAAATTACTTGAATTAAAAGAGAGAGAAAAATGAGACATTAAGGGATTCTGCAGCTGGCTGGTTCGTTGGAGTAGGAAAATGGAAAGAGACTGTCTTTGCTGAGGAAGTGTGTAGTAGTGTGTACCCATCACAGATGGTGTTTTGTAACAGTATCTGCCAGTTTCCTGTGACCACAGTTATATGTAGGTATTGCCAGTTGTTTGAAGAATTTTTTGTTTGTTTGTTTGCATCCCTTTAGGATTTTCATGCCTGGTCATATCCCATCACCGGCATGTTTCTTGCAAGCCGAGAATCAAGAAAGTGAGGCTGTATAGGCTGTGAGAACAAGGCTAAGAGGATTTGTATGGCTGGAATATGGACAAACTAATTTGCATAGATGACAACTGAGGACTAAGAAAGGCCAATTTTAGCCTTTCAGCTGTAAATGGCAATTTACATATTTTGCATTCTGAAGGGACATGTTAGGAATGTAGCTGTGACTGCTGTAATTCCTCAGTGGGGAAACCTGCACCATTTCCCCAAGAATATCTTTGCAAAGATGCTTGTCAGTGTGAATGCAGCTGGAAGTGTTTATTTACTGTTTTATTTTTAAATATAATATTGACATGTACCATGTATCAGATGTGGATCACCTTGCAACTTTTTAATCTATCATGGAGGGTCTAAGGATGGGGTTTTCCAAGCTCCTCTTTCTTATTAAGCTTTTGGTTCTCAAATTACTTAATCTACCTGATGGTTAAATTGTCATAGAGCTTTTTTTTTTTAATTATTAAGCTACACGTGTGTCTATATTCACTTATCAATGCTGTTGAACTTAATAATTGCATAAATTTTTAATTGCCAGCAAGCTTTTAAAGTGGCAGGAAAAATAAAGTGCAGTGAAGCTTTGGTTTTTTTTTTTTTTTTTTTTTTTTTTTTTTTTTGGTCTCTTAATGTCAGCTCTGAGTGTTAGAAAACGTTGCAGTTGGATACAGAGAATACACTAACAGCTGTGACTGGGAGCATGTGCCAGAATGGAGATACTTGAGCAGATCTGACACTTGGCTATTTTTGACACCCATCTGTACTTCCCCCCTCCCTCCTTTAGGATGCACTGCCTCTCAATCTGTTCACAGCATATTTCAGCCTTTTATTATTGTGTTGTTGGTATTTTTCCCCCAAATGGGCATTATTAGCCATCTGGGAGAGATTTTGTATTTTAAAAATAAGCATATTATGTTCAGGAGATTAAAGGGATGTGTGTTTTTATGTAATCCGATATTATGTCACTGCAATTTTGTCTCTGTGTATGTCCATACATGCACTGACTTTTGGGAAGTGCCCTTGGAGGCAATTCAGCACTGGAAAATCTTGTATAGAATAAATGTAGTATCAGACATCTCCCTTCCTGTTTTGTGTGAATGTGTGTCTAGCAATAGCACTCTCATAAGGAATGGCTTCAGGACTGCAAGCAAATACCGGTGGGCATGGTTGGCTACAAGTATTTTCCACATCTTGGAACTGATGCCTGAGTTACTGTTGGTGCTGTAGAGCAGAGTGAACGTTACAGTTAAAATTCTTTTAGATACACAGTAAGTGGCTTCAAGAGATATGCGTGAATTCCAATGTAGCCCGGTTTTCACTGTTGTATAAATCTATTCCTGAGTTGTACCACAACAAAGTGCAAGTGGGACAACATGAAAAACCAGACAGCAGAGGGAAGGATTCTGGTCTTTCCCCTGATATACTCATTTTCTATGTGAATGTAATTGGGTTTTTTTTTTTTTTGTCAAATGGAAGCATTCTGCCCTGTGAACTCCCATCAGTACTATGAACTGGTAGAGATCTAATCACCATAGGAAGAACCAGGGCATAATCTACAATAAATAGGCTTCTTCAAAAGCATTTGAAGTATGTAGATCTGTAAGGCTGCATTTCTATACACACTCTCCAGGAAGTAAGTCCCAGTGAACTCTAAAGCACTTACTTGTGAGTAAACATGCCTGTGGCTGCACAGTAGGTATTATTATACCCCCATGTGTTGTTTTTAACAAAATGCCAGCAGCAGTTAAGTTCTCTTGTGTGTGTTTACTCTAAAATGTTTGGATCCCCCACCCGCTTTCAGTTACAAACCTACCAGTCATTTTATCATACTTTCAAAGAACAGATGTTGGCCTACAAAATGTTTTATTATTGCCCACGGCAGTATTCAGGATGGTTGCCTTAAAAGGACAACCACTGATCACAGTCATTGTAGCCCAGAAATAATGCTGCTCTTTCAGAAGATGGCCGGTATTAGGTCAGACCACCCCTTCTTTACTTCTGCTCTCCAGATGTGGCTGCAAAACTTTTTAAGTTCATGTTTCCAGAAAAAAAAAAGAGTTTGTTTTCAGAATCTGGTTTTACTTAAGACATCTCCATCCTGGAGTGCATTTCATAAATTGCCCACATATTTTTCTTAGCAGAGAACTTAACTGGCTATAATTTTTAACACATGGCCACATCATGTGATATTTTCAAAACATTTGCACACAGCTTTAAGAAGGTCCCAGCAGAAATGATCCATCATCTCACAGCCAGCCCATTTTTAACAGCGTATCTGCATTTTCCATTTAGCAGAGCTATATATTATTAGCTTACATTTTGGGTAGTAAAACATTGCATTGCTGATTGTAAAACATGGACTTTATTATCTGCTGAAAATTGATTTGGCATTTATAGCCACTGTGTACTAGAGAAGACTTTCTGGATTTAACATTAATACAAGGAAGTGATGATATGTTTAAAGAAATGAGAACACACTTGCCATGGATGTGCAACTGTTAGTGTCCTATAGTTTAACCTTGGGATGATCCATCTGTTTGAGGAGTTCTGTTTGTATGCTTTTGTTTGTTGTTGTTATGTGCTTTGAGGTTGTTTCCAACTTATGGCATGTATATAAATGTGATGATACAGCTTACAGCCTTAAACACTATTAACTTGGCTCAATTTTGATTTAACTTGCTGTTGCTATGCTGTTATTTAAAGGCAACTCAATGCTTTACAAAACAGATTTTCTGCCAGTTGTGGAAAGTATGTCTGGAAATATTTAAACGCTTGCTGCATCACTGTGTTGGTCATCATACTTAATGCTTTGTCTAACCAAGGATTTTGGACAGTGAGTAAAAATCCCAAGAAATGCTCTACCAAATATTTTTGGCTTCTTAGATTTTAGGAAAACACATTGCGAGTTGGAGAAGGCCATCTAAATATTTTTCAAGAGAAATCTGATTCTGAGTCCTCTTATCCTTTTTGCTAGCAATAATTTCTGATCCTACCCAAAACAAATTGGTTTAAGTAGTTTTTCTTTTCTTCTTCTTTTTTTTAGTAGGGCTGTGACAGGGATGAGGTCCATATGTGGCATGTTGCCTAGTACATGCTAGGGTGGTGTTATTATTCCCAGGACAACAGCATGTAGTCTTCCTAAAGAGGGACACACACCCCTTGAGATCTTCAATTTCATAAGATATTTTTACAAGCAAAGGGAGCAAATAGGAATGGTATATTTTACTATGTCACATATTCCAATACTAACGAATACATTTTTGTTCTTGTTCCCAGCTCGTCCACTGGGCCCCAAATTTTCCTGGAGCCTTGTGGTATTATATAGATGAGGGAAAGGTTGTGTCTGTATACCTATACTCATGGTCCTGAAAATAATCCCATTAAACCTGCTGGGATTTACTTCATCCTAAATAAATGTCAATATGTTTGTGTTGAAAAATACTGTGTATGTATGCATGTTCATCACTTGCTTGCTTTGCATTTCATTCCTGTACATTCTAACCCTTTCCCTATTATTATTAACCTTGTATTGTGAATGTGAGGAGGATGAAGGAGTGAGAATATGGCAGCAGATACTGTCCTTACCACCAGCTGTACAGCTGAGGAACAGACAAGGCATAGACAAGGGATCCTGCTATGGTTTTCTTTCAATCTGCATTCAGTTTATCCAGCCAGTCATGTAGATATAGGGATACCATATCCTGGCTATGCCAGTGATTGTAACGGTTTTGGGGGGTACTGGCCTGGTCCCAGTCCGGTTCACTCTAAATCTCGGGTTTGGGCCCGGGCCGGCAGCCATTGCCGCGGCCACTAATGCGGGCGACCGGCCACGCCGCCCATCCCCCCTCCCCCTCCACTGCTGCCTCCTGGGCGTGGCCGCGCCACCCTCCACCTCCTCCTCTGTCTCCTCCATGTGGCCGCACCACCAGCCTCCTCCTCTGACGCTTGCTCTGCTCCGTGCGCGGCCCACAACACTTGCCAGGGCTGGGGCCGGCAGCAGTGCTTGCTTGTGTGTGCGTGTGCGTGCATGCACCTAAAGGGAACACTCGTCCCCTTGAGGCTGGCTGGCCAATGGCAGAGCAGCTGGGGCGGGGCTGTTTCCAGCCCCACTCTGCCATTGGCCAGCCTCAAGGAGGAGGTGGAGCCTTGGAGGAGGAGGAGGAGGAGGAGTGAGACTCTGGGCCAGCCAGGGGGAGGGAAAAGCGCCCTTTCTTGGCGCATGGCAAGGAGGAAGAAGAGGAGGAGGTGGGTGCCCATTTTCAAAGTCCCCCCCCCAAGTGTGCTTTATGTGTATTTTGGGTGCTTTTAATGCTAACAGGTTTCCCTTCTTTTAACAAGTGGAGAGAGTGTGAATTTCAAACATCTGAAATATGCAAGAAGCCATGTTAAATGAAGCCATATTCTATGCCCAAATGTGATGTTGTGTGTGTTTTGGAATGGAGGGAGGTGGTTTGGCCAGAAAGGGAAGTACATTTCTGCCATCTGTCTAGGAATAATGCCAAAATGTCCTCCATTTTGATCATGCCTAAGAAACATGCATTTATATTAACTTTTTTAAAAAATCATCAAATTTGTTCGCGTGTCCTCCATTTGAAAATGTTGTCCTACCTTTGTCCTGGTTTGGAGGTCCTGACTTATGCAACCCTATGTAGATAAGGCTTTCATACGCTGCTGTTGAATTTGCAAATGATGTGCACTGAAGAGCAGTGTATCTAAGGTGATGCAATGACATATGGAAGTTCTATCAATGGTAAGATGATAGCCCTGTTCATACATGCAAGTTATTACCATGACTCAGTCATCCAGTATTGCAGAGGGATATACCAGTTACATGGGGTTGCCTTTAAAAACTGTCTACAAACTTCAAATGCAGCCAGAGTGCTTATTGTGAGATGTTACCTGCGACTTGTTATTGGCGCTCTGTCTGTGTCAGGGCACAATTAGTGCTGAATATTATTTTTAAAGCTATATAGTTATTGGAGAGATGATGTCCTCCCTTCTGGGCTTGCCCAGGTTTTAAAGGTTTTGGCCCCTTCTCTCAGTCCTGTTATATTTGGAGCCACAACTGATGAAGATATGAGAGAGAGCTTTCTTGGTAGATGTTCCCAGTGGAACAAACCCTACTGAAGGAGACTAGGGCAGCCTCCTCCTTGTGGTGCTCTCACTTGTGCAGAGACCTTTCCAGTCAGGCTGACATCTAAGCTGGTTATAATTCAGGGGGCTGCTGTTTCTTTTGATTGATATGTGTAGGTTTAATTGCCATTTTATGTTTTAAATATATTTGTTTTTATTTGAATTTTACTGTTAGCTGCCTTGAATACCACGTTTTCCTCCAGAAAGGTGGGATAGTAAACCAGTCAATCACAGGCAACATCTGAAATATTTGTTCTATGAAGGTGTAGCATTACTTTAACATCTTTACAGTCTGTCCTTTTTACTTTGCCTATTACACTCCTTCCTAAAATGAGCGTGTAAATTACT
The DNA here is from genome assembly GCF_019175285.1 of Sceloporus undulatus. Lineage (NCBI taxonomy): Eukaryota > Metazoa > Chordata > Lepidosauria > Squamata > Phrynosomatidae > Sceloporus > Sceloporus undulatus. The sequence goes on along the minus strand of NC_056525.1, from coordinate 217,139,526 downwards.
ACAAGGTGGACTTGATTAAATTAACTTAAACCACCTTTCTTCATCGTGCTTCAGTTGGGTTGTGGCCAGACCTGTAATGTTTAATTCTCTGATTTTGACATTTTATGAGCCAAAGCAGATTAATTCTTCCTTACCTGATATCAACCTGGCAGGAAATGGAGGGACGCACAGTGGCCACAGTTTGATCTGGTGTAAATCAGGCACAATTCATACTCAGTGTTGTACCTTGTGTTAAAAGAAAATAGTTTTTGCTTGAAGTTTCTCTGGATGAATTAGAAAGAGCACACTTTATGAAGCATAGAAAATGTAAAGTAAGAGTGAACAAAGAGCATGCAAAACAAAGGCCTCATGTAAAAATTTTATTTATATGTTTTTTGTGGGTTTTTTGGGCTATGTGGCCATGTTCTAGAAGATTTTCTTCCTGACATTTCGCCAACATCTGTGGCTGGCATATTTAGAGAATGTTTGCCTGGAAAAAGTGGGTCTATATATACTGTGTGAACCTGGGAATGCAGGAGTGATTTGCATGCGTATTGTTCTGTGCTGATGGCAGGCCTTTATATGATTGGGAACAGTGCATGATAACAATTCAGGCAGTAATTCTCCTAATCTGAGGTCCTGAATGTGTTGCCTATGAGTGTCATGCACCTCAGTGGCACCACTAGGAGATTGTGGGAGGTGCGGACCACAATGGGTGACACCCTGGAAGAGGGATGATACCCAGGGCAGTCACTCACTCTTCCCAGCTAGTCTGTCACCAGGCTTTCTCCCTGGTGAGATAAAGGAGCAATGAAGGAGCAAGAGGAATAAGCATTCACCCTTTCCTACTGCTCTGTCACTGGGCTACCTGACGGGAGGAAGCCTAGCAATAGACAGCGAGAAGGGTGCACAGCTACCCTTTCCAGGTGACACCCTCTGCACTAGGTGACACCCTATCTAGTGATGCCACTGTCTTACCTGAGTAACTGGTGAGCTCTCCATATTCCTGGGTTATAAATGATAATGGCATCAAATTCCCTCAACCCTCTGCTATCTTGCCTTACTAGGCAATGCTACTGTTCTGAATGGACAGAAAATGTAAGAAAAAAAGAAAAAGAAAGTTGGTCTCTTCTGGGCACTAGCAATTCTGTTAAGGATTTCATTTTTCCCAGCTTGTTTCATCCTGCTTCTGTGCAACATCCCCCCCCCCATGTACACATTTTCAAATGTACATATTTTTCTATCCATGCATCTATTCATTAAAGCATGCTTGTGTGCATTTCAGAATAGTAAGCAGGTTTTCTTACATTTTATTTATTACTTTTATTTATATATTTTATTCATTTATATTCTGCCTTCCTCTCAGTAAAGAGACTCAAGGAGGTGAACAACATATTTTTAAAAATACAGATTGAAACTATATAGAAGTTTCAGCAAAATATATACTTAAAAACATTAAACAATAAAAATGATAAAGTTATGATAATATGATAAAAATGATAAGATTAAGAACATTAAACATTAAAAACATTAAAATTTGTTAAAAGACAACATACTGTACAAAAGTTAAAAACAACACTGCATAGCATTAAAAGCCCATCTTTCACAGTTTCCAAAAATCGCATGGCATAAAAATGTCTCAACTTGCTGACAGAAAGAGAGCAAGGGGGGAGCCATCTTGGCCTCCCTAGGAAAAGGTATTCCAAACACTTGGAGCAGCCACCAAGAAGACCCGGTCCCTTGTCTGCACCAAGCAAGCCTTATATGTTGGTGAAGTGAGAGAAGGGCCTCTGGATGATCATAGAGAACTAATGGGTTCATTTTGTTGAGATATTTTCCCTTTTGGAAGCCAAGGTGGAGGCTAGGGAAGCAAGAAAAAAAATAGTTTCAGGGCCTAAATAAGAGAAGTGGGAAGATTCTGGGTGGAGCTGGAGAAACAAACAAACAAAAATGATTAAATGGTATTTATGGGGGGACATTTAATGTTACTGTCATTTATATGGAGGTGATGTGAATAAATTGGCTAGCTTGGCTTCTGAGAAATGGATGTTTTGTTGTGCTATGGATTTCTAAGGCTATATTTTACTCTCTGCTGAAAGTATTCTAATTACACACAGGGTGTTTGTTTGTTTGTTTTTTACTTTTTTCCCTACTCGGAATTGGTTTTTATTTATTTATTTACTTACTTACTTTGAAGTGCTGACAACTAGCTTGGCACAGTGCAACATATGCTTTCTTTAGCATGCCAGGCAAATATATGTATTGCTATGCATACAGTTAGGAATGCTCATTTGATTTTTGTCCCTCCCCCTCATTTAGCTTGTTACGCTTTTGGCTAGGTAGATAGACAGTCTTTTTATTCATAGGCAAGGTTGATTTAAAGGTCCAGTCTATGCATGTTCTGCTGTTAAGCAAACAAAACTATAGGCCATTAACCACTGCTGCAACACCATATAAGTTGCTTTCTTGAATCAGATGAAGAGTTCATTTTATCCAGCATCTATCAGTACCTAGATACATCCTATGGGAACCATGGAAGGAATGCAGGATGTCACGACCATACCCATTGTTAAGTTTGAGCATCTAGATATAGGTAATGTAGCCCATTTTACCTTCAAAACGACAACATTCTCTTCAAGCATTAATCTGCATTTTTATATGCTAGATGAAAATTCAGTGACGTATCATTATATTTAGATACTTCCCCAACTAGCAACTATCCTTTTCTGTAGCAGATGCCACAAGAATAAAACACAAACATTTCCCTCCCTTTCCCCATCGTGTGTGTTTGTGTGAGCATGTGTGTGTAATATATAATTGCTCATTTTATTGAGATCCTTTGTTAAATGTATTTGCTATTTTTAAAAAATAGCCATTTAATCACACATTTTGATATGCTTTTTGAGCAAAGAAGAACATCAGAACATCAAGAAAGGACAAACTTCAGTGGATAGTTAAATTCTGTATAAATCATTTTGGGAGGTGTGGACTAGAGTTCATGCAAATCAAATCTCTCTGGCAATTCCTAGTTTTACTTTCCCTTCAAATGAAGGCCATCACAAGATCTAGGAGTAGGTAATTGTCTTGTAAGACAACCTTGTCACTAAGTTTCTTCTCAAAGGAAGCAAGAAGTAATTAAACTATTTTCTTCCTGCTGTGAGAAAGTCTTCAAACACCACAGTTTTCAAACCCTATTTGCAATTTGGGACTTATTCTGCACAAATTTTGTACAGAGTCTGTTTTGTACAGAAGACAGAATTTTGTTCACAGGAGACAGCGCCTTCCCTGAAGGAAATATTATTTCTACGTAGAAATATTTTCGGCATGGAAAATGCTGTTTGCTGTGCATAAAATGTGATCTGTACAAAACAACCATTTGCAAAATTTGTGCAGAATAAATCCTTAATTACAGTATTTTCTGCACAATGCTGTGCAGACAATGCCTTTTCTGTGAAAAACAATCAGATGTGAATTTTGTGCAGAGTCCCAAACTGCAAGAATTCAAATCAGTCTAGGATTGCCCAGGTTTCTTACTAGGGTCATAGTTTTCAACCATTTTTGAATATTTTCTTTTCAATCCTATTATCCAGTTTCTGTCTAAAGACTTCTAATGCAGGAGGTCCAACCATCCCAGAAGGCAATTGATTCTGTTATCAAGCTGTTGTTTCAGTAACTACTAGCTCACAGATTTATCTAATCAAATGTGGGTACATGAGGTGCCCAGATATATTAGGAATTTATTTCCCTCTTGCCCATTAAATATCAAAAGCTGTTATACCTTGGACATTTTGTGCATACATAGTCTTTCAGTCTGATTATCACAAACACTCCATGGGTTGGGATCACATCAGAAATGAATTTGCTTTTAATTATTTTATCATCCTTTGACATAAATATGAACATCAAAATTAATCCAAGTAAACAAGGATTTCCTATTATAACAATAATTGCCCTGTTTCTACAAACTATAAAGCCTGTTTATATTATTTGTATGACACATCTCTTCCTTTCTCTCTTTCTCTTCCATGCAATAAAAATGACATCATTGATGCATGTTTTTAAAACTAAGTGGTAAATGTGGGATACATAGGCCCGTTACAAACAGGCCAGAAAGTACATGCGGAGCGCATACTAGGGTTAGAAAGGGGCGGTGCTTCCGCACCCCCCTAACCCTAGTGTGCGCTCTGCGCGCACAAAATGGCGGCAGCCATTCCACACGGCCGCCGCCATGACGACGTCACGACCGCTGCGCGGACATGACATCCTCACTCCACGCCAGGGCGCTTAGTGCGCCCTTAGCATGGAGCAGGAAGGAGCTCCATTTCGGAGCTCCTTCCTGGTTTGGTCCACTGGGCACAGCCTTCACACGGCTGTGGCCAGCAGACTAAAGGAGAAAGGGGCCAAGCGGCCCCTTTCTCCTCCTCCCCGCCGCCGCGGGGTGCCCTTGGGGCTTGAAGCCCCAAGGACACCCCTTTCCAGGCTGCGGGGAAGGGGCCTTTTGCCGCTTCCCCGCAGCCTGAAAAGCGGAGGATTGGGGCCTCAGCAGCTGCCGCTCTGGACACTGAGGCCCTGATACCCCGGGAAAAGGGGCGAGTGCAGCCCACCCGAAACGGGCGGTCTGTAACCCGCCATACATTCAGAGCAGGAAGAAATATAGACAAGTGAGAAGGGGAAACAAAAATAAAATAATTAAAGGAAAAAATCCCAGTCACCAACAAAGGAAAGCCATTTCTATTATGATCAAATGTCTTAGTGACACTATTTATTTTTGCTGTTACTTTCTCTGTACCATGTGAGTTGATAACACATTCTCTAGGCATCTGGAGTTATTTTCTGCTGGCATCTTCTTGTGGTGCACCTGTTGTGTTATGTGGCTACACTGTGAGCAAATTGACATCAGCATAAAAAAAACAGTGCAGTCCTGAAAGAAGCTTTCCCAAAATATTACACTTCAGATTGTGAGAATAAGATCTTGTGAATGGTTCCCCTGTAATAAAATTCCCTGATTGTAGAAAGTTAGCAAATCAGGAATTTGCACATATTTCTTCCTGACAATAATTAGACTTGTTATTCTCTGTGTCTGTCTTTCTTTGTGTCTCTGTATGTCTGTCTCTCTCTCTATTGATTAGTTTTAAGGCCAACTTTCTGCCCTGTAGTTCATAAAGTGGTAAAAACAAGGACCAGGTATTGTATGGAAAATAACTTTTGAAAAGTAGTTCATTATACTGTATTACTTCATTACAATCCCAAAAGTGATTTGTCTCTGTTAAAGTTACCAGGCAAAGGAATGTGTTCTGTTATTCCTTGCATTAGTTGTTATGTGTCACTAATCATTACTTTTTAAAAAAATTAAACAAAACTTTAGTTAATAAATACCTACATGCAGGAGAGAAAAAAAAGCCTAAAATGAAGACAGCACCATGCTAGCCTAGAGTGTTACTTCACACCACTCATATACAAACAGTTTCACTGCTCAAAGGGAATCTTTTTGTTTGTTTCTCTTTTCCTTTCCTTTCCTGAGGCTGCACAGTCTAATCTCACTGCCTCCCATTTCTTTATCAGCCAACTGTTGCCTGCTCACCTCCTCTCCTCCTTCATTCTGTCTCTTTTCAGTTTTGGTTGGTCTCTCCATTCCATCATTGGTGTCTCTCAGCACCACCTACAGAACATTCAGCACACTGCCGCACAAATTCCAGATTGAATTCCAGCTCTTGAACCCTCTGCTATACCTCTTTCAGCACCAATTAGCAAAGTCACCCACCCCATGAGTCCCAGCAAAGCTTGTTTTTGTTAATCAGAGAAATTATAACTTTGTCCCTCATTTCATGAATAGTAATGTAAAGTCAACATGATGTAGTGATTTGAGTATTGGACTATGACTCTGGACCCTAAGGTTCAAATTTCCACTCATCCATGGAAACCCACTGAGTGACCTAGGGCAAGTCACACTTTCCTAGCCTCAGAGGAAGGCAAAGGCACACACACACACACACCGAGAAAAACCAAAAAAATTGTGTTGCCATGAGTTGAAAATGATTTGAAGGGATATGACAACAACATTGTACTATTGTTCTACTCTTCTTACTGCAAAAAGTAACAAATTAGAAGTAGCATGTTACAGTCTGCCCTACCCATATGCAGGGGATCCATCCCCCCCCCCCCGTGTATGGGGAGAAGAACGTATGCTTAAGCCCCATAGAAAATAATGGGGCGCGTGGCCGCAGTGGTGCAGATATGCGCCCTGTTCCTTTTGCTGAGGCTTGCCTTTCGCATAAGCTCAAAGCCGTGGAAGGCAAGTCTGTTTATGGGGAGGGCTGATTGTGTTTTCCTCTGGACTCAACTGTATCCTCATTTCCTTGTATGCTGCTTTCCCCTAAGGTTGTATTCAGTGTGCCTTAAAATATATTAAAGGATATTTTTTTACAAATTGGAAACACATAACAGGGGCATTTCCAAATAACCATAATTTCAATAGATAAGTATATAACAAAAATATCTAACCATATAGTATTGATCTCATCGAACAGCTTAACAATCAACAAGATAGAGAATAAAGCCTAAGATAGAAATAAAAGTACTCTGCTTTCAAGGCCAGATAGATTTCTGTTCCACAAAGGCAACAAAGACCTCTCCACAATTGATGTACAAACATTCATTGGCAGCCACATCTCTCATTTTGGCTGCCTTCCCCTTGGCTTTCACCTGTGGCCTAAATCCAATTGGCAGACCATATTAGAACAGAGCACTGAATCAGTGAGAACTTGATAAGTAAACACTTCTGTAAAGTCCAGTGATTCAGTGGAATTAACAGTTGGATTTAGGCCAATATCTTCTTGCTTAGCTCTTTTCCAATCTCTCACCTGGGCAGGTGAAAATTGCCCATCCTCCTTCAAAGCACATTCCTAGTTTTGACATTATTCACTCTTTCCTTCACTATCTTCAGGCAGCAGACATTATCAGAAGTCAGTGTGTGGTGTGTGTGTATGTGTGTGTTCGTGAGGTGGGTGGAAATATTCCACCCATTGATGTTAGTGTCTCTACTAAGCAGCCTTTGAACTGTTGTCAGCTAGAATGTTTATTTTCAAGAGTTGTCAATGGGCCTTTCCACATATGAATGTAGGAATTGCCTAGGGCTTCAAAGGTCAATTCTAACACCTTGAATTGTGCCCAGATGTTTAGGAGTCAAGAGGCAACAGCTGGATCAAATATGTTTTCTGTGGCCAAGACCTGTTGGAAGCTAGGCATTCGCATATATTCTGTGCTACATGTAGGTTTTGAATGTAGGAAACTAGGCAATAGATTTCTGCCATATCAGAGACTACTTGTTCATCTGTCCCAGTACTATTAATCCTGTCTGGCTGTATCTGTCTTCTGTTTCAGCCAGAGATCTTTACCATCACCTGCTTCCTGATGCTTTTAACCGTAGATGTCAAGGACTAAACTTGCATACTGTTTACTACAGAGCCCTTCATATAGTCTTGATCAGTTTTCAAGATGCCAGCATAAGCATTGCAGTACAGTTCAACAGACAGCTTGGTGCCTTCCAGATGTTTTGGACTAAAATTTCTATTAATTCCAACCAAGGCACTGGAAGCCAGGAATTATAGGAGGGCCCTAATGCCTTCCTCTGCAGAACAGTTTACTAATTTGGGAAGTTTCCAAGCTATGGTGGATAGTAGCAAGATCATTGCCATCCAGTAAAAGGAGGGAATGGGCTCCACATTTAGCAAGTAGGTAGCAGCTTAGTTTTTTTAAAAAAATATCTCTATCCATAGACATAATCTAGATACCTCAAAGCACAGTTAGGAAAAGTAACATAAAATTATTAACCAAATTTTGGGGGGGAGAAAATATACATTCCTGTTTTCCAGAAAATCTAGTCTTATTTCTCCCAGATATTACAAGTCTGAACATCAGCAAATCTGAAGTCTTTGCAGCCAATCTCTTTCACAAGAATACATTTGGGTGAAGAGGAAGAGTAGAACTATGTCCTTCTCATCTGGCCCACATGCCTTCCACAAATTGGAGGAAGAACCTCCTTTAAATATACATGTGAGCTCCAAGGACAATTTAGAATTCTTTATGATTATCCATGAGCTTTTGCCTGCATAGTGCAGGTACCTTACTTTTCACCTTCCTCATACCAGGGTGTTTATCAGACGAGCTCTTAAAGAGGTACTATTCCAGTGTGACTCCTCTAGCTGCCTCCTGTTGCATGCTGGGATTGGCAGTTTTAAGGAGGGGTATTTAGAATTCTCAGGCAGAGAAGTTCAGCTCCTTAAAACTGCCAATCCCAGCATGCAACAGGAGGCTGCTAGAGGAGTCACACTGGAATAGTACCTCTTTAAGAGCATAGTGTGATAAACACCCTCAGGTCTTGGAGATTGTAGAGGCATGGCCACCAAGCATGTCCTTGCTCCCCTTCATCTAAGGCAATAACAGTTTCTGAGCCCTGAACAATCACTGATAATTGAGCAAAAGGGTGATACAAAAAGCAAAGTCATGGGTCAAATTCGTGCTTTTGTGATTTAAGGAATTTCAGAATTTTAAAAATACTCCAGCCAGGGTGGTTCCTTTGCCCCCCCACCCCCTACTCCATTCTGGCTACTAACCATCTTATTTCATGTCCTGCATAATGCAGTGGCATGATTGCTTGTCATATCACAGAGGCACTGAAAAGTGTTGCTGTCCTGGTAAGGGGCAATGAATTGGTGTCTGTCTGTTGGGGGGGGGGGAGGACAAACAGAAAGATGATCTGGGAGAGGAGAGAGAAAAAAGAAGAGCAGAGAGTGGGAAATGGCATAGGACAAGAGTGGGAAAGAGGGAGGAGGAAGTGGTTGGGGGAAGAAAATGTGTGGGGGGTAATAATCATCATAGACAGATAGGAATGAGTGGAAAGAGGGAGAGCAATAAGGAGCCAAGCCCAGATGGCATTTTAGTCAAGGCCCCTCTTATAATGCCCCTGTTCAGCAATATACTAATTTCTATTAAAGGATTAATAAAAGGGAAGGCACATTCATCTGAATGTTTTGACAGCATTTAGTATATGTATATCACCTATGTAATGGATTCTGCTAATACAATTGTGATGTTTTGTTTGCAAATATATTTCCCTGCTTCATGAAATTCGTGAAAACCATTTTACAGCCTGAAATTTGGTCAACCAAGCCCTCTAGTTGTTAGATTGTGCGTCTTCCCAAATACAATAGAGGAATCTGTCCCATGCCCAGTATTTGGGTGAGCAGATCCTTTAAGAACGGCTACAGCCACCTATGTGCTCCTGGTCTAGAAGCTGAGAGGCTAACAACACTTGTGTATTCCTTATATCAACATATTTCATTCACATTTTAAATCTTTATGCTTAATAGTATGCTAATAGTTTTGTCAAAAATATTTAGTATTTTTGGCCATTAAGTGTTTTTCCTGATGTGCCTCTCTGGATATACCATACATACTCGGATGACCCAGTGAGGATTCTTCTTCTGATACCAATGCTTGCCACATCCAAATCAAAATAGCTTTTTGTTACTGTGATCAACAACTATGTTTCCAATATATCCTTGCAAGTCTAATATATGTGTTGTTACTTAATTGTCCTCTATTCCTTACCACAGTGAAGTAAATAGTTTCCATTGCTGCTGCAATGAGAGACTCCAGCAGATAAGCAATATCCTTCTTTCCCCAAAAAACTGGAACTCAGTCTTGAAACTTTTGAATACTTGAATGCATTTTCTCCCTAAATATATTTCCTCCTAACACAAATGGCTGAGGCAAGGTGTTTCAAATTGATCCCTGCAGGAGCAAAAGGGTGCAAAAGGTCTCACATGCCACCTGGTGTCTTGTATAGGAAGAAAATTGGGGTATAAGTTATATTTAATTAATTATTTAATTAGTCATCATGGCTTGACTCCTACTTCCCAGAAGATTTAAAAAAAAACAGATATGCACATTAGGACGCAATATGTGAACATTATCACATCAAGTCTGGTCTTGAGGCAACAGATACAGTTGAATAAGAACAGGCTGTACACAGCTGTATTTTGTCATGCAGCCCTCCATGCATCACCTAAATTAGCTCAACACCTCCAGAAGAGGCTGTGGATGCAATCCTGTTGCCAGTTAAGATTCACCTGGCAGCCTGGTCATTTTCTCTTGCTGGAGGGTTGGGATATTACTGTTCTCTTTAGGACCAACGTAAATCAAGTTGGCCCTGAAAAGTTTCTGAAAAAGCTTTTTCCGTGAAAATGGAAAAGGAGTTTCAAGCACCATCTATTCTGGAGATCTAAGGAAAAACTACAATTCTTATTTTTTTTTAAAAAAAAAAACCACCTTGCCTTCTCCCATGACACACATTATTTGTTTATCATTTTTCAGTCTTTTTTTTTTTAATAAGAGTGACTTACCGGTGGTGGGGGGAAGGATTGCACCACATTGTTTATGCATAATTTAAGACAATTTATGCTAGTTTAAAGCCAGATGTATTTCCATTCCCACCCTGCATAATCTACCATTTATCTTATGTTATTATCTTTCATAGTTGGTACTCTTCAGTAAGCACAGCCTGACACATCTTGTGGCCTTTGCCTTATGAGATAAAATAGATTGAAAAGGATGTTTTGACACCACCTGGAGAAGATGAAGTAACCCCGGAGCACTGTGCTTTGGGAGCAGGTGATAGATGCTAAGAAATATGTAAGTGTATGACAAAGCTGAGGGGCTCCGATTAGAAGAAGGGGGGGCTAAGAAAAAGAATAAGAAAACTCTGTGTGTGTGTGTGTGTGAGAGAGAGAGAGAGTAGCAGCATTAATACATCTTCTTGAGGTTTGATGAGACATCTACTGCCTACCGTTCCATCTGGTGCTTATGATAGCCTGGCATATTAGCATGCTGTAAGTTCATAATGTATTCGAGGCAAGAAAGCATCACTTGCATATTAATTGAGGCATCCTCTTTCTCAGAGCCTCCTTTTGCATTTCAATCATGTTTATTCCCTCTAAGTCATGAGCAGACGGAGTAGTAATGGATTTTCTTTCTCCCCCTCCTCTCTTCATCAGAAGTGTAGAAGTGTTTTGTGCAAGCTACCACCCAAGAGGAAATTCTTGCATATTGGGGCAAGGGTTACAGTTGCCTGTGGCCAAGAAACAAAAAACGGTATTTGATCTTGTCTCATATCCTTTGTATCCTGCATTTTGACTACAAACTGTAATTAGGTAAAGAAAGGATAGCTGGGTTAAAAAAGGAAAAAGATCCACTCACCTGTAATCAAGTGTGAAGAATGTATGTTCACACACAGTTAAGCCAGTGTCCACACCTTTCAAATGTTTCAGAGTACAGTTTGGAAAAATGAGTTTTCCCCTTGCTTCTAAAATGTTACAGTTAGTTATACATGTTCTCATCAGAGCTGATGACAGATTTGTGTATTTTGTAGTCTACTTGGATCTAAGTTCAAAATATAATACAAGAATCTATCCAGAATCTACCTCCTCTCTATGCTCATCTTAGATTTAAGACTGAAAGCTTAAGATGTTTCCTAGTCCGTTACCATAAAGCTCAAGCCTCAGCCTCTTCTCAGAAATTTCTATCAATTAAAGCCATTTTTAAGCTGAGGATTATGATTTTTATTGGATTTATATTATTTTGATTTTGCATCTGTAAAACGACACTGTGGCTAAAACTTTCAAAATTATTAAAATGACTTTCAAATGTGACACAAGATGTTTAGCTCACCTTTGATTTGCTGAGATATTTTATTTGTATATATAGGTGATTAAATTTTAACCCACCCTAAGCACTAGAGAGACTGATTGTGAACTATCTTTGTACAAAAAGATAACACTAGCCTAGGTCTTGAGGATGTTTTGAAAAGTGCTGGTTATGTTTGGGATAATTATTCTTCATAAGTATCAATGTGATGAATATAAACTGTTTAATTTTGATTACTATATTTTGACTATAGTGGCAGAAATTCCTTTCACTGCCAAACTAAGCTGTTCCAATCATTTACCATACTGTCTTGTTCTTGTGCTGTGGTCTCTGTCACAGTTTTTACCATTACTATATATAGTCACAGATAGTGCTATTGCAGATGTTCTGAGAGCCAATTATATGCAAAATTCAGCAGCACTTTGTGTGTGGTGTGGTGGCAAGGGATAGGAAGGAGAGATTTATTTTATTAAATAGCCACAGTGGCTTGGAATCTAGACTGAGATCATGGCCTGGCTGAAGGAGGTGGATTTAAATCTTTGTCCTTGCCATCCTCCCTTTCAGGATGAGACAGTGAAGCAGGGTGGCAAGATGTCCTAACTAGAAAGGGGGACAAGGCACTGTAAAATGTAGGACATTCAAGAAAAATATAGGACATTACAAAACAAAAACTAAAAACACTCATATGCATATAAATTCATGCTTCTTAGTCCTGCTCAAAATGGAAGACATTTTGGAATTCCACTTGGACAAAAGGTTGAAATGTAGGACTTGTCCTCAAAAAGGAAGGTGTCTTGTCACCCTGCCTGCAAGGACCATTGGTTCCAATTAGAAGGCCAAGTTCATGGTTAGTCACAGGGACCTGGCACAATAAATTATGTGGCTAAAATGTTCTTGATGATGTTAAGGAAAGATTAACAAGCTCTGAATTGTTTGAAGATTGTGGACCTAGTCTGTGGCATCAGTGTTGAATTAAGCAAGACAGTGCCCTTTCCCCATTTGTTTTGGAAGAATAAAAAGAACTGTGATTAAAAGTGATCAGAAGTTAAAAATGCATTAGCAGCAGTACTCTTCCATAAACTGCAGGACTGTTGAAAAATTCCTTGCAATACAGCATGATAGCAGATGAATGTTTTTTATATAGTAAAGGCAACATGGTAGTAAGGAAGATACAAAGTCAATAAGAAACTCTTATAAACTTTATCTGACCATAAAAACTTTGCAAGAATAATTTCATAATCTTGTACAAGTCTACATAAATACAAGAATCCTGTTACTTTAAAGACAAGGCCAGAAATAAGTTTTTGTATGGTTGTTGTCAATTTCATATGTATTAATCCACAAATCCATTTCATCCCATTTTATGTATATATTTTAAAAGATGTGTATGAAAGCTTGTGTTTAAATTGTACACATTTCACTAAGCTGTGTATTTGTGTACTTTTTTTTAAAAAAAATGCATTTTTGACCCAGAAATCAAGAACATTTAGAAAAGTCTACAGTCTGAAGAACAGCAACATTTTGATCAGTGTGGGGACACATTGATAGGCAATGTGAAGGCACATATATACACATTAGTCCAGGAGGCTTAAAATAAGTTGCTCCAGTTAAAAATGTGGCCCAAGTGAAATTAGGCCACCATTCATGGCTTTGTTATACATTGGCTCTAGGTTAGTCTTTCATATATTTGTGTGGCATTCTTCTTTGGGGCAACATGCAACGCTACACAGGCAGATTTCCATTACTGTAGTAGAAGTTTTCCTTCTGATTGTCCCATCAGCACTTTCCAAAATCTATAGATGGTAGACAGGGGTTACAGAAGGAAAAATTCATTCTGAGGACTAATGCCCCTCTGTTGGTGACCAGACAGTGTTGCACATACTCCCAGATGTGTGAATGGTGACCAGACCTAGATGTTAAATGGTTGTTGTTGTGATGTATACCTTCAGGTTGTTTCTGATTTATGGTGACTAAGGCAAACCTATCAAAAGATTTTCTGGGCTGAGTGTTTGTGACTTGCCAAGGGTAACCCAGTGGCTTTCCATGGTGGTGCAGGGAATTAAACTCTGATCTCTAAAGGCATAATGCAATGCTCAAACCACTACACCACGGTGGCTCTCCTAGATCTAAATGCCTTATCCATATGAATTTTCTTGCCTTGATAAAATAATTGCTTGTGTGTTACTTAGGAGGCCTTTGGTAAAGACCTTATATAATATTATCTATTTGTAAAACACTTAAGTTTTCAAAGCATGCTGATTACAATTATGTTATTGTAAATGTAATTCTTATAGTCAAGCCAATGTGGTGTACTGGTTTGAACATTGGATCAGGGTTCAATTCTCCACTTGGCCATGGAAAACCACTGGATAAGCTTGGGTGAGTCACACGTTCTCAGCCTCCAAAACACTTAGGCTTCAGGGTTGTCATAAGCTGGACATGACTTGCAGGCAGAACCACAACCACAAGTAATTATTATAACAATCCTGTAAAAAAGGGAGTAATTACTGCCCATATTGTAGACGGAAAACTGAGATTACTAGTGCCTTACCAAAGGCCATTTGATGACTTCATAGTAGAGGAGAACCTGAGAATTTTCTAATTCATAGCTGAATCTTCTAACCACCATGCTACACCAGCACTTTTAAGCTTTGAGCCTAAACACAATTCACCTCACCTTTATGGGACTTAGAACTATGACTATGAACCTGACTATATATTGAAGAATCATTGATGTAAGATGCTTTAACATTTCTCATCCATAAATGCTGATAAGGTATGATAAGTGGTCCATCCAAAGGATCAACTTCACACAAGTGCCATTGTGATTTGCACTGATTTGAAATTGAAAGCATAGTAAAATTAATTGTACAGTGGGTGTCCACTGGGGTTTGGTTCCAGGAGTCCCCATGGAAAGCAAAATCCATGGGTGCTCAAGTCCCTTATGTAAAATGGCAAAATCAAGATTTACTTTTTGGATTTTTTTTTAAAAAAAGTCAAGTGATGGATGGTTGAATTCATGGATGCAGAATCTGTGGATATGGAAGGCTAAATAAATAACCATCAATGAAATGCCATTCATCAATAAATTGAGTGTAAGTCCTGCACCCGAAGTAAGATGTGTAAGCAGGCTTTAGAGCTTGTTTCTGGTAGTCATTTAAATTTCTTTGTATTCAGTACAATATGTTCCTCAATGTAGCTTATGCCCACTCCTCTGAACCACTAGTTTGCCTCTGGATCCCCTTGGTAGGTCCTAGGATTCAAATGAAAAATAAGAGATCATACAAGCCCAAAGTCTGCCTATTCTGCCATAAGAGAAACAGATGAGATAATATTTTTGAAACTGTAAGATTGTCTGTAAGCACTTTCATGTTTAAAGGTGTGC
This sequence comes from Sceloporus undulatus, assembly GCF_019175285.1. Lineage (NCBI taxonomy): Eukaryota > Metazoa > Chordata > Lepidosauria > Squamata > Phrynosomatidae > Sceloporus > Sceloporus undulatus. The sequence continues at coordinate 217,124,459 of NC_056525.1, read as the reverse complement.
AATATACATTATGTAAGTAGGCAAATAAATAAAATAACTCAGTAAAGCTCATTTGGCTCTGGATTGCTAGTAGAGGATCCATCCATGCCAACTGTGTTGGCCATGTGCTGCACCAGATGCTGCAGTCCTCCTCCTTCTTCTCTCCTAGCTCATGTACATTTTTCATTGATGGAAGTATTTCCCTGGAGACTTCACAAGACACAAGGAAACAAACACATTATGCTCCTCTTGCCATCTTAAACAGCATAGAAGATTTTCCTGTCATCTGTTTGAGAAAGAAAAGATTTCAAACACAAAAATTAAATCAGCAAGCTCCCTCTGTTTCCCACTGTCTATTCATATACTTAAGGGCTTTCACTATCAGGATGCATATTCTCATTTATGTAAGTAGTTAATGGTTAGCAAAACATTTTATATTTACATATTTAATGTGTATCTCAGTGATTCCCAGGGAGAATCACCCATGTGTGTGTGTGTATGTGTAAAGATCCAGGGAGATGATGAGGGGGAAAGGGAGCAACTGGGGGGGGGGCTTCAGTCAAAGTATTGGTGCACAAGAAAGACAAGGGGAACCATCAGCCTTTAGGACCATGGTGGGGATGAGGGCTGCACTAAATTTCTTTTCAGGGTCCCTTAAAACCACTACAGAGCCTCGCTGTCTCCTGCTCTTTGCCTGCCCATGTGAGCTCACTCCCTTAGTCACCCTGCTTGAGCTTTCTGCGCTTTGCTGGGACTTGGCTGGAGGTTGGAGCTAAATTTTAGCTGCTCCTTTCTTTCATTGGACAGACTGTGAGAAAAGAAAGCAGAAGGAACAATGTTGGTGTACATGTGTGTCTGGAACACTTGAAGTTCTGTGGAGAAGACGTGCCCCTGGAAAAGGAGATGGAGGAGCATCCATGGTCAATTCTTGGAAGAGTCCATTACCTTTGAGTGACTCCTGTAGTTAAAATCTCTCCATTTCCACTTCCACGCCATTTTCCAGTCCAGAGCATGTGACCTCTGTAAACCTCCCTACACATACACACCAGCTGCTCCCCTCTCTGCCCCAATGAAGGATTGAAAGTCCTTCCTTGCCAGGGAGAAGCTTCTCCCTTTGCACTGTGTCACCTTGAGAGCAGCAGCTGAGCCGTTGGTTGAGCAGTGACCAAGAGGCCTCTTTCACACACTGGCCTTTGCTGGAAGAGCAGCATGGGCTTCTCAGCTGCTGGACAGCCAACAGCTCAGTTGCTTCTTCCAAGGTGACCAGGTGCAAAGGGGAGCAACAACCAAACAGCCTATTACAGAACAGTGACCAAGAAGCCTATTACAAACAATTCTTTTAAAATTGTTGGAATATGATAGATTTCTCTTGGTGGTGAGCAGAGAGCAAGGAGCCTCTCAGTGGAGGAAGTTCCAAAGTCTGGGAGTAGCCACTGAGAAGGCTCTATCCCCTGTACCCTCCAAATATGTCTTGGAAGGTGGTGGGACAAAAAGAAAGGCCTCCCTGAAGATTTTACCACTTGGGCAGGCTCATGTATAGGGCTTATACTGTCCTCCAGCTATCTTGAGCCATATGTGTATGTGTATTTGCCTATCAACCTATGTTGACCCCAAGAATTTAATAGGGTTTTCTTAGGCAAGGAGCAATCGAGAGCTTTTTAAGTCATAAGCAGCACTTTGAATTGTGTCTGGAAAGAGACCAGCAGCCAGATGAAGTGTTGCAGCAAAAGAATGGTTCATATATCCATTCTGAATTAACAATCTGGTTGTTGCTCTTTTGAGTTTCTTGAGTTTCTGAGCACTTTTCAAAAGCAGTGCATTTCAGTCATCCAAACAGTGTGTAATGTCTTTGCTCAGATCACAGGGAACAAAAAGCTTTCCTTTCAGGCGTAACAACTCTTGGTGTAGTTAACAAGGAAAATAATTAATGATTTCAAATTTTAATGTAAAAGCCAATTGAAAAAAAAACAGGCATGAAGTCTAATTTAATAGTATCTATAATTGGACAAGCAAATAAGAGAATCAGAATAAACATTGTCTCCTTCCTTTGCCTTCTTTTCCTGGTCTCATCCTCCTCCTTTTCTCCTTGTCTTCCTCTGTTGCTATAATCTGTAATACAGAACACGCAGAATGACTTATATCAAATGGAATTCAGTACATCAAATGAAATTCATTTGAAAGGAAAATGTGTTTTACAATTCAGAATACACATTATTTTTGCCCTCAACCTGGACTGTATATTCAGCAAAGTTTTTAAACTTCCATACTGCCCATTCTGGTGTTTTGATCTGGGCTAGGGCCCTTGAGCTTATTTTTATGTCAAGAAAACAAAGGCATAGCAGCTAGTTACATCTTTCAAGTAATCTGTAGTTTTTTGTGGGTTTTTCGGGCTATGAGGCTGTGTTCTAGAAGAGGTTATTCCTGATGTTTCACCGGCAGCTTCAGAGAAGCCTGCAACTTCAACTTCATAATCTTTGGTTTGACTCGCTGAAGAGGGAATCTTTAATATTGCGCTGTCCCTATTTATAGAACAATCTGCCCTTTTAGTGTTGAGTGGAGGTATGTGCTTGTTTTTGCCCTACGTGTATCATTTGTGTTGGGAAACATGAGAGATAATAGAGGATCTCTCAAGAGAAACAAGAAGAGTAATCAAATTGGCAAGGCAGAAGCTGAGCAATATCTAGTCCCATATTCTCTCTCTCTCTCTCTCTCTCACACACACACACACCACCACCACCACCACCACCACCACCACCATCATCATCTAGCAGAGAAAAAGAAACAAGCTTTGTAAAACATTAAAAAATTAACCTCAATCACAGTGCTTGTCCGTAATTGAGGAGGTTAGAATGCAAGTTAGAATGATGATGGAAGAAAGTTGGTGTGGGAGCAAAATACCTTACAGACAGGAATGTACAATAAATGTGTACTTTGTAGTCTTTTGGTTTGGGTAAGAGAGAGCAAAGATGGTTTAAGAACTGCTCTCCAGCTACAGATTGCAACAGTAATGGTGAAAGCTACGACTTTGAAAGATCAGAAGCGAGCAGATGGGGATAATCAGGGGTCCCTTAGGATTCCCACAGCTGCCAACAATGTGTCCATGAAGCTGCTGCTCAGTTAGAGCAACACTACCAAAGATTGGCAATGTGAAGAACCAGCATTTTGGTGATTCAGTAGATAAAGAACTTTTTTTCTTACATAGCTAGCAGCTGCCAAACCTCTTTGACTAAATTGAAATGTTGTGTCAGGTTTCTTCTAATATGTGTTATTTTACAACTGTATGGAAAATAAACATCATCATTAATTACATTTTGCCTAACACTTCCTCTAGCATTTTGAAAGTGACATTTATGGCTCTTTTCTCATCTTTCATGCTGGTTTTATGCTCATAACTACTAAATTAGATAGATTAGGTAGAGAAATAATTAATTGTCAAGGTCACCCAATGAAATTCGTGAAAGTGTGGATTTGAACTTGGTTCTTTTCTTGTCCTTCATCATTATAGTCACTGTGCCTCATATGGTTTGATGGTGTGTGAAAGAGAGTGTGAGAGAGGGAAATTTGAGAAATGGATGCACTCAAATACATGTATAGTTACTGGTTTTATATTATGCCCTAAATTTCAACAATCCCAAATCTGTTTATGCGTTTCCTTCTGCAATTTCAGTCACCTTTTCCATTATTATTATTATTCATTTGTATCCCACCTTTCTCCTAATAATGGGACTCAAAGAGGCTAACAACATGTTTGAAAAGTACAATTAAAAACACTACAAAAATATTAACAAAAAGCAATTAAACAATTCATGGAGTTAAAACATTAAAAATATAAAAATGTTGTACATTAAAAGACTGTATACCAAGAGACCTAATGTGATGTACTGGTTTGAGCATCGGACTATGACTCTGGTGACCTGGGTTTGCATCCCACTTGGCCATGGAAATCCACTGGGTGACCTTGGGCAAGTACACTGTCTTAGCCTCCGAGGAAGGCAGTGGTAAACCCCTTTGAAGAAATCATGCCATGAAAACCCTGTAATAGAGTTACCATAAGTCAGAAACAACTTGAAGGCACACAAAACAACAACAAATACCAACCTTAAAAACAGAACCGCACAACATTAAAAACCCAACCCTGGTTTACTGCTAAAAGCCTGATGGCACAGAAATGTTTTGACCTGCCATCGGAAGGAGAGCACAGACTGAGTCATCCTGGCCTCTCTAAGGAGGGAATTCAAATAACTGGGAGCAGCCATTGAGAAAGCCCCTCCCCCCCCCCCCCCCCCCCCGCAACAACTCTTCCCATGTAGTGGGATAGAGAGAAGGGTTTCTCCAGACAATCTTAAAGCTCTCATGGGCTCATAAAAGAAAATACGGTCTTTCAGATAACCTGCACTCAAGTCATATTGTTTAATATTGACATTTTAAAACTTATTTGTGTGTATTTGATTTTCTTTTTAAATCTTGTTTTGCGCACCACTTTGTACTCCTGGTGAGAACAGAAAAGTTTCTACATAAATAAAGAAAGGAATACATAAATCTCATTCTCAGCCAGATAAGAAATTTTGATTGCATTAAACCAATTGACAAATAGTAAATTTGATTTTTGGTTCAGCATTCAAAATCTTCATTGTCTACTGACTTGAATAAGATGCCTATTTATTAGTAACACATGTAGGCCTAGTTATTAACATTAGCAGATGTGTTGATTATCATTATTATTTTTCTTCTAATGTCTAGGAAGGCACTGATGTGGCTGAATAGGATACTGGAGGAGGTAGTGGGGATGACAGAGCAACATTACACAGCGCTTACATGAATCTTGAAATGTTTCTTGATGTCCTACAGTACTGTTAACATCTGCACATCTTGTGAGGAGTCACATTTGTTGCAGCTGTACTCTAGCTTGAATGTAAAAAGGAAGCAAGGAGTCATAGTTAAGAATGAAGCAGCTGGCTTTCAATAGAAAGATTTATCATTTTCTCTCACTACCCTAGACCCAAAATAAACACCAGTAGGGCTGTTTACAACAACCTTGTTTTTAAAAAATGATAGGCTGAAGTCATTGGTGTTTAAAGTGAAGTCATCACTGCAAAGATAAATGTATTAATACTGAGAGAGGATTCTGCTAGGTAATACAAGAAGAAAGATGAATGAACATTATGACTCTAACCGAGCTATGATAATAGTGCTTAAATGGGTAAGAAACCAAGTTGTGCAAATGAGTAAGGGTTAGAGGGCTTAACTAGGGCTAGGGGAGTTTAAATTAAACATAACTCTCACTGGATGTGGCCAATCAACTTTCTCAGCCTAATCTTCTTTAAAGGGTTGTTGTGAGGGTATAATGGACAGAAAGTCACATAAGCAGCCCTGAATTCTCAGGATGAAAGAGAGAATATGATTACAGTCAGACTTTATAAAAGTTAATTTTGGACTATAATCCCCAGAATCCCCAGTGTGGGAGTTGTAATCTAAAATGTAACTGTTACAAGCTCTGAATATAATAAATAAATTGGCAAGAGCTGCCTGTATTATTTGCAGGGGAGAGGGAGCAACCTGGGTGCAGGCATTAATTTTTTTCTCCTAGATCTGCTCTATTATGAGAGTATACATTTATGTATACATTTATGTATACATTTATGTATACATTTATGGTAGTGGTCTATAGCGGAAGGTTGTGGAACGCAAGGCCCTCCAAATGTTAGACTTGAATGTCCATCAGCCCTAGCTGGCATAGCCAATGTTGAGAGAAGATAGGCATTGTAGTCAGCAACGTTGAGAGATCCTAACAATCCTCACAGAAGTAGGCATGCTCCCCTATTACTATATTGGACATGCCTGACAGAATATTAAGGGATCTGTTATTTTCACAGCATCCTTTCCTACATCTTGGTCATTATTTCAGAACACATTGGGCTAATCATAGGCTACTCCATCCCAGAATTCACACTAGATTGAATGGAAGAACATGGATTCAGTTATGATAGTCTGCAAGGAACTGCCTTGAATCCCATTTTGGGGGAAAGGTGGGATATAACTCTAATAAGAAAATAAAGAATAAATAAAAGCAATGAACCAGAAATTAAACTTTGCAGTCACAGAATCTCATCTGTATCTGGATTCTTTTTTGTAAATGTCCCAGTCAGGTCTTCTGAAGACAGCAATTCTCTCTACTAAATTGTCTATTCCAAACCTGAAATTACTTGCTATCTAACTGTGGACTAACCAAATCAAAAATAAATACTGCACTTTTATAATAGAATAATCTGAGGCTTTCCCATGTCTTTGAATGTCTTCTCCATTAATTCTACTCCCACATTAGAAAATAAAACTGGCTTAAGAGAAAACAGAAATAAACTGAGGGGAAAAGTGCATCCCCAAAGTTGCCTCTCCCATCATTTTCTTCCCAGGTTTTGAGTAGGTTTCGACTTATTAATTTAAATTAATTTAATGTTTTATATTCCAGTTTTCTCCTAGTATGAATGTAAAATATGATATAAAGAATACTTACATGGGGGGGGGGGGGGGAAATAACAGAAAACGATATTCTGTGCAAAATGCACTGTTTTTATGCAGCAGAGAATTTGGGAGGTTGTGTAACAAATTTTTCACCAAAAAGTTGCAAAATGTCCCCCTCCAAAAAAGAAAAAAGTGAAACACGCACAAAAACCTCTCCTCATGTCTCAACAAGCAAGAAGAACCATTCTGAAATTTTTCCATTCTTGCTAAGATTTAAATACTTTGTATTCAGTAACAATATATAAGATTTAATATGCATAGCAAAATCCTGACTCATCTAATTATAGTCTTTTGTATTGTTTTCTTCTCCAAAACGTTGTGTATGTTTCTTCCTGGGGCCCCTAAGAGAATGACACAATAAATATTTGTGTGTTCACAGGTTCAGAAACAATGTTGTAAATACCATTTCACTCTTCCAAGAAGATTTGAACACCTAATGTAAATATTTGATAATGCAGGCAGTCTGGATGGTGGAAAAACTAATGGGACTTAAAACTATATGATTAGGTCTCTTGAAAGGATTAAATATGTTCACTATTTTAGAGGCATATGCTCAACTCAGTAAAAAAAAAATCCAGGCTGCTAATTTTTCATCCTTGAAAGATAATAGAAAATAGTTCAGTAAAGTAACTCCACTTAATTTATGAATATAAGTATAGCATATTGTTTATTTGTTGTTGTTGTTGTTGTTGTTGTTGTTGTTGTGTGCCTTTACGTCATTTCTGACTTATAGTGACACTAAGGCAACCCTATTATGCAGCTTTCTTGGCAAGTTTCTCCAAATGGGACTTGCCTCCTCGGAGGCTGAGAGAGGTGACTTGCCCAGTGGGTTTACATGGCTGAGATAGGATTTGAATCCTGGTCTCCAGAATCATAGTCCAATGCTCAAACCACTACACTACACTGGCTCCTTTTATTGTTTCTAGATGCTGTTAATTAAAGCGGTTATCACAGTCAGTGTTCACTTTGAAACAGATTATTATTTCCCCATATTAGTCCAAAGGAACTACTCTCTAGATCAGTCCAAGAGACTCATTAGAATCATTATACAAAATGTGAATGGGAGACAATCTCTTCTATGAGGTACTTCCTGTTGCACTTCCTGTTTGGACCCTATCACAGTTTATCAGAGTGGAAACATCCTTATTTTCTTCCACCAACCTTCAGCAGATGCATTTGACACGTCTGTACTAACTGCAGCCATTTCAAATGTCACAAAATGGATCTGGCTATCTGAACTGCATTAGAAACATCTGAAATGTATTTTCAATTGGTATATGTGACTAAAATAGCCCTGAGCATAACCATTTGAGAACAAACTGCCTGGATATGTAAAAATACCATACACCACCATCTGACAGAATATTGATCTTTAGTAAACTTCAGGAGAAGCAAGGTCTGCGTCTGGGAAGCAGCCATGGGGATGATATCTGCGCTCTCATTCTCCAAATTTGATGATCGGATAAATCTCTCAAAAAATAAACTGGATTTTGGATTAGCAGGCATGTAAAAGCAGAACTACCTAAACATCTGTTTGAGATCTAATATGCATTGCAGATACCGCTTTAACTGCCATGACTTCTATGGAATTCTGGGATTTGTAGTTTGTTGTGGCACCAGAGCTCTCTGACTGAGAAAGGATAAATAGCACACAGAACTACAAATCTGTGTATTTTATAGCACTGAGCCATGTCAATTAAAGTGGTGTCAAACTGCATTATTTCTGCAGTGCAGATTAGGCTAGAGTTATACCTCATGGCAGAGTTAACACAGCACATGCTTGAAGTTGCCATTAAATTAATTCCAGGTCAGAATGCTTAACTTTGGGGTGGTACAGACTGGCGTTTAAACACCGCCCCTTTTTGCTATGCATCGTTACTGCAGCAACCAAATGGAGTTGTAGTGCTCCACAGCAAAAAAGGAGCCACCTAGAATGGCTCCTTTTTTGCAGTGCCGTAAGGGCTGTGTCATTCCTATGCCCCCCATGCTGAATAGTGGCACCGCCGGCACACAGTAGGGCTCGGGACTGTGCGGTTGGGGCATGGTCCCGAGCCCTGCTATCGCTGCCAGTACGTCACGTCCTGGCGGTGTGTATTGGGCCTTTGTCTAATTTGTGTCCCTTTTTTATATTGTCATGTTTTTGATTTTTTAAATTAAACAGCTTTCTGTTCTGTCATTTACTGGAAAAGAGCTCACTGACCCTCACCTGCATGCCAGTACAAATATACCTCAGTTAATGAAGTAGATGTGTTCCTGGGCTTTCCTTCTTTATAGGTTTTTTAATTAATTCTTTTAAAATTTTCTTTAAAAACTTTACCTTTTACCAAATTTTCACTTCAATCACATGAAACTATGTACATGTAAATGCACTAAGGCTGTGTATATGATATTGTAATTTAAGGGCATAATTTTAATTTTGCTAGTTCTTATACATCACAGTTATTACCATTACAGTCACTGATATGCAGGAGTTGCATTAATGAGTAACATTAGTAATAATAATAATAATAATAATAATAATAATAATTTATTTATATACCGCCCTTCGAAACATCAGGGCGGTTAACAACAATAATACATACATCCAATACAGATTAAAAGCAGTGCAATTAAAACAATAAAAGAACTTGTGCCAAATCACAAGCTACTAACAGAGGGGGGGAGAGGGGGCTCTTAGGGCAAAGAGTCAGGGGTAAGCCTGCTTGAAGAAGAACGTTTTCAGCCCCTTCTTAAATTGGGCCAGGGAGGTTGCTGAACGGAGTAACAACATAGTACAAACAACATCACTAATAATTCTGTATGGTGTGAGATGGCAGAAGGTCAGTGGAGAGGGGAGTGACACAATGAGTTACCGCACCAGGTGATGCCAACCCTAGTGATGCCACTGTTCAAACTTAAGCTACAAGTAAGATAATGCCTTCATTTCATCCATTTATTTTATGATTCTTTCTGAAACTCTCTAACAGATAATTTTCATATCAATAGGTCATGATCCTGTTTTGGGGAAGACAGGGAATCTTTACAGATGCACAAGGGAAAGTATTATCATTTAGCTGTTTTACAAACAATACACATTTTGTAAGATTTCAGTGTGTGTTTGTGTGTCTTTGTGTATTGTTTATTTTTGCAAAGATTTGATGAGCAAGAGAATGCTTGAATATTGTAGATTTTCGGTGCAGTCCTAACTCAAAGGGATGCTGGCTGTCAAGGAATTAGGCATTAGCCTCTTCTGCTGGCAGAAGACCCCTTCTACCAGCTGATTTCAGAGATCTGTTGACAGAACCATCTGCAAGAAGAACTGCTTTGCTGGCTAAAATATGCCATCAGAAGAGCCAAGAAAGGAATGGAGAAGGGGTGGGAGAATCTGGATTATGCCAGAGCCAAACTTGTTCAGAGACATAGCCATAATTCTGACAGAAAGACAAGGGTGAGAGTAATTTCCAATATCACTAAGATGGAACGAGTATGAGTTCAACAGAGATTCAGCTGGTTTAGTGTCAGATTATCTGTCTCTTGGTTGTCTTAGACAGTTAAAGATTGCTCTATTATACAGAAATGTAAGAGAATCTATAATAGTAAATGTGAAAGGGCTAAATGTGAAAAGATAAACAGAATATTCCTGTATAGTGCTTTCTTAGATTGGTTCATTCTCCCCTTAATAGCAATAGCATCAGAAAGATTTCTCCTACCCCTACAGACTGCTTTAAATACTGTTACTTCGAACTGTTTCCCATTAAAGTACCATTCATAAGAATTACTTGTTATCATACTCCCTTGCTATAATTTGTTAATCAAGGGTTCAGTTACTCTGCTTCTGTGTAAGATACTAAATTTTAAAAATGTAAAGGACATTTAGATAGATTACGGTAGTTTGAAAGAAAGTGTCCATAGATAGTGCTTTTCTAGATGCTGAATTGTGCTTTCATTTTAAGGACATGATTCAACACAGTAGCAGAATATTTCATGTGGTGCTAAAGATTTCTTGGCTTTGCCATGATAGCTACTCACAGTGAAAAAGACAAGCTGGTCTTCACTTTACAGTCCAGCATGCCTCTTTAGCAGTTTAAGCAGCTCCTACTTATTCCACAAGCTGGATTCCACAACTTGGTTTTACACATAGCATAAGTACTTGGTTCTGCTGTGGCTGATGTGTAGAAAATGATTGAAACATTCATTGTATTCAACTCTACATTTTCGCTCTTCTTTCTGTTACTTTTGTGTTGCCCTGCACCCTTATTTTCAACAGAAGATATGTATTATCTCTTCCCTTTTACACCCATCCTTCCTTTGACTTTGGAGCTATAAAACTTTTTTCCTGATTAATTCCTTCTAAGTTGTTACAAAACTCCATCCATCATCAAGTTCCCTCCATCTCCAGATAATCATGTTTTTTTAATATAAAAAAGATTAGCTGAAAGGGATAAAATGCTTCTGAAAGTGTCATGTAAAAAAAATGAAAAATGCTTTAAATTATGTTTGAAACTACAGAGAGGACTGTTTTGATTCTGCAACAAAAGATCTTCCTCTAGCCTTTTAAAATTAATTTTTCATGCCTGCTTGAAAGTAGAATTCCCCATTGTCTGCTAAAATTTGTGTGTGATACATTAAACTCTATTTAAAAACCTGTACAGACCGGCCAAAAGGGCTGGTGTCAGGGAGGAATGGAGGGCATGGGGGCAGCACACTGCATGCCCCAACTCCACCCCCAAGCCGCCATCATGCCACCTGCCTGATCAGATGTGGGTATGTTCCTACACACTATGCCAAAGAAACAGAGCAAAAGCGCCATCACTGCAGCAAGGGCAGCTTTTTGCCTGCTCATAAAGGAGCGGCTTTTTGAACTGGCAAACTGCCGGATCGGGACCACCACTCGAAAGGGGCTGTCTGTTGAGCCCCAATATCCCGCCAAGCCACAGTTAGCCCAGTACGGTTCATTTCCTTGAATTTAGCTGGGAGAGCATTTCTCCATCCTTCTCCTTTCAGAGAAGAATGAAGCTGACTAAAATAATTTTCTGTAATGCAGAACATAGACCAGCCAGGGTAAGCCATGTAGCTGCAAGAATATGAATCTTCTCGGTTACCTGTTAGGCACTGACAGATTCCTGTGGGGGCTTTTTTCTATGAATGTATTCCTTTTTTCACTTATTTCATAATGGTGATGATTGTGGAAGTTGGTGTCATTTGTGATTCTGGCTAACATGGTTGTTGTTTTTTTCATTAAGAGCTTTGGGCACAGTATAGCCTGGGAAATACCACATGGTCAGGATTTCGACATGAGAACCTTGAGTTGTCCACAGGATTGAGGGAACTATTCCAGCAGTTCTTTCATAGCCACATAGCATAAGACTTCACAAAAATGGCAGCTATCTTTAGATGTGGGTGCCTATACAGCACATAGCTGTTGTATAGCTGTAGTGTGATATGGTGGTCTACTGCAGGAAGCTCATTTAGAAGGCTGCCTAAGAGAGTTCTAGATGAAGCCTTATTCCTGGTCTGTAACCAAGATACTTCAACCATTACTGGTTGATAATGGGATCACCCATTACTTGATAATGGGATATTCACTGTCACCTGCAGAACAGGTGGCCTACACTGTTTGGTGCTAGCCTAGAAATGATAGATTGTTTAACTTTAATAAGAATTATGCCCTGTTTTGACCCAATTATTGTCACTTATCTTCATTTCTGATGGAGACATGCCAAGCTTTGCAATCTCATTTCAAATGGCATTTCCCTTGAGGTTTGTCAACCACTTAAAAAGAGTTACTCTGTTTTAAACATAATTCTAAAGCATAGTTTTACTGCCTTAATTGTGATTTTGTGTGATGGCTGTACAACATGCAAACAATGTAACAATTAAACCAGGTAACTTGGGAAAATGCCTGGGAAGAACCAGCTGTATTGAGAGGACTATCCTTCCCCAGGCCCCACCTGGACTATTGTGTCCAGTTCTGGGCACCACGATTCAAAAGGGACATTGAGAATATAATAATAATAATAATAATAATAATAAAATTTTATTTATATACCGCCTTTCTAAAAAATCAGGGCGGTGAACAACAAGAAATTACAATACAATTACACAAAACCAAATAAAATATATTAAAAACAGTTCAATAAAAATAATAAAAAAAATAACATGTCGGCAGCACGATGCTGACATGGGGGGGGGAAGAGTTACTGGTCAGGGTAAGCTTGCTCAAATAGATGGGTTTTTAACCCCTTCCTGAATTGAGGTAGGGAGGTGGCTGAGCGGAGCTCGAAGGGCAGCGCGTTCCAGAGGTTGGGGGCTGAGATGGAAAAAGCCCTCCTAGAGGTGGAATTATATTTCGCCTCTGGAACACTTAACAATAGCTGCCCTGAAGATCGAAGTGCGCGGGGCGGATTGTACGGAGAGAGGCGGTCCTCCAGGTACCCTGGGCCCAAGCCATTTAGGGCTTTATAGGTAATTACCAACACCTTGTATTGCGCCCGGAAGCGAATATGCAGCCAATGTAAGTCTTTAAGGACTGGAGTTATATGACTGGCCCTGGCAGTGCCAGTGACCAGACGGGCTGCCATATTCTGCACAAGTTGCAGCTTCCGGGTATGGTACAAGGGTTGCCCCATGTAGAGCGCATTGCAGAAATCTAAACGAGAGGTTACCAGGGCGTGTACAACAGTTTCAAGGTCTCCCCGGTCAAGGTAGGGACGCAGCTGGCGTATCAGCCGAAGCTGATAACAGGAGCGTATCCAGGGGAGGGCGACTAAAATGGTGAAAGGTCTGGAAGCCATGCCCTATGAGGAACGCCTTAGGGAGCTGGGGATGTTTAGCCTGGAGAAAAGAAGGTTAAGAGGAGATATGATAGCCCTGTTTAAATATTTGAAGGGATGTCATATTGAGGAGGGAGCAAGCTTGTTTTCGGCTGCTCCAGAGACTAGGACCCGGAGCAATGGATGCAAGCTCCAGGAAAAGAGATTCCACCTCAACATAAGGAGGAACATCCTGACAGTAAGGGCTGTTCGACGGTGGAACAAACTCCCTCGGAGTGTAATAGAGTTTCTCTCCTTGGAGGTCTTCAAACGGATGGCCATCTGTTGGGGATGCTTTGATTTGGATTTCCTGCATGGCAGGGGGGTTGGACTGGATGGACCTTGCGGTCTCTTCCAACTCTATGATTCTATGATTCTATGTATTGGGATATCAGCTGTATTGAGAGGGGTATCCTTTCTCCTCTCAGGAGAAAGAATAACTGTTTTACCTTCATAGATACTTATTATAGATATATATATTATTTAATGTTTGACAGTAAACTTTAGTAATAGGGTTACTGTTGATAGGAAAGATAAATGTGCATCTCCTGCCTTCTGATTACTTGAATCATTATAGTTGAAGCCATTTCCCTGTGCTATCAGAGCTCTACGAACCAAAGCAATAATTGAAACCGAGGGTTCAAAAATCAAATGGTTTTTAAAAGAAAGCAATATATCTCTACTGTTAATAATGTCTTACTGGTTGCAGTCAAGTAGTCAAAAAAGTTCTTGTTTTGTTTTGGTACCAGATGGTACTGTTACTTTCAATAGTAGTCTAAGGTAAGTTGATAAGTTCTGACAGGTTTGTTTAAGCTTGCTGTTTCATATATTGACAACACATTTTTCTACAAATGTGTAGTATTGCATTTTGTTTGAGGATAAAAGAATAGAATCATTTTAGTGAACCCCAAAAAGGAATGTATAGTGAGCATATTTGATGATGTTTTTAATTTACACCCTAGTTTCACCTTATAGCTAAATCCATCTGAAGATGGTTTTCATATCTGGGTTAAGAGTAGTTCTGTGGAACATCATTAATTTACTACGAAATGATGTTCTGTGGAACATCATTAAAATCCTACGAAAAATAATAGGGGAAATGGATGAAAAGATCCATATAGGTTTATTGTTGTATGTAGAGAGTTTGTATTAAAATATTTTATACTCTTTTTTTTAATGAAGAGTCGGCCCTCCTTATCCACAGATTTTTTATCAACGGATTCAAACATCCACAGCTTGAAAATATTCAAGACAAGTATAAATTCCAATAGCAAACCTTGATTTTCCATTTTATATAAGGAACACCATTTTGCTCGCCCATTATATTTAATGGGACTTGAACATCCACAGATTTTGTTATCCACAGAGGGTCCTGGAACCAAACCACAGCAGATAACAAGGGCCCACTGTATATACTCTGATTTTAAGCATCAAATTAATGCAAGTTATCCTTATATAAAACAGACTTTCAGCCATTTTGTATGGATCAAGTGATTTGAATGGAATTGAAAGAATAGAAAGAAACAATAACTCAATCAAAAATTCATAAATCTGATTCAGTAATTCCTAAATGAATGGCTTCATGAAATGCCCATTTCCTTATTGTAGTTTCTCTGAACCATTAAGCTGATTTTTTTTCGTGTTTTGATTTTAGAGTCAGATCCATTACATTTAGAGTGGATTCATTCCAATTATAATATCATAGGCTTTCACTCTTAATTTCTAACCTTCCGCATGTTACCTCCAAAATGATATTGGACCATTTAAAACTAGATATGCTATCTAATACAGCATTGGGATGGAGATACAGAATTAAGGCACACTAATTTTTTTTTTTAGAAAAGAAGGAAATCCAAATGTACAAACTGCTATTCCTTGTCTTTCTGGTGTGAAAACAGGACAGTACTTTGACCCCATCTATTAACAAATTTGCTTCAGCCACCGCCTTTCTTGGACCACTGCATCCTGATAAACCACAAATAAAATGAGCTTCTAGAATATCAGTTTATCCATCCTCTAAAAGTGCATTTTTCTGGAGACATTCCACTGTTTTCTGCAGTAATGGAAACACCAGTTAGTGGTTAAAGGTGAGCCTTTTGGATGGTGGCAGCCATTTTGAATTTCAACTGTGCAAAATAACTGCTTAGAACAGTGTTTTCTGGGAAAAGCAAACTAATAGCTACTCAAATACTTTTCCTAACAAAAGAATTTTATCCTATTCCCAAAATACAAACAAAAGATACATTTCTAAGGGGAATGAAATTATTGCAGAAATACTACTTGTCAGTTTAGTATATATATGCCCCATTGAATAGAGAAAAACAGCACTTCAAATTATGTCCCTGTAAACTCTGCAGTGCAGTGGCTTAGTGGTTAAGACAACCGTTCTGATGGCCAGAAGGTTGGCAGTTCAAGGCCTGAGTGCTGCATGATGGAGTGAGCTCCAGTCACTAGTTCCAGCTTCTGCCAGTCTAGAAGTTCGAAAGAATGCAAATGCAAATAGATAAATAGGTACCATTTCGGTGGGAAAGTAACAGCATTTGATGCCGTCATGCTAGCCACATGACCACCGGAGTTGTCTATGGACAACACTGGCTCTTCAGCTTAGTAACAGAGATGAGTACCACCCCCTACAGTCAGTTAACGACTATTTTTTATTATTATTTTCTTATATTCCACCTTTCTCCCAATATAGGAACGCAAGGCAGCAAAAACAAGTATAAAACAATAAAATTCAAAACAGTCAGAAATCTGTGTTTTATTTGTTATTCCATAAGCTGCCATGGATATTGTTATCTACATAACAATTATTGTAACAACCATTAGTGGCAGCATCGTCATCACCGCCAACAGCAGCAGCTCTGAATTTGCAATGAAGTAGAATCCTGTGTAGATTGACATAAAGTGATTGGAATGTTATGGAAATGTTATCTTTGGCGGGATAGAGACCGCCGCTTTGCGGCGCTCCCCCGCCGCCGCCATTTGCTCCGTGCGGGAGCCGCAGCAGCCAAACCGCGCGACTCCCGCGCGGAGCAAAAAAGAAGCTCCATTTCGGAGCTTCTTTCTGCGGCGCATTCGCGACGTCATAAGCGCTGCGACACGTCTGGACGCTATGCGTCCAGTACGTAAAGATGGCGGCGCCCATGTGGAAGGGGCGCCGCCATCTTGTACGTACTGTATACGTACTAGGGTTAGGGGGGTGCGGAAGCACCGCCCCTTCCTAACCCTAGTACGTATACAGTACGTACTATATGGCGGTGTGTATCCCGCCCCTGTTTGTGTATGTGTCTTCAAGTCACCGGTCAAATTATGGCAATCCCATGAATTTCATAGGGTTTTCTTTAAAAGGCAAAGATACTCAGAGGTGGTTTTGCCAATTCTTGCATGTCAAACATAGCTTATAGTTCATCATCCAAATGCAAACTAGGTCTGACTATGTTTGGCTTCCAAGATCAGATGGGACCTGGTACTTTTAGAGTATTTAGAACAAACACTGATAGCTAAAGTCTTTTAGTTTCAATATATCTAGCACTTTTTAAAAAAAATGACCCTGAGATGCCAATATAAAAAGCTTGAGGCAAGTCATAAGAGGGATTTATATTGCCTCAACTTGTTAGAATCTGACACTACTTTTTAAGCATTTCTGCACAGCATTCAAGGTGGTAGGGCATAAACTAGTAACACACCAATATGACAACAAAACATCAAACCTAATGTAACTTAATAGTATAGAAAATATGAAATAAGAGGAAATAATCACAAGAGACCACATATAATTTGGAGTCTTTTAGTAAAATGCTTATTAGTTAACATTAAAAACAAACATTGTTTTCTTACAAATGGACATGTGAGTCATTTTTTCCTTTATAATAAATCTTGAGAATCACAATCACTATCACTTTCTATATTTTCAAATGTTTCTTTCTACAGATTGACTCCCAGTGCAACCCATCCCTAGACATACTAATTTGTGGCTGGCAAATGTGCTTTACATAGTATAACTCAGGTATTTATGTCAATATTTGTCTCTGTTATTAATCCAGCTTCCTCTCCTACATCCACCACTGTCCTTCCCCCACACCACTGTTGTTTTTAATAAGCTCTGAGGACCTTTGTAATCCTGCATAAAATATAAATGATGCTTCTTGAATTGATGGATATTTAATTTCTACTGTCAGGCTAATTTAATAGCTAATTTGGTCCTACATGGATATATATATATATATATATATATATAGAGAGAGAGAGAGAGAGAGAGAAGGTAATATAATAGACTTGCTTGGAGGATTTATATGTATGGCGGAGTAATGTGCTATTGTGTGCCTTCTGTTAATAATATACTTCGGTGGATTCTTTCTATGTGTATTATTTCTAAACTTCTATTTGTATGCTCTAGTTCTGTTTTATAAAAATTTGATACCAGTTTTTTAAAGGACAAATCACTTATATTTTGTATTGATAATCTGAAATAAGAAAATATAGGTTGTCTCTAACTCACATCTCTCAGTAACATAATGATAGTGCACACAAAATTCCCCATATTTTCCCCTAGGCAAATTTGCCTGGGAGGATTCAGGGGCTCTCTGGCCTGATTGGGGAGAGCACACTGTGCTCTACTGACCCAGAGGTTGATACAACAATTGGTTTGAACTTCAACATACAGATTGAAAATAATTTTAAAATATACAAATTCAAAAAAGCAAACCTCCATTTTGACATTTTATATAAGGGGTACCGTTTTACTAAACCATTGTATTTAATGGGACTTGAGCATCCATGGATTTTGGTATCCACCGGGGGGGGGGGTCCTGGAAACAAAGCCAGAGGATACCAAGGGCCTACTGTATTTAAAATACATGTATAAAATTACCTTCAGGCTATGTGCATAAGATATATATGAACATAAATTTATTTCATGCTTAGACTTGGGGCCCATCTCCAAGATATCTCATTATATATATATGCAAATATTCCAAAATCTCAAATACATCTGTCTGAAATACAATATTGTATATTTTTATAAACATGATATGTGTAAAAGTCTACCAGCCATTCTTTATAGTGCCTTTAACTGATACAGATTCTTATACATGATCATTTTTGGATAACACCAGTCTTCAGATCCTGAAATCTGTGTATCAAAGGGGCAGTTAGCAGCAGTTATTACATGACCACAGGTTGACATCTGTGGCTTCCCTAGCTGGAAGCAGCAATGGATCTTAACACTTGAGATGGTTAAAAAAAATGAGAAAGACTAGTATCACACATTGTGATAGTCCTTATTAGCTCTTCTGGACTAAAATATGTTTTCTGTTCTACTGTACAAGCCAAATTACTTTTCACCACAGATATTCCAAGAGACAAAGTGATTATGCCCCATGACAGTTTTTTGTTTTTCACACTGGTAATGTTTTGCTTTCTCTGTACAGGTAACACAAAGGGCATCAGGCAAGGATTTAATCTGGACAATATTTCTCATTTTTCAGCTCTTGCCAAAAGGGGGAACTGCAGGTAGAAAAGCTATGAAAGCTCCTTCCTCCCATAGGCCAGAGCTTTTAGATCCAACATAACTGCTCTTTTGAGGAACAAGAACTTGATCTTGTTGACATCAGTTCTCCCTAGGAGACTCCCTAGGAGTCAAATGCAGTTGTAGGAGACGTATAATTCTCTGTATTTCCTCTCATCTCAATTTTAAAACAATATTTAATTGCATTAAGTCCAAGAATAACTTTTGTCCCTCCATATCTTGTTGTCAGCATAGTCACATGCACTGCTTGAGTTTCACCCTGGAATAAAGGCAGGATACAAATGTAAAAATAAATCAGAATGCACTGTTGTGAGAGAATGCCATCTCCTTCCTCTGACCCTAAAACCCTGTCTGTCTCCTTTTCCTGAATGGTTCAGTAATCATGGAGAGAAAGATTTATCCTGTGGACTTCCATTGTAAACCTTTCTCATTCTAACTTTAATATTGAGAGCACATGCTTGACTTTGGTCTATGCTGTTCCCCAGGCTACTGCCCCATCGTTACACTCTAGTCTGACATTTGATTCGGTAGGTTGTTAAAGGGATGTATTTGTATGAGAATTTTTCATATGGGCACTTAATATATTTGAGTTTCCATAGTGCTGACATTTGAAATTAAAATTCTAGGTCCTTCACTACAGTCCTTTGCTATGATCATCCAATTAGTATAAGCACAGTGTTCTAAAGGAGTTCAATAGCTGCAGGAAATTTTCTTCCTTCTAAAGAAGCCATTGTTTGTTTCTGTAATTTCTTCCAAATGACATATGGTTATTAAACTGTAAAATGTCTTCATATTTGTACTTCAATATTGTACTACTTATTTGTACATCCTGAAATACTGGCATTTTTGCATAGAAACACACAAAAACTGTCTGAAAATATTAGGAGATTACTACACATGGCTTTTAAACTCCGTTTAGATCCAGAAAAAAAAGGTGGCTTTGGCAATACCTATTGCCGGATATTCCCTCTAGCCTATAGCTGCTGTGTCCCTCTGGTTAGGCCGCCCCTTTTCATTGCCAGGGAACCTGTCAAGGAGCTTACCATCGCACTAGTCTCTAGATGCAAAACATCGCTGCCAGGGCTGCTACAAAATTGGTGAATTTATGGTGTCATTTTTTTCCTCCTTTTCCTCATCTTCCTCCCATTTGATATTCCCAAACTTACTTTCTTTCTTTCTTTCTTTCTTTCTTTCTTTCTTTCTTTCTTTCTTTCAAAAGACAACCTTTAAATTGCAGTAGCAGAGATCTGGCATCGCATGAAAAAGTGAAAATAAAAATCAATTATAATAACATTTTAAAAAACAGAAGGCATGCTGGGTAACGCATGGGTCAGGGAGGTGGGAGTCAGCGAGAGAGCATGATGGTGTCAGTTGTACAATTGCAAAGATGTGAAGTAATGGCTATAATACAAGCAAATATAAAGAACTGCTGCCGGGATCATCCGGCAGCCGCATTGCCGCCGGCAGGAGCGCCAGCGATTCAGGCCTCGGCGTGGCCCATAATGCATTGCAGGGGTGTCTGAGGCCTCTGATTGGCTGCAGGCGGGGCCAGAGGCGGGACGTCTGGGGGGGCCGCCCTTGCTGGCTGGAGGACCTCTTGTTGGTTGTTCCTTCCAGTCCTCCAAGGCAGCTGATTGGTGCTGCCTTGGGGGGGAGGAGCGACCTTGCTTGGCCCCACCCCGGACCTGGCCTATTTAAGGCCTTGCAGCACGGAGTCCAGGGTCATTTGCAATCAGCTCCCCACCCTCCCTCCCTCGGGTTGGTGTTGCTTGTCACAACTAGGGGCGGCAGCATGGGCCAGGATCTGGGTTGGATGGTCTCCAGGGCTGTAGAGCACTGGAGCGGGAGTCCTTAGGGACCTGTGTATGCTGAGCGGTTACGTATGGCTATTGCGGGGTCCATTATGTTTTACACGTCCCAGTGACTAGGGGCTGGTGGAAATACAATCGGCTGGTTGCTATCCGGTGGTCCATAGCCCCTTGGTCTTCCCAGCGGCAGGCCTGGTGCAGGCCTTGGGTATCGAGCAACCGGGGTGTTGGTCGATTTTGCCAGATCCTGACCTCATGCTATGGGCCGACCCTATGCAGTTAATAAAGTTGTGGCCTTTCTTCCAGATATGCCTCTGTGTTTATTGTGGCGGCGCCCCTACAAGGCAATTCCATTTTCACTGACAAGTGCGACTGCAGTGAGAACAGGGCTCATACAGTAAAGCCCTCATTCCAAGCTTTTATATCATTTTTAATACATGAGTCTGTCCTCAGATTATACATGTATTATTCCATTTATGTCTGGTCTGAAATCCAAATTATAGATCTATTTTTCTGAAGTTGATCTTTTGTATTCTTGTGGAATGCTACTGCGATAAGCACCTTTTGTTGTTGTTATTATTATTATTATTATTATTATTATTATTAAGCTTTATTTATATAGCGTTGTAAATTTACACAGCACTGTACATACGATCTTTTTAATTAGATGGTTCCCTGCCCTCACACTTACAATCTAAAAAGGCACAACACATAAGGAGAAGGGAATGGTGGTGGGGAAGAGGATCAGTCCAGCAGTTCTTTTCTCCCTCTGAGGTCTGGACCAAGGCAGATGGACTGGAGGGAGGGCTCTGCTTCTTAATCGAGGCCAGGCCCGATGGAGCTGACCCTGCCTTTTCACTCCTTCCCAGGCCAGAAGATGACGGATGGCATGGAGTGAGGGCTCTTTTTCTTCTTCAGGCTAGGCCCAATGGAGTTGGGCCTGCCTTTTCATTCCCTCCAGGCCGGATGGCTTGCCCTTCTCTCCCTCTGGATGATGGTGGATGGAAAGAGGGCTCTTTTTCTTTCAGGCAAGGCCTGATGGAGATGGCTTGCCTTTCTGTCTGGATGATTTTAATTAATACTGTCTTTTTGTTCAGTGTCTTGGTTAAGCACATATTTTAGCAAATGTTTTGGTTAAACCTTGATGTTGTAAGCAGAAGTTTAAAAAAAGTAAATAGGATGAATTTTCATTTATTTTGAACAATAGTTGATCACATGAAGCCAATGATTAAGTGCTGTTTTTGTGTTAAAAAGAATAAGGTAAGGCTATCCAAGAGAACCAGTGTGGCATAGTAGTTTGAGAATTGGACGATGACTCTGTTTATTAATAGAGTTCAATTCCCTGCTTGGCCATGAAATCCACTGAGTGATCTTGGGCAAGTCATATTCTCTCATCCTCAGGGGAAGGCAATGACAAACCTCCTCTGAATAAATCTGGTCAAGTAAACCCTCTGATAGGTTTGCCTTAGGGTCACCATAAGTCAGAAATGACTTGAATGCACACAACAACAACAATAACAACAACAACAAGGATATACAAAGCTACTAAAATGTTCAATTGAAGGGAAATACTGTATCTCATTTCACAAAGTTGTACAGTGGACCTTTGCCTTATGCGGGGGATCCATTCCCCCCCAGCGTAAGGTGAATTTTGCCTATGCTCGAGCCCCATTCATTTGAATGGAGCTTGTGTGCGCGGCGGCACGCGCGGGCCATGGGTGCACGCCCCATTCATCTGAATGGGACGTGCCACCCCTTCTGTCCCACGCGCTCCCCGTGGCTTGAGTGCGTACACTCAAGTCCGCGTATAGCGTGCCCGCGTATAACGCTGGCACACTTTATATACTATGTGTTGAAGATCAAAGCTATTGTTATATCATCCTCTGGGTCTATTGTATGTTACAATATTTTCTTAGTCTTCACTTATAAAAAGAAAAAAACAAACCTTTTGCTAAGAAAAAAGGACTTTGGTTATAAGGCATTATATACAATGGGTCTGCTGGGGTTTGGTTCCAGGACTCTTATGGATACCAAAATGCATGGGTGTTGAAATCTCATTAAATACAATAGATAGTAAAATGGCATCTCTTAGATAAAATGGCAAAATCAAGATTTGTTATTTGAAATGTATATCTTTTTTGAATATTTTCATGCCATGGATGCTTGAATCCATGGATAAGGAATTTGTGGTTACAGAGAGCCAACTGTATTTTGAAAAAGACTATTTTGATAAAGACCGATACACTAATTACATTAAACTCTCTCATTACCAGTTGCTCAACTTATATGAAGCTATCTTTATTATTCCCCTATACTTCTATAACTTCACAAGGATATATTTCTCTTATAAAAAAATACTGGAAGAGGTTTAGTGTTAGACTTTCTCTTTAGAAGAAAATTAGTCTCCAAGAAGGAGTCCTTGTTTGCCCTTGTGCATTTCATTCATAGAGAGTGGGCTTAACATCATTGTTGGTCTCTCTTAAAGGAGAAAGTGGATTGTGGGGTGAAGGTGGTCCCCCTGAGATAACTTTAACTGGAATTTGCATGTTTGCTGTGGCCTCTTCATGAGTTCACATAACCCTTCTCAATATTACTTCCTACTCCTCTGGGAGGAAATGGGATGTGGAAATTGAACATCCAGCTATAGGGTAACAAAGGCACGTTACAGACCACCTGAAAGCGGCGGTCCGCCAGTGCCGCCAGTTGCTCCGCGAGGGAGCTGCAGCTTCCGTACCACGTGGCTCCCTTGCAGAGCAAAAAGAAGCCTGAAAATGGCGCTTCTTTCTGCGCCCCGGAAGTGGCGCTGCAAGTGCCCAATGGCGCACTCATGGTGTCACTTCCACCGCGCGGCATGCAGACGCTATGCGTCCGCTACGTCAAAATGGCAGTGCCCGTGTGGAACGGGTGCAGCCATTTTGTACTTACCTAGTATGTACTAGGGTTAGGGGCATGCGTAAAGCACGCCCTTTCCTAACCCTAGTACATCCTGGGGATGTACTTTACACCCGTCTGGAACGAGCCAAAGTTCCCCCAAATCCCCCCATGTAGAATTTGATGTTCCCCCCCTCCTTGAAAAGCCTTTTGTTATACTTACAATGAACTGGATTTTATATGTTGTGCAGAAAAATAATCTTTGTCCAAAAGTCAATCATTTTCCCTCTCTCTAATATCAGGATTATTTGTATGTCTGTAGTCTGATGTAACTTGGACCTCTGCATCCTTCCATTTCTTCCAATAAGCCAAATACTATTTATTTTCCATGGGTTTTTTAAAAAATCACCGTAATAGTCTCTTATATTCATCAAGAAATGAATAAGAATGCATCAGTTATGTCAAGGTTTTTCTCCCCTAGAATTCCTCTTCTCTAGAATTCAGTATATTTTAGATGGAGTTGGCATTGCCTTAAATTCACTGATTGCCTTAATGTATGTTTTTCTTCTGTAACTGTAGAACATTTATTTCTTTGGCATATTCACACATATTCATGACCTGAATGGTTTATAGTGCTTTAATGTAGCATACACTGTGTACAATGCACTGTTTTACACTGTTTGAAATATTTGTACTAAGACTATCTTTAATTTTTTTACATTTTTTTATATTGTTGTTTCGTTGTCTAAGCCTCTGAACTTTAAAAGATATATCAGGACCAAAATGTTTTGACAGCCACCTTCTTCAGTCCCCAAAATAAATAAACCAGTTACAAATTTGCAACTGAAGAAAGTGGAAACCAAAATATGTTGCTCAATATATATTTATGAGATCTCCTTGTTAGTTGCTTAAATAAATACCTTCAGTGATTAACTGCACCATTGTGGGCTCAAAAACAGGTTTGAGAGAAGTGCTGTTGGTTTGTTTTTTAATGATAGATAGATAGGTAGGTAGGTAGGTAGGTAGGTAGGTAGGTAGGTAGATAGGTAGATAATCAGCTTCATTCTTGAGGTTTTTATTTATTTATTTACTTACTGTATTTATACCCCGCTCTTCAGCCACAAAGGCTCTCAGAGCAGCTTACATATAGTTAATTAGACATTTCCCTGCCCTCAGGCTTACAATCTAAAAAGATTACACACAAAAGGAGAAGGGAATGGCAGTGGGAAGGGGAATAACAAGATTTTCATACCAACTCTTGCCATGGGGTAAGCACTGGTAAAATGGTTAGGAAGTGCACATGTGTGAAAGGCTCACGTATTTCCCAAGTGTCAGAGAATCATCCTCTCGCCTCCAGCATACCTAAATCATTCAGGGTGCAGCCCTTTCCCATTAATGGAAACTTTGCTTCCCAAACGATTCAGGGACGCTGGAGGCGAACGAATGATTCCGTGATGTTTAGGAAGCATGTCAGGCTTTCAGACAGGTGCGCTTCCTAAATGTTTTACCGGCGTTTTACCAGCGTTAAAGCGCTGGTATGAAAATCTTCTAAGTCCAGTGGTTCTTCTCTCCCTTCAAGGCCTGGACCATGGCAGATAGCACGGAGGGAGGGTTCTTCTTCTTACTTTAGACTAGGCCTGATGAAGCTTCTATTTTTTTTTTTTTTTACATTTTTTCTACGTGTTTTAGACCTGTAAATCTTCTTTTGTCCACTATATCCGCTAAGGCAAGTGATTCTGGCACCTTCCCATTCATACAATATTGTTAGCTCTTTTAATGTCTACATCAGCCCTGCTACCAAATTTAACACAAAAGAAAGCAATTCATTAACAAAAAACCAAACTAAATCAAATTCAATTAAAATCACTCAAACCTTCCCAGAGAGAGAGAATATTTCTCAAAAGGCACAAAGCCTACCATTTCAGCAGCCGATCATCACTAAAACAAAAACGAAAACCTTCACATATTGATTGAAGCACAGAGTTTTTCTATAAGGGTGGGTTGCACTGCCTGCTTGACTTCTCCAACTGTCAGTTGGACAGCAATGGCTTTTGCACTGCCAGCCCATTTCCTTGTCCAAGTCAAATGAGATCTTGGGCAAAGTTCCAAGTCTTGTGTTTACAGGCTTCACATTTTGAAATGGGAAACGCTGCCTCTTCCCTGCAATCTAGCAACTTCTCCACGCTCTGCAGTCCTCAACACAGAGAATATACTCCGCTACTGTTCATTCTTAACTTTAAAATAAAACTTTGTGTATTTGAAAATAATAAAAGCAAGAGTAACCGATCTATCATTTTCATACCTCCCATAATCCTTACTATTTAATTAAAACTAAATATAAATATGCTATTCAAAAAAAGATTTGTTTATTGTTTTACAGTCAGAGTCCTATAAGCATATATTAATTGAAGATATGCAACTATTTGGTGTCAGCTCTCCACTGTCCCCATTATGCTTTACAAGGTTGAGAGACCTATTGTGAGGTTGCAGTAGGAAATAGTAAAAATCAGTTCCCCAAGCCTTTCCATTCCTGGAAGCCCCATTGGATCTTCCATTCACATGGACAAAAGGAAAAGGGGCATCTAGCCCACTGATGAAGTTAGACCTTGAAGCTTTGGTGTTCTTTACGCAGTTGTCTTCATAGGCAGTGTGTAGTCCCCATAGTTTAATTTCTAATTTACTTGACTTCCCTTGACTGTGGGAATGTTGATTCAGCTGTGCCACGAACAGTGTTCAGCTGTGCCATCAACAGTCTTCAGTGTTTTTTCTGTTACTCGCTCTCTCTGTATGTGCCTCCAAGTCATCTAATCGATGTATGTATTTTATAAGGTTTTCTTAGGTAGTGAATAATCAGAGGTGCTTTTGCCAGTTCCTTCTTCTGAAATACAGCCTACAGGATCTGGTATTTGTTGACAATCTCCCATTCAAGACTAACCAGGGCTGACTCTGCTTAGCTTCCAAAATCAGACAAGATCTGGTGCCTATAGAGCAGTGGTTCTCAATCTGTGGGTTGTGGCCCCTTTGGAGGTAAAACTACCTTTTCGCATGAGTTGTTTAAGACCATCGGAAAACACATGTTTCCAATGGTCTTAGGAACCGAGATACCGCTCTCCTATCTGGGGGGTCACCACAACATGAGGAACTGCATTCAAAGGTCACGACTTTAGGAAGGTTGACAACCACTGCTATAGATTATTTAGATCAACTTTTCCATTACTACATCTTGCTTTATTCCTTAATTTAATTTTTATCAATAGTAAGTCTATGCTGTGAATGAGTGTAAAATTTCACATGTATCACTCAACAAAAACATCACAAGAAGATTTGAAAATAGGAACTATGGCCATTTTCTGTGACCTTTACCAGTGATATAATGCTAGATTAAATAGAACTATTAGTTGTCTACTATTCTAGAGTATTAGGCCAAAGAAAAAATAAACAAAACACTGAAAGTTTTTTACTTTCTCAATAGTGTTGTTTGGTGATACATATGGAAACTTCACTAAGTTTAGTACATTGTACACTGGGGCCTCCACATTCACTGGGGTAAAGAATGCAGGACCCCTATGAGTGGGAAAATTGCAAGTAACAAAAACACCTTTTTTTTACTTGAGAGAACACTTCTCTAGGAATCTGTAGGTCCTCCAGAACAACATTATAGTCAACATCCACCAGAGCATAGAGTTATGCTGGAGGACCTACAAATGCTTAGATAAGTGTGCTTTCTAGGAATCTGTAAGTTCTGCAGTGTGACTTCTGGCAAAGGATGACCATAGTGTTGTGCTGGAGAACCGAGAGAGTTCTAGAGAGAACATATTAATCAAATCTGTGAATAATCAAATCTGCAAAAGTCAAAGCTGCAAATGTGGGGGGCGGACTACACACACACACACACACACACACACACACACACACACACACACCTCAATGCACACTCTTCTCTTA
This sequence comes from Sceloporus undulatus, assembly GCF_019175285.1. NCBI lineage: Eukaryota > Metazoa > Chordata > Lepidosauria > Squamata > Phrynosomatidae > Sceloporus > Sceloporus undulatus. The sequence goes on along the minus strand of NC_056525.1, from coordinate 217,097,019 downwards.
TTAATGGATACCATATCTTATATTTTGTACAATGTTTATTTACAAGCTCATTCTCCTCTACTATGTTTGTATAAATTTTGTAGTATGTGTTTGTGCTGACTGTCCTTTGAGTATAGCTTCCACTAACTTTGGCCTGTTTTAGAATGTAAATCCCTCATTGTACATTATTTATTTCCATATACATATATCTTGTTAGGTATTAGCATATTCCAGTATGGAAACTCTTAGGGATGTGACAAGCTTCCATATTGAAACAAAACCTTGCTAAACACATTTTGGAATAAAGATTTGTTTTAGTTTTTCCTTTCAGAAACATATTCTTGGAGTAGTTAGATCCTAATAGCCTTGGATACAATAATCAACAGTGGCATAGCATTGGACTGCAGTAGCATCAGCAGCCGCACAACAGAAAGTTAAAGATAGTGATTCCTACTTTTCAACTACTTATAGCTTTGGAAATTTCCATATTGTAGCACTAGGTATTGCATTTACATATACTCGGAAACTGTTTCTTCACCTTTCACAGCTGGTAGAACTGCTTTTACAAATGCATTCAGAGTACTATTCTTCTGTGGGACAGAGAAAACACAAGCACTGACGCAAATCAAGGGCATTTTCAGTAATGTTCAGTAGTGAATTCAAACATATTCAATATATTTTGTATATTAGCCACTTAGTTTTCCACCATCTCTTCAAATATTATCATAGACAAACATGGAGAGGTATTCTTCACCTCACATGGAAAGTCTTGTGTTCAGATGAACTACTGGTGTGCTGTTTGTTGTCATGTTTTGTTTTAGAATGTATTAATAAATTTTAATTTAAAAAAATAGAATGCACCACAGAATATTTACTGTTTAGGGCAGTTTTCCATATTTCCTATTACCATCCCTTATGAACACTTCAATGTTTGTGGAGGAACTTATTTGTTTTAATTAATAATTTATCCAGACTGATAATTAAATGTTATGATAAACTTTTGGTGTGCTTGAATCGTTGCTTCCTATGTAATGCCATAGGATGTTTCAGTAAGTATAACCCTATGTTTTGCTATATTAACCCAATGATAATGTTTAACTAACAAAATTGTGTTAATCAAATAATTTGGCTGCTTCCTGTATGAGACATGTAGACACAATTATTCCATAGGCTTCAAATCAATTTATGCCTACATATTTATTTTATTTAATATTATTTTAGTCTACTTTTAAGGTTTAATCCTTTCAAGGCAGTGTACAAGTTAAAAAGTAATTCAAACCAAATGAAGTAAAAACAATAAAACATACTCAGTAAAATTCACTAACAGCAGAAATTACCAACCAAAAACAGCTAACCCAAAAGCTACAAAAAGACCAGTAAAAACAGGATGGTCACATTTGTACAAAGTGTTCATTATTTTTGTACATTTCAAGTTTATCATTGGTTGATGGAGGACATTCTAAAGAAACAAGATGGCAGTCAAACAGAAATAGATAAAACCACCAAGCTTTAGAAGTATTGTACTGATTTTTCTTTGGATTAACAGAAGTATAGGACTCACAATCAATGAAGGGTATTTTTAAAGAATCTTTTATGCCTGGACATACATCTGGAACTCATTATACTAGCTAACAGTAAAGTAAATGCCACTGCTTATTATATCCTACGTTTTTTATTTTAAAAAGGAAATTGAAAACACACCACTTGCAGAACTGCCTGACATTGAATTGGCTATTGAAAAGGCATCAGTTGCATATTTACATATTCCATATTTTGTTCTGTACATCAGCCTTCCTTGATGCACACAGATTGGATGCTTTCCATGTAAGCTGAAATGTTGCCATATATGAAAAGCCATCTTGTTTTAAAAATGGATTAAACCATTAAGATACAGGAAGTGAACTAAATGCTTCTGACTATAGAGGCTTTTCTTGTCTTTTCATTTTTCTTCCTCATTTGTGAACATGTTTTTCTTAGTGGTCGTCTTCTGTCTCCATATTTATTTTTTTATAAGGTTGGAAACACTTGCATTACATATCACAGTTCACCTAAAAGTTAACTACAGAGTTAAAAATAATTCTTATAATAAAAACCTAATGTATGACAAAGAACAGCTCAGTGTCAGAAACCAAAACAATCCACAGAAGAAACGTCATAATTTAAAGTTGGTTTTACAGCATTCTTTAATTTGGAGAGGGGCAAAATGCTTCTGTGATTAAATCACAGCTTCAAGCTCTTTGCTGCTAAAAGAGATTCAAGAATGTATATTTCATTTTTAAAATATAATACAAAACAAATGGAGAAGATGTTTCCAGGCTTGAAACATATTTTACGAATTTATCTTAAGACTCTCCTGTTACCAGAGGGTTGCATGTGTTTGGCCTGTTATTTCACCATCTACTCTCATCATGAATTGATTGCAGAGAGCAAAGGCGATATTTTTTCAGCCAGTCCTTTTGCCTCCTCCAATTTTGAAAAGCTGTTGGGTTTAAGCCCTGTTTGAAGAGGTTAGGGGATTTCTGGTTGTTGGTTTTTTTCAAATGCAGCACTTTTTTGAAGTTTATAAAGGTGGAAAAAACTTGCAAAGAAAGGCAATACTAGCATTAAATAAGCAATACTGGCTACACATATATAGTACATTTATTGTGATAGCTGCTTAACATTTGCTGAAGAATGTTACCTGGTGAAGATCCAGTACAAGAGAGCCTTTGACCCAAGGTTCTAGTAGTCAGAGACATTTTGGCTTGTGGCTTTAATGCAGACTCAGGTCTCTGCAATGACCTGTTAAATCCTGTTTACCAGCCTTAGTCCTAGCTTCCATCTACCTGCCATACTTTATGTATTCAGACAGACAAAAGTCTCTAGAAATAACTTTATTGCTAAACTCCTAGAATGTTAATCTCTATGAGAAAGGAGAAAATGTTCAGCTTTGGAAGACCAGAGTTCAAATTCCTCCTTAATGATAGAAACCCATTTGGGCAGTCACACTCAGCCTTGGGGGAAGGCAAGGGTAAAGCCCCCGTTAACAAATTCTGTGATAGGTGCACTTTAGGATTACCCTAAGTCAGAAATGATTTGAAGGCACACAACAACAAAAAATAAGCTACATATATCTTTGCAGTCTCTCATTATTCACTCTGTACTCTCCTCTTCCTTCTTTTTGGATCAGTATGGCAATCACAATCAATCAATAGATTGTGGAGTATTTTTAAGTTGACTACAGTTTCCCCTATTCTATGACCACGTGGCTCCTTGGTGCTTTGAATGTTGATTGTTGGGCTTTCTTTTTATTCTTGGTGCTGAGAGAGTTTGAGATGTTGGGCTGATCAGGGGAAGTCTCAAGACTTTTGTATATGCATGCATAATGCTAGGCATCTTAAGGAAATTTACCTGCATGTCACCCAGCTTCCATTTTCTGGTCTCAGGTTTCCAACAGTAGTGCCAAGAATACAGGGGTGGCGTGGCAGGACTGGATCGGCTAGCTGACCTGCCCACTATCAGGAATACAGTGAATGTCACACATGATAGTGAAACTAACTTGATGTTTTCGCACACCTTTTCTGACAGCTTATCTGCTAGCCTGCCTTAGTATGTGGAGCAATATGTTGTATTGGGCCCATATGTATATTTTTAGTCTTACATTTGTTTATTTGTTTGTTTGTTTTATATCCCACCTTTCTCCCAAGATGGGATTCAAGGCGGTTTTAGCTGAGGAAGTGATGGAATAGTGAACTTGGTGAAAATAGCTATTTGTTGGCCAGAGATGGTGTCACCCTTAGGCCTTCAAGCAGTAGTCCTCTATTCCCTGTTGGGAGAGAGGGAGAAATACAGTAGGTTATGAATATTTTTATTACTTATCTACATTGTCTGTGTGTTTCTGCCTCACTTCTTTTTTGGCGTTGGTGCACCAAAATTTTCTGGCTCGTTTGATGCATTTTGTAGGCTCAGTATCTCCCATCTGTAAATCAAGTATTAACCTGGCCTTTTGGTGTCTTTAAACTACCCAGTCACCAATTGACAGTTTTATTCACCAAATGACAATTGGCCTACAAGCTAAATCATTAGCACAGTAACCAAAGCCAAATCCTAACTGCCCAAAGAGAAATCCAATAGCCTTTTGTTTAAAAAATTACCATGAAGTGTCCAGTAGTAATTGAAGAAATATCTCTAATTAGGAACACTATCAATTTGATTTTGTGTGTGTGTGAGAGAGAGAGACTGTGCAATACAAGCAGCTGATCTTCAAAACATCTGATAATATACTGTACCTATGGGTAGTTTGCTATGCCTTTCCCTTAGAAGGAATCACTGAGCTGGAGTTGCCTGGTTGAGATAACTGTTGTCCTTTGAGCTTTTACTTTGCACTTGTACACAATTTTAGCCTGGATATTGTTTGTTTCATCAAAGGGTGGTGACACTTGGTGGCAGCAGATTTGTAAGCTAAATATCTTAATGAAGCAAAACATTTTCAGTAAGTTCTGCTATTTGGCAGACTAAACTCACTGCAGTAAAAATAAATAACACAATTGCTATTCAGGTCTAAAATATCCTCTCTCTATTTTACGCCCAAGGCACTTCTGGAATACCAAGAATGTCAAGGTTTTATTAGCATTGCACATCAAGAAAGTATACCATTTTTTAATAATTTATAAGCCACCTTGAGTCTCATTTTTGGGGAGAAGGCAGGATATAAATGCATTTAAAAACAAACAAACATCAACCTAGATGGGTGAGCATAAGCTCATTGAGGTAATCATTATTTGCATCTGAAGAGTAAGTAGAATCTACTACTGTGATGTGGCCTTGGATCCATCTCATCAAATAATATACCAGTTACAAACTTTGCCCTTGCTCCACTTGACTATCCAGGCCAGTTCACCATTTTTTATACTTCAGGCTGCCAATGGCTGGCCTCATACTTATTCACCTCCATAAGTGTATCTGCTTAAAAGAACAAACCCCATATGTGTAGATGTCCAGTGATGATTCATGTGCTGAAGAGAGGAAAGGAAAAATTCCTATGATTCATGCTTCTGCTGTAATATGTTTATTGAACTCATACATCTCTCCCACATGAACCCCCTCATGTGCTAAGATCTGCATTCTCTGGTTGCTACTATTGTCAAATATTTTATGTATTACATTTAACTTAGTTAAAAGATTTATACCCTACCTTTCCCCAGTAGAACTCAAGGCAGGTAACAGTATAGTAAAATAATTACCAAAAAAACAGTAAAAGCAGAAGGACAAAGAGAGAAAGAACAAGTTTTCATTAAGAGACATTTAATTTTATAGCTTCCAGTAAGGTAAAAGCAACTCAGTGGAAGAGAAAGCTTCTATCATCCAAAAAACTTCCTCAAAATAAAGGTTTTAACAACCAGACAGAAGGTCACTAATGAGTTAAAATGAGCCTCCTTCTGGTATGGCGCCAACAGGACAAAACTTTGAAGCTGAAGTCCTTCCAAGCAGAATTAATAGAAGGATCTGCAAATGCAGCTGGCTGCCTTTTAACATTTTGAAGCAAGTAAAATAAACTTTGAACCAGTGTGATATAGTAATTTGAATGTTGGATTAGGACACTAGGAGACCAGGGTTCAAATTCCTGTTTGGCCATGGAAACCCACTGAGTGATCTTGAACAAGTCACACTGAGCCTCAGAGGAAAGCCCATGACATGCTAGGGTTGCCTTGGGCGCAACCCTAGCACTTGATGAGAGCATCACAGCTGCACAGCACCACCCACACAGAGCACACAGCTATGATGTCACAGCTGTGCAGCATCCAAACAGCGCTGTGTAGCTGCGATGCCATCGTGATGTCTTTGTAGCTTTGCAGCAGCGCAACTACGCCACAAAAAGGAGCTGCTTTTTAATGCTCCTTTGTTGCTGCGCAGCAGCATCGCACAGTTTGGTTGCTGTGGCGCTGCTGTGGAGCAAAGAGAGGCGCCTCCCCGGCACCTCTTTCTAGCGGTCTGTACCCCACCATAGCTTCCCTTAGGGTCATCATAAGCCAGAAATGACTTGAAGGCATACAATAACAACAAAGAAACTTTCTCATCTAGTCCTGTGACACCTAAAGTCCAGAGTTTAAGTCAATCTTCACCTTACATTAAATTTTTGGCATGAAAACTCTCTTTTCATGGGTAGTTTCATGTTCCCTTCCAAACAGGTTGTGGTCACTATCTGAATTGCCTCCTAGCCTTATTTTTTTTTATCCTTTCCCTGACAAACAAACAGGCAAACAAAAACCACTTGTTATTTCAATCTGACACTCCCAGTTTCACCTTTGTTGCAAAATACATGCTCGACCAATATTCTTCTAAATTATTTGAAAACAGTTCTGTACAATGAAAAATAGTGTGTTTATGTGTGTGCGCATGCGCATGTAAAAGAAAGAGTGAGTAGACATAGTAGACTGTAGCATCTGTTATATAACAGAATATTAACTAAGGCTTTCCAGACTCCAGTTTTGCAGTCATTTTTTTTCTTGATTTAATTTCTTTGTTCTTGTCCTGATGTCAATCCCTTTAATAGCTCACTAAATGGAAAAGCAAATTGTGGTGATTGTATGATGGTTAGGAATTGCTTTTTAAGCTCTCAAAACATGAATCAGAAGATACACTATGTTTGTATTTTCGGAGACAACAGACAGCCTTGGTGGAATACGACTTTCTCTCTTTCTTCCATGTATAATTCCCTCTCTGCTCACATCCAGGCTCACACATGTTTTCAGAACTGTATACCTGGAACACATTCCCCAACACTTCAGCATGAGTGTTAGCAGAATGAAAAACAGATGGGCCAGCAGTTGCCAATGTTATCTTCTGGCCAGTTCTGGCAAGTCTCTCTTTCTCTTTCCTTTCTTGGCATGGCAGAAATATTTGCCTTTATTTAGGAGAGCCTGTATTCTTTTCCATGATTCTCTCCCTTTCTCACAATCTAAGCTGAATGCTGTTTATTTCCATGTTCCTGAGATTGGTGGAGGTGAGTGCGAAAAACAATTAACATTTTCAGACTCATTTCCTTTCCTCCACTCTTTTAAATTTGTTGTCCTTGATTGTTAAATATTTGATCACCACATAAGCCAAGCAATTTGTTTAGAGAACATTTCTTTGTTTGTTTAGTTTACAACACTCATCTTCACCAGTATTTGGAGATTCTTGAACACTTTGTCCCCAGACTGCAACCACTGCATTTCTTCGATCTATAAGTGTTAGAGGATGGAAACGATGTTATAGTTTGCATTGTATTAGTGTCCACTGTAAAAGTCTCTGCTTCCTTAAAAGAAGTTCTGAAGAAAATTAGTTTGTTGCTCTTTGTAGAACACGCTGTCCAGCAGTGAGAAGGGCTGTGTTTTCTGCAGTTCATTTAATTTTAATGATGGGTTCAGAGATGGTGGTGTTTTCATAGGTATCCTGCACATAAACATTTCTCCTTAGATTATGTCTCAGAAAAAAAATACTAATGTTGTTCTTCATCCATTTGTGTGCTGGGTCTCATCATTGCTTCTTACAGAAAGTTCAAATGGCTTATCTTATGATTTTTTCAATTTTTTTCTTCTCCCTTGAACCGTGAAATAAATTATATGGTAAATCAAAATGATCTGACCATATTTACGTAAGCTTCCAAGTTTTGATCCATTTATTTTAATGGATAGGCTCCTTATATAGATTTTAAATTCAATGTTTTACATTTTTATATAAATTTAATAGTGCATTACCCCTGCCAAAAGGGTAGCATGGCTAAAGCATTTTAGATACAGATTCAAATTTTTATTGGGGTGTAAATAAGAAAAATGGGAAACAATAAAGTATTACAATAGAAAAGTCAGTGTAAACTATGCCTGTATATATAACAGCTTGGTTGTTTTTAAGATTTCCATCAAACTACTTGTATGAATATCCCATTAATTTTAGATTTCATTTTGATAATAATTATGTTTGGTCTTGTGCCCAATTTACATAAACATTTTTATCCCAACTGTCAGACTTGATATTTTTGTTTATTTTTTACAAGTAACACCACAGAAAGCTTATCATGGGCCCAAAAACATCAATCATATATCCAGGTTTTTTTCTTTGAAGTTGCTTCCAGATAAATCTCTCATTGTGAAATCTCATTGCCCCATTTACAGTGTTTACAAGTGTTGTAATTCAAATATTCTTGCCCTTTATATGTTTCATTCTACATTTTTCAATTGTTTCATTTCTGTTTTTCTTTTTCGTACCACAAAGAAATCTGTTAAGGAAAAAAAGACAGTAGAACCACATCATGTGTTTTGGTTGGTAATGCTAGAAAGTGTCCTTCTGAAATCTGCAGTGTGATGAAGAAGCAAGTCACTTTCTCTTGTCTTTGAAAACACTATAGTTCTAAAAACCCTTGCTCACCAAGGCTCAGTTCATATGATCGCTTCCCAGTTTATATGTGGGATACCACTGTACTTATGCACATTGTGCATAATCACATTGATTTATCTACATTAGATTTTACAAGTGTCCAACCTTTATAGGCATACCCAGTGGCCAGTATGCAAAAATGCAACCTTGCTAATTTACCACATGTAGTAGTATCTGGAAGAAAATGCTGCAAAGACCTACATCCATCACAGGAGATCAGTGTTTCCAGTCATTATGTGTATGAGTTTATATTAGAGGGTTACATTGTGTGAGTTATTTCCAATTATGGCTTTGTGCTAGGAGAAAGTACTGGTACTTCAAACTGTAAAGGCAGGACACCAGATTTTCACCAACCTTGTTCCCCATTACTGCAGCCCTCTGTCCTGTATCACATCTTGATCAAGCTATTAGGAGCTGTTCTTAGTTTGAGTATGGAGGAACTGCTGTGGGTAGGGGGATCAGAAGCAATCAGTTATCCTACTATGAGTGAGCAAAAGGGCCTTCTGTTAGGTCAAAGCCATTGTCAGATACAATCTAGAGTCTACTGAAGGGAAATTAGATCTTGTTAAATCAGACAGGGTTTATTTTCATGAAGTGTGCATGTACTAAGGACAATGTGTGTTAGAATGAAGACTAGTGATGTAATAAGTCTTCATCTGTAGAAAAAATAATAATAATGGAATTTCTTAATTATAACTGATTTTCTTACTGTCTTCTCATTGCTTGCTTGTCTTGTACTGGGGGTTTTACAATGCTTTTGAATGAAATTCTGTTACTCCAGTTCCATCACTTCATGTGAAGACTGCATGTGAACTTTTCTTCTTTAAAAAAAAAAAAAGGAGAGCAGAAGATGTTATATTCCACCTCTGTTCATTTCATTGATATCCACAGCTATCTCAAATAAAATATTTCCTATCTCATGAAGGACTTTGGCACATTTGAGTTACTGAAAAGTGCTACATTTATTGAGTGAATTCTTTGCTGTAGTTTTTTATTTTCTTTAAAGGTCTGATGTATGTGGAGGATGAAAATAACATAAAAATGTAATGTATGTTACAGATCGCATTGAGAAACATTCCACAATGCCAGACTCACCTGTGGATGTGAAGACGCAATCCAGGCTGACGCCCCCAACAATGCCACCTCCTACTACTACCCAAGGAGCCCCAAGAACCAGTTCTTTTACACCCACAACGTGTAATTATACTTTTGTTCCATATATTATTTCTGTAGGAAAGGCTATATTGTTGCTTGATGCAAAGACCTGAAAGGATGGGAAGAGAAATTTATGCCACTATTTTAAAAAAAGGTTGTTCTTTGTTATGCACTAAAGCAGTTAAGCAAAAGTAAGAAGAGGAAGCATTAATAATAGTTTTTAATATGTTAATAATATGTAAGATTAGAGGCTGAGTCACATTAATATATTTCATGCACTTTGAAAGAACTACTTTCTACCTCCTGTGCTCCAAAGTTCTGGCTTTAACTGTTTGAGGGAATTGTGAGGAACTTTGTTCCAACCAGTGTTATTATTTTGGGATAATGTGTGTTATATATTTGTTATGAGGGGAAGGTGTTATCTTAATAAAATAAATTTGGCCATTTTATCTAATTTTAAAACAGCATAAATTATCCATTGGACAATTAATGCTTCTTAGATGATTATTACCTTAATACAGGGGTAGGCAACCTGCGGCCCGCGGGCCGGATGCGGCCCGGCGAGGCCTTGGGATTGGCCCCAGCCCGGTCCTGCCGCCGATTGCCGCCGGGGCCTTTGGGGGGCAATTGTCTATAGAAGCCTCAGAAACATGCATTTATATTAACATTTTTTTTTAAATCAGCAAATTTTTTCGCGTGTCCTCCATTTTTTAAAAAAAGTGTCCTCCACTTGAATTTTTTGTCCTACATTTGTCCCGGTTTATTTATATATTTAATTTTTTAAAAAATTATTTAATTATTTATTTTTTTGGCTTCGGCCCCCCAGTTGTCTGAGGGACAGCAACCCAGCCCCCAGCTCAAAAAGATTGCCTACCCCTGCCTTAATAGAATCATAGAATCATAAAGTTGGAAGAGACATCAAGGGCCATTCAATCCAACCCTCTGCCATGTGGGAACTCTCAATTAATATCATGTGGATGTCTCCATTGTACATTCCCCACACAGCCAGCTTTGAAAAGAACTCACACCAATATATGTCCATTGGAGGGTCTTACTAAATTCAGAAAGCTGGAGACACAGAATTATTGCTGTGTATTATTCTACAGAGAACTGAAAATAATACTGTAAGATTACTGAATGCTTTTAATTCCTGTTCACCTGCATTGGATTGTGCTTCCAGTTTATTATGGCAGAAATGATCCAGTTTGATACCACTTTAACTATCATGCCTCAATGCTATGGAATCCTGGGGATTCCAGCATTGAGCCATGACAGTTAATGTGGCATCAAGCCGGCTCATTTATGCAGTGTGGATGCAACCTTTGAACTCATGAAGACCTATTCTTTTAGCCACCTTGGGAAGCACAGATATTGCAAATTAATAGCTCACGTCCTAATAATGGCAAAGATGCTATCAAGTAGTTCTGTTTCTGCTTTTGTGTTAGCTGTGGAGCTTGGTTGCTGCATTGTCAGTAAGTGACTGCTTTTATCCCAATTTTATTGTAAAAAACAGACTCTGAATCTAAGATGTTCTGACTTATATATTATATTGTCTACCCATGAAAACAGGAATCTTAAACATTTTTAAAACTAGTTGCTTCATCATATGGTTGCATTGCCTATGTTAAGTATTCAAGAAAGCTGATAAGATATTAACATTTTTTTTTATTTTAAAAAAAAGCTTGTAGTATCATCATAAGCCTGGACCAAATACTATTTTATAAACTATTTTAAGACAGGAAAATGTTATGCCAAAGGTTTTTTGGTGTGTATGTGTGTAAATAATATTTTGTCTCCATTCTTCTAGTAACCAATGGCACAAGCCATTCACCAACTGCATTGAATGGGGCTCCTTCTCCACCTAATGGCTTTAGTAATGGCCCATCATCTTCCTCCTCATCGTCTTTGGCTAATCAACAGTTACCACCAGCTTGTGGAGCTAGGCAGCTTAGCAAACTGAAGAGATTTCTTACAACACTACAGCAGTTTGGCAATGACATTTCACCAGAGATTGGGGAGAGAGTGCGCACTCTCGTGCTAGGACTTGTGGTAAGCACACTGCAGTGAGCTTATTTTCTGTTTCTCTAGTCCAAAACACACTACAGATGTTATCCATTTTCAGACCACTTTAACTGTCCTTGCCTAGTGCTAGGGAATTCTGGGAATTGTAGTTTTGTGAGACATTTAGCCTCCTCTGTCAGTGAGCTCTGGTACTACAATAAACTACAATTCCCAGGATTCGCTATCGCTGAGCCATGGCAGTTAAAGCAGTCTCAAACTGGATTATTTCTGCAGTGTGTTTTGGACCTATATTTCAAAGCTTTCCTTTAGTCAGGAAAGGGATAAGTGAGAAGCAATATTTTTTTTATTTATTTACATCTCAGCCTGGTAAGTAGCCTGGAGAAGTAGATTTACAATAGTTAAGGATAGTTGTGGTTAATTTGGCTAAAAAGAATAGCCAACAGGATTGGTCCTGTTCAGAGGTCTAGCCAGCCATTCACCTTTTTAGAATACAGTGGGTCCTTGTTATCCACTGGGGTTTGGTTCCAGGAACCCCTGTGGATAACAAAATCCATGGATGCTCAAGTACCATTAAATACAATGCCACAGCAAAATGGTGTCCCTTATTTAAAATGGCGAAATCAAGCTTGGCTATTTAATGTATACTTTTTTAAAAATATATTTTCAAGTTGTAGATGCTTGAATCTGTTGATAAAAAAATCTGTGGATAAGGAGGGTCAGCTGTACTTTATCCCTCTCAGACACACTTCTTTTCTGTCCCCCCCCCTTGAAACATATAGTGTCCTGTGAGGATGTACTTCTGCACACCCTAGTGTCTACCCAGCCTTCCTGATGCCTTTAAGATAATGTAGCATCCGTCTAGCTGTAGAGGGAGCAACACTTGGAGAATTAGTTTATCTTGTAGTATACATGATGCCTATATGCCATATATTTCCATATTCAGTAGAATTAGAACAATTGTTATAACAGGTAGAATAGTGGAAGTTGTATGGTTACCTTCATGTCCTGCATATTGGTTTGTGGAAAACAAGATACCTAACTAGATATATCTTTGGTCTGATACTGGGCCTCTCTTGTGCTTTAGCAATTGAACAAATGGGCTTTTAATGTATATCTTCATTCTGGTTTTGTGCCTTAAATGAATACATTTCTCACACACAGACCCTGTAGAGCCTTGCATAACCCACAGATATTTCTTCTACCTCCACCATGTATTAACAGAAGAGAAGCTTAAGCTACTCAGAGCCAGTTCACAACTGCCTCCAGCATGGCAGCTGTGTCTCGTGCTGAATTTGCAGCTGTTCAGCTTGGAGACAGTCGTGTATAGGCCAAAGAATGGCAGATGCAAGACTTGAAAATCCCATGTAGAGCACTAGTCTAAAAGTCAATGCACGCACAGTTCTGTTTGTGACATTGGCCATTGCCTTGGAGCTTGATACCAGTGGTTAAATGGAAGAAAAAGGACCAGCTGCTTCCTGAAAACAGAAGTGAGAATGGCCCATTAGTTGAGAACGGGAAAAGTGATGTATCACTTGATCCATTTTTTCTTGATGTAGTTTTTCTATTATCTGTCTTACTGATGAAACACAAAACTGTGACAAGACAACCATCGAAGACAGCCATGGCCTTGGAATAAACCACTTATCCTGCCCCCCCTCCCCAGTCAGCCTTGTTGTATATTTCTAAAATTTAGTCAGACTTTATTACAGGGTGAAACAGATGCATCAGTGAATAGGGCTACTGTCTATCCATAATAAAAATACAGATGTGGTGGTTTCTATACTGTGCAAATTTAAAGTTTTATAATGTGACTATTATGCAGCTGTTAAGATACCACAGTATTAAAATTTCTCTCTAGAAAGCATTGAAGGATGAATCTCTGTTGCCAAATATTTCTGTTATTCATTTTACAGAATAAGATATATATTTTTTTCATTCAACAGAACTCTACTTTGACAATTGAAGAATTTCATTCCAAACTGCAAGAAGCTACTAACTTCCCACTGCGACCTTTTGTCATCCCATTTTTAAAGGTATTGCACAGATCATTGATCTGGAAACTATTTTAAACCATACTGTTGCTAGGTCACAGATGTGTATTACAGTTTTGCTTTTTAAGAGAGTGAGAAAAATGAATTTCACATTTTAAGGGCCCCTTTTCTCAGTGTAAGTGGATGAGCCTCTATTAGAGTAACTATTTTCTTCTGATCCACTGTTAAGTACTGATGGAATCTGTCAGCTTCCTAGCTTGTATGAAGTGTTTGGTCACACACACACACACACACACACACAGTGTCAACTATAACATATAGTGTCACAAGTAGTTTTTTGTGACCTGAAGTAAGGACTGGCATGGCTAGAGACACCAAAGTTTGGACCTTGGTGCTTTCAGAATGTGGCACCCCAATGGCACTTTTTTGGATTAGAGCTAGTCATGCTTAAGAGGTTCTTTGAGTTGTATTTGAAAAATTAATTCCAAAACTGCTCAGAGGCAGAAGAAACACAGGAAAAAAAATTTCTGTGACAAAAGAAATGGTTGATTTTACATCTATGAAACAAACATATGAGCAGGATAAAATGGGCCAATCCTGTTGTATTCTGCCTGCATATCCAGCCCATTGTCTCTGGCATTTATGTGGTTCGGTGTGGTGATGGATGGGTGTTCAGACACCATCAATTCACCCATCACTACTATGCTGTTCTCTTTGCAGGCCCCACCATGGCACATAAGGGCTGAAATGGGGTGCCTGACTTCACCAACATGGTCAGACGCCCCCTTCCAACATCACAGGCCATGACGGGAGCCTGCAAGGAGAATGGTGGTAGTGGTGGCAGGTAAGGGGATGAAAAGCCATCTGTTATGACAGGGTTTCTGGGAAACCCTGTTTCAAACAGCAAGTTATTAAGTGCTGGTGGGGCTGGGTTTGGGCCAGATTTGTTGAAATGGCATTCTGGGTACCCATTCCTGGACTGGGGCTGCTGGTCTGTATTGTCTGAACAGGATAATGCCAGCACTGGGGGAGGCTGGGGAATAGGCCTTTTGGCTCATTTGTACAGCCCCCATGTAACATATAAGATGGCTTACAGACAAAAGCTGCAAATGAACTGTACTGCTACACCTTTTATAACATTTGAAACAATAATATTGTATTACAAGCTGAGCTGATTGAAATTTCTGGTAAATATTACTAATTATGGCCCATTTTTCCTATTGCTTGAGTGCTCTGTACCTCTTCCCCATAAACCCTGTGAACCCGTCCAAAGAACCCATCCACATTCACATATTTGTTATCATATGTGCTCTTTCTCTTGACTAGGAATGCAAGATTTAATTTGTTGTGTCTCGTATGCAAGAATTAAAAGTATACAAAAGCTTTATTTTCTACTTGGTGAGCTTATAGGGATTCTTTAAATTAATTTTTCTTATTCTGAGATTTCAAGTGATTTTTCTTTCCGTGATTTTGGGGATTTTTTTTTTTTCTAAAATGGATTTTGTACAAAAATACCCTTCACATAGTTTTTGCAAACATTTGATAAAAAAGTTCTGAAATGTAAAAATCACATGTGGTTTGATATTTTCCAAGAAGAATGAGAAAATTTGGAAATGTTATTCACATCCCTACCCCTGCTGGATATATTTTCCATGTAATAATATTTTATTTGATAATGCACACATAGTACAAACTTAAGCTAATCAGCCTCTCAGATAATAATTGTGATGATTATGTAATTTTGTAAATCCATGCTCTCACCTTCTGCAGTTCATGTATACATCTGACAAGAGCAGAGTTGCCTTGAATGAATAGGGTAGGTATTGTTTTGTACCAACAAAATTTCCTTAAATTTCCTCATTTTGATATCAAGGTGCAGGATTACTGATAAGATTTGTAATCCCGTGTTTATCTAGGAATGGAAAGAAAATTCCAAAATATTAGAAAGGGCCTTGAAAACCCTGACAAGATGAATCCTCTCCAAGCCCTGTTCTTGTCTTGTTTTTTAGTCCTTAAATAAGCTCAGGACTATTCCTGATGTCATGTTGGGGGCAGATGGAGGAGTATGTAAGCGAGGATCATGAAAATCTATAGCCTATCCAGTTCTCAAGAATCTCCCTGCCAGCCTTCTGATGTCATGGGAAGGCAGACTAACAGAGCCAAGAAAGGATTGTGGAAGATGCCTCCAGCATCTTCTTGCAGCTTTCTCCACACCTGATGAGATGTGGGTATCTATAGACATAGGATGACAGTGGGGGAGCCAGACTGAAAAGATTCTCACTATACAAAACTCTGCATAGTTTTTTGAAGTTGTCTTGAATCAAGGTGAAGTTTTATTAAATTATTCATTCTTCTGTGCAGGAACAAATAATTTAATGCAGCACATTTCCAGATATAGCTGCACACATGCCCAGAAACAACCAGTAACATTCTGCATCATAATGTTGATAGGTAAAGGTAAAGGTCGTCCCTTGACATGATTGTCTAGTCGTAACTGACTGTAAGGGGCTGTGCTCATTTCCATTACTAAACTGAAGAGCCAGCATTATCCGAAGACTACTCCAATGGTCATGTGGCCAGCATGATTGCACCCGAACACTGTTACCTTCTCACCGAAGTGGTACCTATTTATTTACTTGCATTTGGATGCTTTCAAACTGCTAGGTTGGCAGAAGCTAGGACTAGTGACAGGAGTTCACCCCTTCATGCAGCACACGGGCCTCGAACTGCCAACCTTCTGATCTTCTGACCATCAGAATTGGCATCTTAACCACTAAGCTACCACATAATGTTGGTACAGAATCTAATATTAGGCCTTAAAATAGTCCTGTTTTAATCTTTTTGCTTGTTAGGGGACAGACCTGTACCCCATAATTCTGCAATTCCTGCCTATTCTAAGCATTAGAGAATATGATAAATTTATTTTAAGCTGGTTCAGAAACAGTTTAGTATAAAGCACAGGGGAGAGGTGCAAGTCATTCAATGAACTGTTCAGTTCTTGAATACCTACAGATTTTGATGATTTAGTTAATCTCCTTAACCCAGCCCACTGTATCTTCCTGATGATTATTTGGCTGACTCTTGTGATTTCCAGAGCAAGTCTGTTCAATTGTTCCCTGTATTTTTCATTTCTCCATTTGTTATCATACAAACAATACCATAGCTCAGGCCAAATTGCAGACTCTCAACATAGATATGGTGAAAAATCCTAGTCCCCACTACGTTTGGATACTCCAGTTTAAAGACAACTATAATAACTAATGGAAAATAGGAGCCATCAAATAAACATTATGACATCAGATACCAGCTATAACAGTTAAATCTTTGATCCAAGAGCATCAGTAGTGACAGGATTCTGACAATTTCACAAACACACGGGGTGTTAATAGGATTCTTCTAGCTTTTCGTATCACTCTTTGCTAGATACAGCTATATAATAATTAATAATAATTTGTTTTATTTATATACCACTATTCCAAAGATCATAGCGGTGAACAGCAAGTAAGCTAATTAGCAAGTAAGCTAATTTGCCCCCTACAGTCTGGGTACTCATTTTAGCGACCTCGGAAGGATGCAAGCCTGAGTCGAGCTTGGGCCCTTTTGCTGGTCTTGAACTCGCAACCTTGTGGTTTTGAGTGAATGGCTGCAGTACAGGCATTTAACCACTGCGCCACCAGGTCTCCTTTGCTCTCTAGCTGTTTCCAGTTATAGCCCACCCTTGTGGCATACGTGCCCTCACCATATGTGGGTTGAAGCTTACATGGACAGCGAGTGGCGAGGGGGAAATGGCGCATGCACGGGAGCGCACTGCCATTCAAATAAATAGGACTCCAGCATACGTGAAATTTGCCTTACACTGAGGGTCCAGAATGGCAAGAGTGGACTGTATTAGCATCCTACTGCATTGTCTTCTTGCTTTTCCAGTTTTGTTTTGTTTTGTTTTGCTGGAAGAAGTGCAATATGGACTCCACATAATTAGTTCCTACTATGTATTCAATTACAAAGAAGCCCATTGTATCTCATTTACACCAGTAAGTTTGTCATAACAGAACAGAAGTTACTTGTCCTTCCTTCACCATTCTCTTTTTCCATCCACTCTTCTCCCCTACTGCTTTGTGAGCAAGTGTACAAGTTTCTCATATGCTTGCTTCTTTAAAAAGAAATAGCACAGGAATTTCAGAATTTCCGACTTCTCAATTTTGAAACTAGTTCAGTCTGTAGACTGAACCATTTCTGTAGACATAAAGCTGCTTTTTCTTCAGTTGGGTGTGTCACATATTTGTATGTATATTTAATAAAAATAATGAAGAGGATTATTGCATAATAATTCTAAAATTTCAAAATGCTGAAGCTCACTGTTTCAAATGTTGCTTCACATTTTGTCCCTTCTGATATAGAATCATGTTACTGGTTTGTCTTGGACCATTTTTTTACCTTCTCCTAAGCAGGAAATATATGTTCCTTGAAAAATTGCTCAATGTGATTTGGAATATGAAGCACCTCCTTTGCTACTTCTGTATCTCCTTTTAAGTGAGGAAAAACATTATAGTGTCTAACCATAATACGAGAATCAGCATGGTGTCATGGTTTTGAACACTGGATTATTACTCTGGAGGTCAGGTCTTGATTACCTAGTTGATTATGGAAATCTTGGATGAGTCACACACTCTTAGTCCCAGAAAACCCTGTGATAGGTTTGCCTTAGAGTTACTCTAAGTCAGAAATCCTTTGAAAGCACACAACAACAATAACAATAATGCCTGAGAAAGAATGTGTGAAGCTCCATTTTGCTAACAACCAAAAGTCAAACCTTACTTCGAGATGTCCAGTATAAAAATACTTTTTAAAAAAGAAAATCAAAGATTTTCAGATCAGTCACCTCTGTAAATATATAGTGAAACTGTCTTTCTGTACTGTGCTTAAAAAATAAAGCAAAAAAACAAGGGGTGGACAAAATTTCAGAATGGTGAATTCCAGAGTTATTTTTTTATAAGTGCATGAACAGGCATATGGAATGCCTGCAATAGATGTGAAGAATATTTACAAATTTTATTGCCATTGATGAGAAAACCTGTCTTGATGTGTAGTGAGACTCCATCAACAGAGAACAAGATTTTTTCACCCATGTAAGGCCAGTACTTATTTCGTAAGCAATAGCAACAGCAAGAACATTGGTTCTTGTGCAAACCTTTACACAACAATCCTTCGTGAAATTTTACCAAAAAGTCCTGAAATGCAACTATCACTACTACCACCCACCCACCCACACATACACACAATCTCTCTTAATTTTGTCCAACAGGAACAAAACATTTGCTTTTTTTTCCTATGCAAAAGCAAAATAGGCCAATATTTATATATCTAATATATGAACAAATAATCGTAGCAAATGTTGTCTTTGGGGGCATAAACCATAAATGCATGCATAAAAGTTATAAAAGCCCTGGGAAGACAAATGAGTGATAAACACATATACAAATAGTTCATTTCATCACTAGTTACTGCTGCTTTTGGTCTTTCTTGTGGTATGCATTGGAGTAGAAATGGAAAGAAAATTTGAAAAATAAAATATATATGTTTTTCAAGTGTTGAGAAATTTTGATGAGAAGAATCCTGTACTGAGCTGAAATTTGGATGAGAAAAATCTTTGTGTGGGCGGGGTGTTCCCTCCCTGTGACATGCTGCCGGTGCACGTGCAGTGAGTTAGGTTTCGGTTTCCCCAAACAACATGCTTACCACAGGAAGCTGCTTCAAACTTTACTAAACAAATATAACAGGAAAACAAATGGGCCAGACCCAGGTTACTTTACCACACGGCCTCCTTCACAGGTTCCCCTGTTGGATCCCTTCTTCAGTGGTGCTCCCCACCAGACGTCCTCTGGGTCCTTTCTTGCAAGGCTCCCAGTCTGCCTTCTCTTGTGACTCGGGTCCTGGTCTTTGTTCCCAATGTTCCCCTTTCAGGTCCCACCACTCGCCCTCCAGAGGTTCCTTATCCTGGTGTCTCCACTCCCCTTTGTGCGGGTACCGGAAATCTCCTTCCCTCCGTGGTTCAGGTAAAGTCACAGTGGTGTGTGGTCCTACCCTTATCAGACCATGCCGTCCCTCCAGGGTCTTTTATCTTTACTCTTTAGCTCTTCTGTGACTCTTCTCTACTCTCATTAGCTCCCTTTATTAAGCAAACTGAAACAGATCAAATCAAACCATATATCTTCTAATTGTTCGCGCCAGTTTGTAGCATTTCCAAAAAGACTCACAGGAAATAATCATTCCAAATCCGATTGTAAACAACTCACATTACAGTCTCTCAGGATCTTTCCCCATTTGGGGCAGCAGTAAAGAGAGGAGCTATCAAAGCGGCTTCATAATCAGCAGCGTTTTATTCTTTTATGTCTTCCCTTCTTCCTTCTTTCTTTAGTTGTTAAATGCTCAAGAAGGCAGGGAGGATCCGCATTCAGCAGAAACGCCGAGCTGGGTCGCAGCTTTAGGTTTGCCCTTGCAGGCTCAGTCTCCTTTCAGACCTTGCAGTCCCTCAATAACCACTTCGATTTTAACTGTCTCTCCTTTCTGGGAGGGGACTTGCCTTGCAAATAGAGGGCCGCCGGAATCCCCTTTATTGGTAGGATATTAGGGCTCCCCAAGCGATGTAAAGCAGGGAGTTTGCCACGATCAGCAGCTGCAATTCTCAGAGCTTCCCTAAACTGCAGCCATTGCAGAGCACATCCTGCCGGAAGCTCCCACGTCTCCCTCTTCGATCCACCTGTCCTTCCTCACTTATATCCTCCTCCCAGGGCATTGCCCCCTCTCCACCCACTCCCTCTGGGTCCTTATGCTCCCCTTCCCCTTGGACCGCCCATTCAACTCTTACTTCCCCTTCCCCCACCTGACTACACTTTGCAATTTGGTACTTTGCACAAAATCCGTACATGGTTGTTTTGCACAGAAAACAGCATTTTCTGTGCAGGAAATATCCTTTTCTGGGTGTAAAACAATATTTCAAAGCAGACCTATTCTGTTTAAATTCTCACATAATTGATTTGCATTGGAAACAGCAGTTTCCTCCTAGCAGTTAATATTTCTGCCTAGAAATAATATTTTCCACACAGAAAAGCCTGTTTTCTGACCTAAAACCTCATATTGAAGCTGGCACAGAATACGTTCTGAATTGCAAAGAGTCTCCAAAACTATGTGATTTTTGAAGACTTTCTCCCAATGGGAAGAAATTAATTCACTGTTACCATCAAAAAGAAAATTAGTGAAGAATTGCATCCCTACGTTTGAGTGAAAATAAGGAGTACCTTTGCTTCTGTGCTTCTGGAGAGTTGAAGGTTCAAATAGTGAGTAGTTCAAATAGTTCCCGTGCTTCTAGATTCATTTATGGATTGATATAAATAACTAAGGTGCAATACAGATCGCCCCTTTGGGGCGGCCTGGACCCGCCCCTTTTCTCTCCAAATTGGGGCCAAGGCAGCCTCACTGGCAGCCCTGCACGCCCAATCCAGAGTTTTTCTGGGCCACGGAGAACTGGCAAAATGCCACTTCTCTCTGGCACGGAAAAGAGGTATCCTTGGGGCTTCATGCCCCCGGACACCCCGACAGCCAGAGCCTTGGGAGAAAGGGGCTGCCCAGCCCCTTTCTCTTTGGCATTGTTCCCATGAGAACGATATGTATGGCAAAAAGGAGCTCCATTTCATAGCTCTTTGTCACACCGCAGCCAGACCCCATAAGCAACCTGGGGCGGCGCGGAGAAGTCACACACACACCATGCCATTTGGACACGGCACATGCGTGACATCGTCGTCACATGCCCTGTGTGGACGGCACTGCGTAACGACGACGCCGTCCACACAAACTAGGGTTAGGGAGCATGCGGTTGCTGCGTGCTCCGTAACCCTATAATTAGTGCCAGTACACCACTTAATGTTGGTATGGTCTGGACTGCACCTAAGAGAGAGTGTCAGCTCTTGAGTTACTTTACAGTTCTAATGTAGTGCCTAGTTCATCCAGCCCTACTTACATCCACATTTGGTAGCTTCACTATTCAGAGTAGTAATGGAACCAGTGTATGATTTCATCTAGACCAAAGTGAGGAAAGTGCAGCCCATGGACTACATGTGGCCCCCAGTATACTTCAGTGTGTCCCAGAATTTGAAAGAGAAAGAAGAGATTGGCATCAAAATGCTTTCAAACACCTAGTAGAGTAACATACTCTTGGGGGAGGAAAAACTCATCACAGACCTAAAATAGTCCAAGGGGCCTAAAATAAGGTAAAATTGCCCGCAGATTCTCCTGTGGGAAGGAGACAATATGGCCTCCTGTTATTTGACAGTTTTCTACTCTTGATGTAGACCATTGCACTGGCTCTGTGTCTCTGCTGTCCAAATTTTGTGTTGTATGTACCTTATCTTAGCTCATCTTTGGCAAGAAAAGGCAGTCACAGTTTGATGTAGAGCAGTATTAATAGGATATTACTTAGTAATGATGCTATTCTTCTTTCATCTACAAAAGCGTTTGTGTACCTGATTTGTTTCCTCTACTACATATTGGAAAATTACTTGCATTTGGAATTGTTTGCCCAGTAGCACTTCTCTTCGGCAAAATGCAATCACCCCCACCCACTCCAGGAGAATTGTTGTTGTTATTAAATCTTGAGCGAGCAAGACATTGTAAAGCAACCAGTTAATCTTTGAAGCCTGAACTCCATAGGACCTACATTTAAATAAAGCCATGTAGAGTCTACAGTTACTTTTCATATCCTTAATGCTTTATCGCTGAATAATTGTTAACTATTTACAAGCAGCAGTTCTTATCAAATGTGCTTTGGTTTGGCTGTCTTCTTTACAAGACACCACCTACTGGTTGAAAAACCATGAAACATGGTGAAAGTCCTCTTAAATTCAGATTTGAAGTACAAGAAAATGTGTAGGATTAAAATAACACTGCAAAAGCTTCTTAAAAGACTCTTTGATCGGTTCTTGATCCCAAAGTATTTCCCTGCTCACCTGCTAATACAGATCCTCCACAGAGATCTGTGGTTTAGAATTCTAGGTTCCTTTCTCTGGGTATGAATGCCTATGTGTGTGTTTTTAACTTTCAAAATGTATATAGTGCTAAAACATCTCACATCATGCATAACAACCTTGAAAAAATAAAACCCAAAATGTAAAATCGCTACCAATAAAAACAGAACATAAAAGAGAGCAAGCTTTGCTCTTCTATTTCTTTCACCCTGTTCCCAAGCATTTCTTCAAAGAGCAGGTGAAAATGGAAAGATGGTTCTTTGAACTTTTCAGATAGACCAAAGTAACCTGGTGCTCTCCAGAAAGATGTTTTCATGACAACTTCCACCATATCCAGTCAGCATAGTCATTGGCCACACTGGCTGGGCATAATGAGATGTTGCAGTAGGCTGTTTAGATATATGGTGATTACTAGTTGCAACATTTCAGAGAAGACACTTTTTAGTCCTTGGTTTCATGTCCATGTATTCTGCAAGTTACTCTGATCTTGACACTTATGAAACAAACATAGGCGCGGCTCCGTCGCGGAACAAAAAGAACCTGTAAAAAGCAGGTTCTTCTTGTGGCGACTTTGAGATGCCGCAAGGCGCCAATGGTGCACTTGCGGTGCCATAAAGGTGGCAGGATGTGTGGATGCTACGCGCCCGTCGCATCAAAATGGCAGCACCCATGTGTACAGGGCGCTGCTTTTTGACGCCCCCATGTGTGCAGGGCGCTGCTTTTTGACGTGCTGGGGTGAGGCCGGTATGGGCGTTACGTCCTCGGCCAACTCCTAGCACAGGGGTAGGCAACTTTTTTTTGAGCCGGGGGCCGGGTTGCTGTCCCTCAGACAACTGGGGGGCCGAAGCCAAAAAGTAAATAATTAAATAATTTTTAAAAAAATTAAATAAATAAATAAACCAGGACAAATGTAGGACAAAATTTTCAAATGGAGGACTTTTTTTTAAAAAAAAGTGGAGGACACGTGAAAAAATTTGCTGATTTTTTTTTAAATGTTAATATAAATGCATGTTTCAGAGGCTTCTATAGACAATTGCCCCCCTTGCCCGCCACTTGCCCCCCCCTTGCCCGCCTCCTCCTGATAGGCCAAAGGCCCCACGTCCTCACACAAGAGGCCAAAGGCTCTGGTGACAATCGGCGGCAGGACCGGGCTGGGGCCGGTCCCAAAGCCTTGCCGGGCCACATCCGGCCCGCAGGCCGCAGGTTGCCTACCCATGTCCTAGCACGTGACGGGGGTGGCGCAAAGGCCCATTTAAATCGGGCCCATTGATAACCTATTGATCATGAACATTCTCTAAGAAAGAGTATTCTCTCATACTGAAATTTGGCTTTGTTTTTTTTAATTCTTTTAAAGGAAATTTTAGTTGTAGAATTTATTTCAGGTGGTTATTATTGCTTAATAATCTCCAGCAAAGTTTAAAATTGTGGCATTCTTCCAGAAAACACAAGCAGACTTTTCAGTGGTCGGGGTAACCTCTGAAAACTGTGACAAAACAGTAAATGAGAGTGAACTTGAGCAAGTGTAGAGAGTCGTGCTGCAGAGTTGTTTTATGTCAGTTTAACTGTTTTATCATAGCTATTTCATATTTGCCATTTGTACTGCCCCTTCTGTAAACTGACATGATCACAAATAACATACTTGGCACACCAGAATAAACTTCTAGTACACAACTGTTCTAAAGAAGTGCTTTCACTTTTTATACAAGCGTATATGTGCACTTGGCTTTTGTTTACCTATCCAGGGTATTTTTCCCCCCCTGGGACTATTAAAAGTTTTTAAATTCATCCATAGAGTGAATCATTGGTCACTGTTGTTATTCCTGATTGTTTCCTTTTGCTGAGAAGGACACAGCATCAGTTTGTAGGTGTATCAGGTCCCACCTATTCTGAATATTTATTTTTTTATTTATAACTCACTCTTCAACCAGAAAAATCTCCCAGAATGGCTTACAAATTGTTAATTTGACAGTTCTCCGCCCTTAGACTTACAGTGAAATGGGCACACACTGATGATACAGAAATATGAAAGTACAGTAGGATAAAGAACAGCTTTATTATTCATTCAAAATTTATTACTAACTAATGGGTTTTGTACGGTGGAATTTATTCTTCACCTATTATGGATGAGAAATTCAATTTGTTTCAACACAAATGGCTTTATATAATTGCAAAGCAATATATTTAAAAACATGGGGATGGTTCCAAAATGTTTTATAACCAGAAGGGGCTCTTCTAATAATGGAAACTTTTTCCATTCAGAGAACAGGAATGTTCAGAGAAAAGAAACTCACTAAAGCAGCTCCTCAGTTTAAGGGGATTTCTTTTTAATTCACTGGCGATTTTGTGCTCACAGTTTCCAATACAGCTGTTTGCTCTGGTGGAGGGGAAGCATTTAAATGCAAGTCTGATATCAGACTAGTTTATTATTGTCTGTGTAATTAAGGGCAAAATCTTTCTGTTTTAGATATCAATCTTTATAAATATCATCATGGTAAAGTTGGAAGCCCCAAAACACACACACACACGGGAGAGGAGGGAACAACAAGGACACTTCCAGAGCCTTCCATCATTGCTTTACACCATATGGTTGCCATATCATTTATTTAGGATCACTGGAATCAAAGATGCAACTTCTTTTTTCTTCTTCTAATTTTAGTGCTTTTCCTCAAAGGAGACATTAATGACAAAAACCATATGGTTGTGGGAACAAGGGCCTTAATAAGTGCATTGAAATGCTGCTGTAACAATATGCATTAAAGTCTTGTTTTCATTAAGCTAATGTAACCCGCAGACCCTCGGTTCCATTTTGCATTTATGGACAAACATTTACTGGAAGGATATTAGACACCATTCTAATTACCTAATCTGGCACCAGAATTGGAGCAAACAAAATTGCTTTGTATTACCATATTTTTAAAAATATATATTGGCAGAAGATATTTATGGAATCACTAAATTAAACAAGAGTACCAAATGAAAAACCGAATGTCATCTGTATGTCTACATTTGTAAATGGCCTTGTGCATGTTTCTCATTAGTTAATCAGTTACATTTAAAAGAGGAATGATTAAACATACATAGCTACCTAGTATATTTTCCAACCAGTGTTTCCAGTCCAGATTTCTAGTTAAGAATGCTTTCCACCCAGTTAACAAAAGCTAATTAAAAATCCTTTTCAGCTTCTCTCCCCCAGTACATTTCTTCTCATTCAATTTTATAAAATATTAGAAGTACAGAGTTTGTAGCGCTTGTTTCTATTTCTGTAAAGTTTCTTTTTTATGGCACATATTAAGGCCTGTCCTGGTCTTGAGCCAGAAGATCCTCTGTCAAAAGACATCTGTGTGCAAGATGTCCCACATGTGACATCATTTTCCTAGGAACCATTTGGAAATTTATCAGTCTTAAAGACTGCACAGTTTTGTCTGTGTACATAGTTGAAAGCACTGGTTGTCTTATTCTAAGAAGCAAAATTTGAAGTGAACCCACACTGAGAGTACAGAGCAGAGCTTCCAGACAGTCTCCATAGATTTACCTCATTTCTTCTGGGGGAAAATACTTGGTTGAACTCAAGTAATTGTTCCCAGCCAGTCTCAGCACATCTCAGGGTTCATCTCAGGCACATTTTTTCCTGTCCCTGAAAGATATTAATGGAGCCAATAGTGCCTGTGGGATTGGAGCCAACAGCACCTGTGAGGCTAAGGGACAGAATAGGAGATTATCCATGTTCAGGTTGGCTTTTTCATTCTTGTCCTTTGTCTCCCAATTTTCCCCGCTCCATAGCAATTAATGGAATTATCATCTGTAGTGGAGTGATGAGCAGGAGAGGGGAAGACAATTGTGTAGTGAAATTAGGTGGTAGTGGAGAAAGGACCAGCAGTAGTTGGATATGCATTTATTATTATTATTCTTTATTTATATATGTATCAATCGCTTCCCCCTCCTCCAAGGGAGTGTGTTCCAGTAAGGGCTGTTCAACAGTGGAACACTCTCCCTCAGAGTGTAGTGTGGTCTCCTTCCTTAGGGGTTCCTTCCTTATTTTAATCAATTGTTGCTTCCTTAATTTAACCAATTCTATTTTATATTATTACCTATTGTTTTATACATATTTGTAGATTGTATGCCATTGGCAGGTTTTATATTTATTGATTTGATCATTTGTTTGTACAGTGCTGTATGCATTTACAGTGCTTTAGAAATAAACT
>NC_056525.1:217015061-217070249 GCF_019175285.1 Sceloporus undulatus | reverse complement strand
ATAATAATAATAATAATAATAATAATAATAATAATAATAATAATAATAATATCTGTTGGGGATGCTTTGTCGGGGATGCTTTGATTGAGATTTCCTGATGGCTATTGTGGTCTCTTCCAACTCTATGATTCTATGATTTTAAGTCAAGCTAATGGAGTTGTTTTTTATAATGGGGCAGGGTAAACCCTTGCAGAAACAAAATTGGGGGCAGGATGTGAACACAACCCATGCTTTCTTAGCTGCTGTTACCCTTCCCCCCCCCCCCTTGTGTACGTATGTATGTGTGTTTTCACCCCTGCAGAGTTTTGTTTTTTGATTCCATGCAAATTATGAATGGAATAAAACAGCTCCATTAGTTTGTGTGTTGGCAGAGCTTTTATTGTTGGTCTTTATCTTCTATGCTGACTGTCAACCATTCTCCAGGGTTTCGAGCTGACTTTATCTTCAGCTCTATCTGGACATGCCAGGGATTGAACCTGGGAGATATCAAGTATAGTTTGAAACAGGGTCTTTGGAAACTACTAGTTTTGAATCCAACCTAGGCTTGTATGAATTCTTATGCCATTCCTAACAGTTTGCCATTTTACAACATCTTATGGTAACTTTTGGACTTGCTACACAGTAGAAGACAGTGGAACTAGATAGTCTAAAGATCCAACACATGGATTCAGATGCAACTACCCTTCTAGAAAATTGCGGAAAAGTGTTTCATTGCTGGAGTCCCATCACAGACAACTCAGTTGACACTATGACCATAGAAGTGGCTACTGGCAAAAGAAAGAAAAGAGTCATCTGATTCTACCTAGAGTCTCTAAGGTGCAGGAAAGGACATGTGCATGTCTTCTGGATGTAAATGTGTCACAAATAAAAAATAACATGTTAGTATTTAGTGGCTGTCTACAGCTATATATTGCAAAGGAGTTCTGACTGTATGCCACTGTGTGTATGCTGTACTGACAGAGTCCCTTTGTAACTTTTAAAATAAGGGGGAAAATTTTATTGCTTTAAAGGAACTGTGTGTATATTCTTTTCTCACTCTCCTTCTTCATCCTGCTCTCTCAAAGGGAGAGACCTCTCTATCCCCTGAGAGAACTGCAGGATTTCAAATCTCCCCTCCTGTTCCAGTGTTTTAACCTATTTATGCCAGGGGCAATACATAGCAGCTGGAGAAGTGCCAGATGGTCACAGAGGAAATTTTTTTTGTTATTCATTGTTGCAAAGCACATCAGAGCTAAGAGAGCCTAATTTCAAGTGGTGTTGTTTTGCACTGCCCTTTCTAGATAACAGGGGCCTATGCTAAAGATTTGCAGTATTCTCAAACAAATCCTTTTAACTCTTCTAAGCAATAGTATAGTCATGGTGTTATTATGAGGTTGCAGGTAAAGATATTGATACTGATGTTCAGAAGCAGGGCAAAATTTGACTAATTATTAAAATAGTAAACACAGAGACATAATATCACTGAACAGATTGTGGAGAGAGGGCAGACTTTGGGGCATTTTTATGCATGTGATGCTAGTAGGGCTACTTTGTAACAGGGATGTATATTCTGATGCTGCTCCTCTGTCCTTCAGGCCAATCTGCCCCTGCTCCAGCGGGAGCTCCTGCACTGTGCAAGGCTGGCCAAGCAGAACCCTGCCCAGTACCTCGCTCAGCATGAGCAGCTGCTTCTGGATGCCAGCACCACCTCACCTGTTGACTCCTCAGAGCTGCTTCTCGATGTGAACGAAAACGGGAAGAGGCGAACTCCAGACAGGTAGACTTCTCGGAAAGTTCCTTATGATAAGCTTTGTGACTTTCACTTTGTCTCTCTTACCCCTACACCAAATCAACTCAGTACAACTTTTTTAAAGCCTCCTGTTAGCCTGAAATGAGAGCCCTTTATTTCAAGCATAATTGCATTACAGGGAAAGGAATCTAAGGATGGGTGGATGTATGTGTAAATATGGGGGTCTTATGGGTAAGCAGATAGATGCATATGTCAGTGGTGTATGCATGTTGTTTTAGCCCCACTCACTTTCAGGTTTGGCCCTGACGTCAAAAGATTACCCAAAAGAAATGGAGCAGCAATACCTGTATTTGCTGTAAATATAGTCCATCCTCCATATCTGTGGACTTGCCATCCATAGATTTCAGCATGTGTGGATATCAAGCCCATGTGGAGGAGGCCGGCAGAGGAGGAGGTGGGAGGAAGGCAGCTGATGTTATCATCTAAATTCTAAACTCCTGCTATGCAGTACTGTTGCCTTTACATTTGGCTCAAAAATAGTGGTGGGCAGTGTAACTGTTAGGGTGGGCAATGTAACTGTATCACTTGCCCTTACCAGAACAAAATTGTATTATGTGTCCTAGTCGTCCTGAAGTATCTTCAGTATAACCTCATCCACTTTTCTGCATTTATTTCTACTGCAAATGGAATGGATCACATCCCGTTGTATTGCGATGGCAGAGTCTATTGCACAAAGTTGCAACAAAATGATTTTGTTGAAAATCTGGGCTGCCATCCTGTTGGTTCATCCCAACTAGCATAAACCTGTTCAAATTAGTTCTTGAATACTGAGTCAATATGTAGGTAAATTCCATTGATTGAATGGGTGTACTCTAGCCAGGATTAACAACAGGACTGAGACCATAGTGTAGTTTTATAGATAATATTTTAATGATAATATTGAAAGAGGGCAAGATGGAAATCCAGTTTAAAAAATTAAGGCATGGGCACAGTGGAATGTTCCATGATTAGTAATAAATAGAAACTGCTTTTTTTGTATAATAAGACCAAAGGCACAATTTAGCTCTCACTAATTAGGAATATACAGTGCGCCTCCGTCATATGAGGGCATGCTTTACGCAGCTTTCAGCATACACTGAAAGCTGCACAGGGAGGAAGGGGTGGCACATCCCATAGGAAGTAATGGGGGTGTGCCCATGGTGTGTGCACTCCACCACGCCACCACGTGCACAGGCCCCATTCATTTAAATGGGACTTGAGCATGTGCGGAATTTGCTTTACGTGGGGGAGTCTGGAACGGATCCCCCATGTAAAGCAAGGGCGCACTGTAGTAGAGATCTATTCATAGCATTGTTATTTATGCTTAGCTTGTTGCATGCAGATTAAAGCAACTAACATTTATTTTTATTTCTAATGTGCTCCTATCCTCATGTTTTTATTACTTGTTCAAGGTAAAAAGGTGGCAGATAATGTGCTCTTCTCCTCTGAATATATATTCACTGGTTGGGAATGCATACAGTATTCAAGCTAGAATGCAACTTTGTTGAAATCCTGATCCTATAGATAGGTAATGGGTGCTTTTACCATTGAATTCTGCAGCTCTATAATTAAAGCTTCTTTGTAATCATGTGGCTATTAGGAGATCTAATAGCATTCTGATGAACAGGAGAAAAGCTAGCCCATTCAATATGCCATACTGCTTTCCCTTTTGCTTCTAATTTTGCTTATTGCTGCAACCATTAGTTTGTCACTAGCTTCCTGCTAAATTTTGGTAATCACAGTTTACTCTTCTTTGAGATTTTAAAAGCAGTGTCCTATGATGGTGTTTCATGTGTTTTGCCTCTTTTTGAACAAGCAGAAAACAAAAAAAGAGGGAAATAAAGTCCAGATATGTTAGAGACATGTAGCAAAAGCATGAAAAAATAGCTAGAAGGAAAACAGCTTTTATTCCATTGACATAGTAATTATGAATATATCTAACTGCTAATACTTATCTTTTAAACAGCATTCAATATAGGTGGTTGAGTTAAATATTAGACATCCCACAGCCACTATCTTCAATAGTTGAGATGGGATGTTTACAGGATATCAGTACAAGCAGAGACTGAAGTACTTAAAAGAAGCAGGGAACCTTTTCACTCAGCTGGATCCAGAATCAATTAGGTTGTGCCATGGCCCAAGAAGCAATGACATTTATACCACTGACTTCCAGTCAGAAGATAATCCTGTAGGAAGTATAAACATTTAATACTATGTTGAGATTTGAGAATTTAGATCAATCAACCACACCAAGCCACCCCTACAGGACAGATTGTATTGGACAAGAGATTTAATGTTTTGCCTAACCTAAATTATGGTGTCAAAAAGTTCACCTGCCTTTCCACCACAGTGTAAATCATTTCTCACAGTCTTGCATATTCTGTGTGTTTGCTGAAAATGTTATATTTCTCTTTCCCCACCCCACCCCCATGTATTAGACAAACAGCACACATTTATTTATTTATTGCTTTGTCCTTATGCTTTCACATGCTGCGAATGAATTTATGTTCCCCATATTGGGGATTGTCAGTATGTCACAATCTCATTTAACACATAAGAAGACATTCTCTGGGCTTTTGTGTTGGTGGGGAAGAGGCTTTTATGAACTTTAGGATAAGCAGTATCAACCCCATGAAGTCTTCTGGAGTGTGCACCAAATGTAAACATCAGTATATTGCCAGCTTTCTTGCTGTAAAGATAACCAAACCTGCTGCCTGGTGGTTTGAGGTGGCTGAATGTTGACTATGTTGTGAAAAAAGCCATAAGGGAATGTCAGGCATTGGACTGTTGTTTGTGTTGTTTGTCTGCCATGGCTATCAGCATTGGAACGGTTCTCTATGGTCTTGGAAGCAAAGACCTGTGAATGGGGAGAGAAAATGTGTTACCACTATCTGTTAACTCTTACAGAAGTGCTTGGGAAAGACTTGCAGTATAGCATTGCAATGTTGTGTTATTGATGAATACATCATGAATAAAAAAGATCATGAATAAAATGAGCCGGGGTGTAGCTTATAATAAACTCCATTGAGCCTTAAACAGTTTTGGAAAGAACTTGCAAAAAGCTTTCTACAAAGGTTTGCTCATACAGTATCGCTCTGATTTTGAGCCACATTTCTCATGTAGTAATTCTCCCTAGGGTTAAAAATAGCACTTTCGTGAACAAACAAGGATTTTCACTAGCAGAAGGTAACTGTTAGGTCCATTCCTTTGTTTAAGACTTTCCACTAGTTGAGGAGATGGTATAAGGCTGTGTACATATTATAGACTTAGAAGCAGTGTGATGTAGTCATAATTGCTAGAATGAAACATGCTTCATTTAATTCTCCTATTGTCTCTAGTTGATCAGATTTGCCCGGGTTTTCTAGTGCTTCAAAAACTGCAAATGTTGTTTGACCACTATTG
This sequence comes from Sceloporus undulatus, assembly GCF_019175285.1. Lineage (NCBI taxonomy): Eukaryota > Metazoa > Chordata > Lepidosauria > Squamata > Phrynosomatidae > Sceloporus > Sceloporus undulatus. Next base: position 217,065,079 of record NC_056525.1, on the reverse strand, counting down.
AGACCAGAGTTAATACATCAAAATGTAGCAGCTAACTGTGAGAACTTCGTATCATCTTGTTAAAGTTTTTTTAAAAACAAAAACACCCATATTGTTTGTTGTGGGCAATGTTACATATCCTATTCATTCAGGGTCCATGATATTTCAAACATAGTATGTTTGGACCTTCACAAATACTAACATATTTGTATAGGGATGCATGCTATGTGTGCCTTTGTAGCTGGAAGAGAAGTTGGTATTTAATAGGAACAATGCTCTTTTACTAGTTACCTTGCTTGAAGACAGCTTTGTTCTGTTGTCTAGTTGGTGATTTTGTGAAACCAGTTTAAGGACATTTGGAGCAATAGCCTTAATGGTGCTTATTGTGTTTTTATTGGCTGACGTTTTGCAGTTTTGATTAATTTGAATAGCTAAAGTTGTTAGAATTGTATTTAGGCACTACAGTTTTTATTGGATGTAAGCTCCCTTGTAGTCCCATTTTTGGATGAACAGGCAGCATAGAAATTAGTAAAACAAAACTGATAACTAATTATCCATTTGTCACACTTTCTTGGCATTAGTCATATTCAGAGCAGCCTACTCAATGAAGGCTGAAGAGAGGGGCAATAGCCCTTGTTTGCATCTTGAGCATAACCCACTCATAATTTAAGAGTTTGAGAAGATCCTGAAAGACATATCCCCTTCCAGTCTTGTTCTTTTTCTTAATGCATCTTCAGCTTCTTGGTTGTATATTCATTTTTCTACCTCTTGTTGTTTATCAGTACACCCACTACTAGTGTACACAAAGTTTCATGGAGCAGCCTGACAGGAGAGCTCTGTGTTTCACTGAATGTTTTCTTGGTGCATATGGTCTGACACGGATGAGCAGCCACGGTGAGATTTTGGAGTCTATTAAACTAGCTCATTAAAAAGATCAATCTGTTTCTGTAATAACACTGGGAGCCATCAGTCACTGAAAGAGAGAAGGGAATGACACCTGAGGAGGCAACACATTTTTTGCTAATTTTGCATGGCATGTCAGGGACAAACACTCACTTCACATTTTAATGACTTTTTAAAAAAATATTATTTCCTTTTGTAGGACTTTTTTTTAAGTGCATTAACTGTCTAAGAATGATATATATGAGACCATTTCCTTTATTTGGTTGTAGTCCATACATGCTTTTCAGATAACAGTATACTTTTATCCATGTGTGGTCATTGATTTTGTATCAGATTATTTGAGAGCACACACACATAGACACACACATTTAGGAGGGTTGAGGGTAGAAGCAAAAAAGGTAGACCGCATACCAGATGGATATACTCAATCAAGGATGCCACAGCCCTAACAACAATAGTATAAATCAGATTATTAAAGACTTCAGATGAGTTTCAATTTTAGCCAAACTAGAACTAGTTTGTTTATTATGAGAGGTCTTTGTTGGATTGATCATGTGTTTGCTTTTGTACAGTGGACCCTTGTTATACGCTGGGGTTTGGTTCCAAGATCCCCCGTATATAACGAAATCCGTGTATGCTCAAGTCCCATTAAATATAATGACATAGCAAAATTGTCTCCCTTATAAAAAATGGAAAATCGAGGTTTGCTATTTGAAATTTATACTTTTGTTGAACATTTTTAAACTGTGTTTGCTTGAATCCGTGTATAAAAAATCCATATATAAGAAGGGCCGACTGTACTGCTATTGAACAGGTCATAGCATTCTTTCTCAGGTACTTCTGCCTTGGCAGACAAAGTTATCATTACCATAAGAACAAACAATCTATATAGCAACCTGTTTTTCATAGTGACCAAACACATGCCCAGGAAAGCTCATAAGCAGGATAGATAGTTCTTTCTCAGAGTTAATTGGGTTCACTATTATGCTGCCTGTGAACCTCTGGTATAGCCCTCATGACTGCTTGCCATTGATAGGTGTATTAACTATTAATTTATCTAATTCACCACTTTAAAGCCATTTAAGCTATGTTCCATTACTATATCTTGTGACAAGAAATGCCATATAATAATTGTGCATTATATGAAGCATTACTTCCCTTTATCTTTCCGGAATCTCTTACCAGTTCACAGTGGCACCAAATTATTTATATTTGTTCGTTTATTTATTTATTTTGCTACTTTTTAAGCTAGTAATATAGAAAAAAAGTTGAATATTGTTGTACAGGGAAGGCTTCTGTGCACCTTTGTTTTTAGTCCTACATCTTTGCTGTAGGCATATTATTGATGCATGCCCCCCACACGCAGCACGGAGTTTTCTCATCCTGGGAAGCTGTGTTTACAGCAATAGTGCTCATCATTACTGACTAAATACAACCAAACATTAAACAATCAAAATGCAACCAAAACATTTCACATAGTAATAAGAACTGTAGAGAGCCAAGTCTCTTAAGTACTAAAAACATTGTTTACAGTGCAAAGCACAGGTCCAGTGGTGGTCACAATCAATTTAATTGTAAAATATACACCTTTATTGTTCTCATAACTTTTATTCAAGTATATAAATATGAATATATGAAAATTTTAGCTTAGGTGTGGAAAATTCCAGCAATTCACATAATCTCTATTAATTATAAGCTTTCTTTAGAAGAATTCTGTATGACACATTGTTGAGAAGGGCCACACACACACCACACACATACACCAAGTATGTAAAATGAAAGGATCCATTTTGAGGACCAAACCTTGTTAGCACACGATTATGCAGTGTATTTTTTCAGGAATGCAGAATTTTTCAGACAATTGTAATCTGGCTACACCTGTCTATGTTGGGTTAATAAAATATATAGTTTTAACTGCTTGGTATATTCCCTCAAGAAAGACAAAAAGGGGTCTCTGCTTTCCAAGAGACGCTTTTTGTCATTTCCTTTAGTGTTGACAGATTGATCAAAGAAAGAATTGTCCACCACTCCCTGGGTAATAGCAACTTAATACAATAAGAGGAAAAGTAAAGACGATTCTCAAAGCAGTATAGCAATGTATTTCTGCAGTAGGTTGGCAGCAGTTGCTTTGTTTGAAAGGATCCAATTTCAAGAAGCAGCATGACCATCTTAAAAATACAGTTGTGTAAACATTTTATGACACGGTTGCCTTTCAACCCCATGGTCTTTCCTTTTTCTGTCTATCCAGACTCATGCAGGACAAGTTGCACACATTTCAACAGCATGGGTTCTTCTACCAACACTACTGTACAAACATAGACACTTAAGAATAACCTTTGAATATGGGGCTTCCAAAACGCATCTGTGAATTCCTTTAAATGCAAATCAAAACAACACTTAAAAAGGCTCTGGTTGTTGGATATTGTAGATAGATGGATGGATGCTCACAAATATCAGATTTACATTTAAAATTATTATTGTATTATTCATGAAAAGGGTCAATATATGGATAGAATGTCTTGTCTCAGACATACTACTGTGTCTCTGAAACTCATCACAACATGAGGGAAAAAATCTCTCCAACACTAAGCTTAGTGTTGTGGTAGAGGATGTGGTAAAACCCCTGTTCTCTGGCAGTGGGGTCACTGGATATCTTATGTCAGTATGCCAGATGGGTATGTACAGTCTTGCAGGTGGGGAACCCAATCTGTTCATTCAGCAACTGATAGGTGCTCCAAACTAGAGATAGGAGGCAAAAGCTTGTTAAGTCTCTGCGCTTACAACCAAACATGTACACAGCCAAAGCAGCAGAGATTGGGACTATGGATTGAGTTTATCCAGTCTTTTCTTCCACTCTGAGCCTGAAGAGACTAGATTGTCTCCTTACTTGCTACTCTTTCATCAGTTGGCAGAGAGTTTTTCATTCTATCTGGCCTTTGCAAACTAACTGTTTTACAAGAAAAGAATTTATCTTAGTGTGCTGTTATCCTATTATCCTTTATTTCTTGATGGGGATCTTTTAAATGATTTTAATTTTATCGGTAGACACAATTTGTTCTATGTTTTTACTCTAAATGCCCTTTTACTGGAATTTCTTTTTATCTTGCAAGACACCTTGAGTCCCACCTTTGGAGAAAACATGGGGCACAAATTAATACCGTTCATAAAGGTTTTGAGAAAGCTTGGGGCTCATCTCTTGCCATGAAAATATTGCCAGGAGAGCAAAATCACAGGGAAATTAAATATCTGTAGCAATTGTAGACCATGTGCTGAGTAAAGCGGGGATAGGAACATACACTAGGGAGCAGAAGGGGGGAATGATTCTCTTAGAGGATGTCTATCAGTTTCTCCATATTGGTATTGCTGTTTTTAAGCCAAAGATGGATACAAAATGGAACAAATGTGTTGTTGGTCAGTTTTTTAATGTCCTTAGTCAGTGAATTTATGCAGTTAACCAATGTTTTGATTATTATGTGTACTGTGAAAACTGTACACTGATTTCCTTTCAGAAAAAGAATTCTCTTAACCGGTTGTCTTTTTCCATTGATTTTTTAGAACCAAAGAAAATGGCTTTGACAGAGAGCCTTTGCACTCAGAGCATCCAAGCAAGCGGCCGTGCACTATTAGCCCAGGCCAGCGGTACAGTCCAAATAATGGCTTGTCTTACCAGCCCAATGGTCTGCCTCACCCCACTCCGCCACCACCTCAGCATTACCGTTTGGATGATATGGCCATTGCCCACCACTACAGGGACTCATACAGACACCCCAACCACAGGGACCTCAGGGAGAGAAACAGACCTATGGGTAAGCAGATACCTTCCAGAGTCTTAACCATGGATCTTCTCTAAATGACCATCATACTTCACTTACTGAATGAATACTAGTGCAGAGAAATGTAAATAATGCAGTCCTTTCTTGATTACTTCTGTTGATGCTTGTTTGAAGTTTGACAAAGGACTGAATCCCACCTATAAATTACCTTTGCTCCTTGTCTGCAAAAATGAGATACAGAAGATTGTCACACCGCATCATTATATCGTTCCTTTATCGTCCCAAAGTGTAGTGGAATCATCTTAACAGATAGACGATTCCAAAAGATTTTCACATGAGACTGTTAATGTTCTTAAAACGTTGATATATCAGAATTCAGCAATAAATAATTACAAAATGATTTCAATACAGTTGAACTGCTGAATTCTGATATATCAACATTTTAAGAACACTAACAGCTTCATGTGAAAATCTTTTGCAATCGTCTCTCTGTTAAGACGATTCCACTACATTTTGGGATGATAAAGGAATTATATAATGATGTTGTGTGAAAATCTTCACAGTCAGTGTTCCAATTTAGGCCTGTTATTCTTTGTTCTCTGCATTGAACTAAAATTGTAAGTCATTCAGATGTTTGATAATATTTTAAGATAGGAAAATCACAAATAAAACATTTGTTTTATTCTTATGTAGTATCAAGTTTTGTGCTTGTTTTCTCTGAAGCTACCAGCCGCAGATGCTGGTGAAACGTCAGAAATAAATTCTTCTAGAACATGCCCACGTAGCCCGAAGAATTCACAACAAACCATTGGTGTTTGTTTGTTTTTAAGCTACATTTTAATAAAGCTAAAATATGCTAGGTAGGAACATCTTGCATGATCCATTAACATGCAGAGACATTATTTTTGATAATCTGCTAGACCATTTAGCACTCCTAGATGAATTTTCCCCAATGTCCTCTGGTGGGCTTGTGACAATTTCATGGGTTTTGGGATCACCAGAAAACTTTTTCTCAACAGGAAATAACCTGGAATTTCACTAGGCAAAACTCTAGGTTTCTATGATTGATGGACATATAGAGAATATGTTTTAGATAATGTCTGCATGCTACTGATATTTTATTTTTATTTATTTATGCTCATTTTTGGTAGGGTTACATGGTACACGTCAAGAAGAAATGATTGATCATAGGCTAACAGACAGAGAATGGGCAGAAGAATGGAAACACCTTGACCATGTAAGAAATGAGTATGACAGTATGACAGTTTTTACACTAATAAAATTTCTAAAATGTTTGTTATTTAAATTATTCAAATCACTGTGCACAGCATGAAAAAATATAAAGATTATACAGTTATGAAGACTTCCATTCTCATTCATATAAAGTTGGCAGGAGGGTTGGACTGGATGGTCCTTGTGGTCTCTTCCAACTCTATGATTCTGTAACTAGAAGAAGCTTGTGTTGATTTTGCTCCCTATAGCAATATCAGCCACAAAAAGTGAAGCAGTTCTAAGAGGGGAAAGAGCCACAGAATGCGCAACTTCCATCTGACCCAACACCTTCTCATTGGTATGACCATGAACTGGGTTGCTATGACCCTTGTATAGTATATATTGGAAATATAGCATTTATATCCTCCCAACCAATTGTACATTGGAGAGAGCCAGTCCAAAAGGTCACATTCATTTAGATCTAATGGTTTCTTCAAAACAGGTTAGAGAAGTTGAAGAGAGAGGTGGTGGTTGTGGTAATGGTGGTTAAGAAGGGAAAAAATGACTAAAGCATTAAAAACTAGCAAAATATTACAGTGTCTGGCTAATCCCAAGGAAACCTAGGTTCAAATCTCTTTGGCCACAAACAGTTTCTCAGCCTACCTATATTCAGAGGATTATAGTTCATGTTAAATTGTACAGAGAGGGGATGGGCAAGTTTCTTATATGATGCCTAGAACTTCTTGGATAACAGACAGGATGTAAACATAGTGAACAGATAGAATTCTTACCCCTTGCTTTCTCTTTTCTGACCACTAGCTCTTGAACTGCATCATGGACATGGTGGAAAAAACAAGGCGATCACTCACTGTGCTACGGCGATGTCAGGAAGCTGACCGGGAGGAACTTAATTACTGGATACGGCGGTACAGTGATGCAGAGGATTTAAAAAAAGGCAATGGTAGCAATCATTCTAGGCAGCAGAGCCCAGTGAATCCAGATCCGATCCCATTAGGTATTGTACCTGCTCTAAAACTGAAAACACAAAACAGAATCTGTAGGTCTTTTTTATAATGCTGTATGCCTTAGAATTTGCTTCACATCCTCCTTTTTCTCCCAATCCTTTTTTTATTGTTCCAATTTTCTCCAACTGTGACATTGTCTCTCTTTATGTAAAACAGCCAATAAAAGAGGGAAGGAAATAGAATGGAACACAACTTCCCTCTCCAGACATTCAGTTGAATCAGGAAAATCAATCCTCTATTTAAGGAGGAGAAATTTGTCAACCAATAGTTGTGTGAACTAAAATGACCACCTTGTATGTCAGTTCCACACATAGCCTTGCATTTACAGAATATTAAACTCTCTATCAAAATAAGTGCCATCTGCTGAAATCCCAGTATCATATAAAATGTGTAGTTATTCTGAAAGAGGGAGTGCCCGTTTGTTTTATTTGCCCCAAGAACAACTCCAATATTTATCCTTGATTTTTCATATAAATGTCAGTAGAAACGTCTGTGTACTTATGGTACACAGATAGGCGAGAGGGACAGCAATTTCTGGTGGCCCTTAGGCTAACAGATACATTACTTATAGTTGGCACTCCTCTGTCTCAAAAGGAGTTGATGGATCATGACCATGGTATTTATCTATTTATTTGAGGGGGGGGATCTAAAATTTAATTGAAGCCATCACAATTTATAAATATTGCTTTTTTGTTCTCTGTGTTGCAAATGTCACAGATCCCCCTTTGTCATTTTTAATGAGCTAATCCACCCTGTAAAAATTACCAGCTTGTCATCTCCAGTAGCTTTGGGTGGAGGAGGGGAGCATGCCATCTGTTATGTCTTTGTGTCTTTCTCCCTTTTTATGATTTTGTATGGTTATACATTCTGTAGATCACTTTTAAATGTAGCCATAATCTGTCCATTTTCTAGTTTATTGTAATGTCTCTAACACAGAAGATCAAGAGAGAAAGAAGGAAGGAAAATATTGCATACATAGTATTAGTGCAGCCTCCACATTGAATTTAACTGTTCTGTGGAACACACTCCCTCGGAGTGTAGTGGAGTCTCCTTCCTTGGAGGTCATTAAGCAGAGAAGGGGGAGCTGACTTGTTTTCACTTGCTCCAGAGACTAGGACCCGGAACAATGGATGCAAGTTACAGGAAAAGAGATTCCACCTCAACATTAGGAAGAACTTCCTGACAGTAAGGGGCTGTACAACAATGGAACACACTCCCTCGGAGTGTAGTGGAGTCTCCTTCCTTGGAGGTCTTTAAACAGAGGCTAGATGGCCATCTGTCGGGGATGATTTGATTTGGATTTCCTGCATGGCAGGGGGGTTGGACTAGATGGCCCTTGCGGTCTCTTCCAACTCTATGATTCTAGAGGCTAGATGGCCATCTGTCGGGAATGCTTTGATTTGGATTTCCTGCATGGCAGGGGTTGGACTGGATGGCCCGTCTCTTCCGACTCCATGATTCTATGATCCTATGTGTAGATATAGATTTATTTTTTTTTCACTTGTACTAAAGATTTGGTTCCGGCTACTTGTTCAAAGCAAATGGCTGATTCTTGTGTGCTCTTACCATGTCTGTTTGATGACCTTCATAATAAAATAACTACTCTGAGATGAACAACTAGGAAGGTGCATGCAAAAGTTGTATGTTCAGTGCCTGATATTTTCCATTAAAACTAACTCAGATATAAAGGATGGAAGACATCTCTGCTGTAGATCTTGGAGAACCACTACTGAGGTAGACAATACTACCTAGATTTGCATTTTAAAGTCTTCCCCCAAAATGTCCTTTGCAGCACTTATTGAATAATATAATTATTGTCCATGCACTAATTTCAGGTATAACAAGAAAATCCACTAAACGTTTCTATAATTTCTATGGCACGCCAGAAATTTCTATACACTACTCACATCAGCATATATGCTTAGCCTAAGATATGTCAGACAGTTACAATTGGTTTAGTCTATTGTTGTGTAAAATAAAATAAGTGCTTAAATATTTGCATGGCAGATAGGAGAATAAAATTGCTTCAATCCTGAGTAATCCACATATATAAAAATATCACTCAGACATGCTTCACATTTACAACCCACTTGATAGAAAGTGATGGGCAATCATGTAAATAATCTATCACTTTATTCAGGCACTTTTGTTGGAGGGTGTTTAACATTATGAACAGTATTTGATTTTCATCCTCTTAACAAGGAATTCCTCTTCATACACCATATGCTGCTGTAGACACAATAAGTTTAGTTACCCCAAAAGGTTTCTATGGAAAATCAGAAAGGAATAATGTAGGAAGCTGCATGTATGGTCAGTCATGCCAGAGCTTTAAAAAGTTTTTTTTTTTCCAATGACAATTCCAGAAATCTCCTAGAATCTATGTCCAATGTTCATGTTAGCTGTGGGGATCTGAATGGCAGGGGGTTAACCCAGAAAGTCTTTTTTCCAAGTTCTTGCCTGTATTGTCTGCATTGATTGCTAGTGGTTTGCCAGGCCTTTCACAGAAGAGTTTTTCCTACCCCTTCCTGGAGAGATCAGGTTGTTACCAGTGCAAAATGGATGTTTTTCTGCTATGGTCTTGTTCCTTCTAGATAGCAGGTATTGTATACTCAGCCTGGAACCAAATGATTTATTTATTTAGTTCTTCATTTAATGGGCTTCTTAGATAAGATAGATAGATAAGGAATTTATTACGAGTCAGTACTGCTGTAAAGGGGTATTCCTTTTCTCTATTGTCTTCCACTTTGCTGAGCATTATTGTCTTTTTCATTGGGTTATGTCATGTCATGCTGTGTCCAAAATATGATAGCCTGAGTTTAGTCATTTTGACTTCTAGTGAAAGGTCAGTCCTGATTTCCTTTAGTATTCATTCATTTATCTTTTTGGCAATCCATGATATCCTCAGAACTCTCCTCCACCACCAAATTTCAAACATGTTAATTTTCTTCCTATCAGCTTTCTTCGTTGTTCTACTTTCACAACCATGCATAGAAATAAAATCCTTACCCCAGTCCATAACCTTTTACGTGAACTATCATGGTAGGAAATCAGTCCATTTCAATTTAGGTTCATTAGCACAGGGAATCCTTACATGAATAGTGTATCCCAGTGAAAGGAGGAAAGTTTGTTTTGGATCTATAACCAAGTGCCAGTTTGGATTAAATACTTATGGAAGACACCCTTGAACGATCCAGGATCATTCATATTTGGCAAGTTGCTTTACAAAAGTACCATTTTGTTACAGTTTGACATCCAGTGCAATGGAAGAACCCAATCCACATGTTGTTTTTAGTCACTGGTGGCCAATTATCTCACATCATCACTGTTGATGAGTTGGAAGTGGAAGAGAATGGTCCCAAAATGCTGCAGTGTAGCTTTCAGTTCACCTCGTGTCAGTTCCTATATATCTTTCTGAAGTTTCCAAAACTCAGTCTGGAGTCTAGAAATACATTTGTGCCCCATTTCTATGCCTGCATTCGTTGACTCCCCCCCCCCCCCATGTCAAGTCCTGAGTTCTTCCGGCCCTCAGGGCTCAAACGTGGGATAAAAGCAATTATGTTTCTATTTCAATATTTTTCTGTCAACCATCACATAATCTTTGCCACATGAAGTTGTGGGTTTTGTTGTTGTTTGTTTTTGTTTATTTTCTGCCCTTGAACCTGTACATTTACACAAAATCACATAGTCTTTGGGTGGAAGGGGCCGGGGCACATGTTGCCCACTAAGGACAAATAGGAGTAGATGTTGGCAAGAAAGAATAGAATTGGACTAGGGGTACCTTCTCAATCCAAGAACAAGTAATTTCCTCTGATGTCCTTGGGACTTCCTTGCTTTCCAGTCCCATCAATATTGGAATCTTGTGAACATTCACCTGGGTAAAGTCCCACTGAACCTACTGGGGCTTACTTATATTGTACAGTTGCACTGTATAAAATAGAGATAATGCAGAGGGGTTTGGAGATAAGGTAGTGTTTAAAATACAAATAAATACATTTCAAATGAAGAATTTGAAAAGTATTTGAATTTGCACATACACCTTGCGCAAATACCTTGTGTGCACACATGCACACTGACCTACATAACTGCACATGTTGATGCCTGAGGGAAAGGTTTTGTTTTTTTAAAGGCTGTTCTTTTCCCCAATCTGTGTGGCCAAGACATTACTAGATTTTATGTAAATGAGAGATCCACCTGCACACTACTGACATTCACCCTGAATTCGTATTTACCCTGGAAAGTAGCCCAAGTGGCTCAAAGAGTCAGACTGAAAACATTCAGTGTAGCATGCTAGTGGCAGGCCCTGATAAAAAAAATAACCCCAAGCTTATTCAGACTGAGTGATAATACAGTGGGCTCTTATCTGCTGGGGTTTGGTTCCAGGAACCCCTGTGAATAACAAAATCTGTGGATGCTCAAGTCCCATTAAATACAATGGCATAACAAGATGGTGTCCCTTATATAAAATGGGAAGGGGAATTTATCCTTTTTTTTTAATATTTTCAAGCCATGGATGCTTAAATCCGTGTATAAAAAATCAGTGGATAAGAAAGGTCAACTGTATAATCAACAGCTTCTAGTCCTACATTATATCCCATTTCCTAGTCTCTCTCAAAGAGTATAATTAATACTTCAATCATAGCCCAATTTAATCATTTCTTGATTATAATTATGCTAGTAAGGACAAAGGCTAGTTTCCTAAGCTGTGTGTTTGTATTTGTTGACATGAACCTCAGAGAGATCAGGGTGAATGTTAGAAATGGACATGGGTTATATTTCCTCTGTCTTGTTTCAGCTGTCAATATGTCTTTTATTTTTCCATGCTTGCAGCTCTGCTTATTTCAGTTGAATCAGATTCTCTTGATGATCCGCAGCATTCCATCCAGCTTCTTGTACTTGCTGAACTTCACATCCGGGTTGACAGGTTCTCTTTGATTTATCAACTGTTCCTGATCTCATGGTTGATTAAACTCCTGCAGCGTATACATGAAAAACTTTACATCACTTTGACAGTAGGCCAAGTATTTGAAGAGATGAATATTTTCCTTCTTTTCGAAATAGATTTTCTAGCTGCAATATGATTAGAAATGCTCTGTTCTTTGCCTAGTTTAATAGACGCTCTCTTTTTTATTGCTGTCATCTTCATTTGTTATAATCTTGTGAAATGGGTAATCTCTTTAATTTCTTGAGGAGATGTGTATCCTTGCCAATACAGAAAAAGTATGCTAAGATCCATCTTCTATCCTTTTGTTTTCATCTCTGTCTTTTTTATTCTCCAGTTCTATACATAGCTCTGGAATGATATCTGCAACAGTTGGTCTGATGGTATGGTTGGCTATAACCAAGTTTATTCCATTCTCTATAACTATGATTATAGTGTTGCCATTTGCAAAGTAGTGAATCTTATGAGTTACAGAAGATAAAACATCATCCTCTACTCCTTTCCTTTAATGCTTGACATTTTTCCAGTTGTAACTTTTAAAAGATAAGTTTTTATGACCAAAGTGTACTCTCTGGGTATGATGGAGCAAACATCAGTCCGTGTACATGCATTGAAACAACATAATCATGATTCATTTCAGTCCTGTTGTGTTGAAGGCTATCTAGTCAAACTTTACATCCCAGATTCTATAATATCTCAGAATTTCTGAGAAATAGGTGAGGTCCCGGACAACAGGAGAGAGGCAATGTTTTCTTCAAAAATACACATCACTGGGCAAAAAAATCCCATTTTGGGAGAAAGGTGGGATACAAATCCCTTAAATAAATAAATGTAATGCTTATTAATAGTTCTATGTCAATCTGGAGGAAGTCATAGAATCATAGAATCATAGAATCATAAAGTTGGAAGAGACCACAAGGGCCATCCAGTCCAACCCCCTGCCATGCAGGAAATCCAGATCAAAGCATCCCCCATAGATGGACATCCAGCCTTTGCTTAAAGACCTCCAGGGAAGGAGACTCCACTACCCTCCCAGGGAGTGTGTTCCACTGTCAAACGGCCCTTACTCTCAGGAAGTTCCTCCTAATGTTGAGCTGGAATATCTTTTCCTGTAGCTTGCATCCATTGTTCCAGGTCCTGTTCTCTGGAGCAGCAGAAAAAAGCTTGCTCCTTCTTCAATATGACATCCCTTCAAATATTTAAATAAGGCTATCATATAACCTCTTAACCTTCTCTTCTCCAGGCTGAACATCCCCAGCTTCCTAAGGCATTTTTCATAGGACATGGTTTCCAGGCCCTTCACCATTTTAGTCGCCCTCCTTTGGACACGCTCCAGTTTCTCAACATTCTTTTTAAATTGTGGTGCCCAGAACTGGACACAATATTCCAGGTGGGGCCTGAGCAGAGCAGAATAGAGTGGCACCATTACTTCTCTTGGTATAGACACTATACTTATATTGATGGAACCTAAAATTGCATTGGCTTTTTTAGCTGCCACATCGCACTGTTGACTCATGTTCAATTTGTGGCCTACTTGGACTCCTGGATCCTTTGCACACATAGTTTCATTCAGCCAGGTGTCCCCCATCCTATATCGGTGCATTTCATTTTCCCACCCTAAGTGCAGTACCTTACATTTCTCCATGTTGAAATTCATTTTGTTAGCTTTGGCCCAGCTTTCTAGTCTATTCAGGTCATTTTGAATTTTGATCCTGTCCTCTGGGGTATTTGCTGCTACTTCTATTTTGGTGTCATCTGCAAAGTCTTGAGCTGAGTGCTGGAGGAGCCTGGGTTGTTCAGCCTTTCTGAAATGGCTTAGCTTATGGTATGAATAAGTGATTCTTATCAAATGCCTGAAAAAAGGCAACAGCATAGACAACAGATTCAACATGCAGAATATATTTACTGGAGATAGAAGTATTTTCTAATTTTGTTCTTGCACACCATTTAAAAATACTCTCTCAGATTGATTTGATTAGATGTGTCATACATTTTACTTATTTGTTTGTTTGCTTGCTTGCAAAAAAACCCCAACATTTTTGCATAAGGAGAATGTATTTTGTGCAAAATGCAATGTTTTTGCTTAAAAATTAAATCAGTGCTGATCTTTTCACTTTAACAGAAAAATCCTCATTAATTTAATGAATATTTTCATTACTTAATCCATCTCACTATCACAATAGCAGAACATTTATCAGTATCAAAATATTACAAATTAAAACCAGTTAAATTCAAAGACTTGTCAAACTGACAGCATTACAATAAGGCAACAAAAAATAGGTAAGCATTAATTTTGGCCAGCACTTTCACCATTTCCTCTCATAATATGCATCTGACATCTCTAGGCAACTCTAGCAAAAACAGGCTTTGTGGCAGGTCATAGTCTGGGCTCCACCCTCCGAGTCTAGGTGGAAGTAAGCCAAACCAAGAGCAAGAGTCCCTGCAGGATGCACCCCTAGATAGCATGGCCAATTTCCAGGGAATCAGGGGAATTTTAATTTTCTTTCTGGGGATTTTGACTGAATATTCTGGTAAATTCTGGTAAATATTGGGGAATTCCAGGGATTTTGGTAAAACATTCCGGGGAATATCTTCAAGGCTTGTTGGCAACACTGCCCCTAGATGGCTTGGTATCTGCTTCCCAGGCAGGTACAACCTTGTGACAGAATCTGTACAGGATGTAGTCTCCCAGACCAAATAGTTTATCAAGCCACTCAGTTCTAGCCCAGGAAAAGTCTAACCAGGGGTACAATTAGGGAGGTGATAAAGAAAAGCCAAGACTTACCTTTCATTGTCAGTTCAGAGTAGGGAATTCCACAGTCAAACAAGCCAGCATAGTAGAACAGTATCAAGAAAATAATATGTGAAACAATGTATTGTCCAAGGGAGCCCTAGTGGCACAGTGGTCAAATGCTGGTACTGCAGCCACAAGGTTGTGAGTTCAATCCCAGGGCTCCAAGTTTGACTCAACCTTCCATCCTTCCATAGCTTGCTAAAATGAGTACCTAGCTGGTTGAAGACAATTGTAAACTGCTTAGAGAGTGCTGAGGTCACCAATAAACAGTATAGTAATGTCAGTGCTATTGCTATTGCTAACATCATACACAACAGAATAGTCAACATAAACCTGGAATGTAGGCTTTGACTAGAGTGAGATTATGCAGTTTCTCCCAGCACCTTTCTTGCCAGCACAGAGCCATATATGCAGTTGCTGCCTCAAAGTGTATGCCAAGGGTGTATGCCATTCAACCTTAGCTTTCTCTGTGGGGAAAGTCCAGCTCACAAGGAGGGCGGTACTCATAAGGAGATCTTCCTGGGAGCAGATCCATTTTTTTCCTTCTGGCCTTGTCTTTGGTCATATCATTCCTGCAGATTCAGGGTTGAGATTGAATCCAATGTCTTCATTTAGTTCCAGTTCTCAACTGCCTCCATCCAGTGGTGTACCCTCCTGAGGAACCCACATCTGCAGGGTCACCCAGTTCTTCACCATTTATAGATTAGAGAGGCTCAAATTTCTTCTGTGCTAGAGGAGTGTTTCAGCAGAGACCTAATGCCTAGCTGCATATCCTCCATTTTGTCTGTACTCAGATTCAGACTGTTTAATTTAATTCAACGTATCCTCAGGCATCTTAAAAACTAATAGGTTTTGTTCAGCCAGGCAGATAGAATTCTCTCTTTTTCTTCTAAGCATGTATTAGCCACCAGGGATTTTAAAGCTCGTCTCAGGACACAAGCCTAAGCAAAATGTGTTGAGGAAGTCTGTATTGTCAAGGTGTCCTTACAGTGCCTATGCACTAATTTAGCGAATCACTCCAACAAGAAGAGATTTGGTAGTGATTTGGAACAAACTAAATAATCCCTGTATAAAGTTAGTTTCTTCCAGGACTGATGATTGTAGAAATGGAGGGATTTTCTTTTCATGATGTGATGAGGCAGTAGAACTCTACATTCCACTTAGACATTTTAACCAGCCAAGATGAGCAGACAGCTAGATGAATGTGGATTGCCAACATCCTCAAAGAAAAGAAGAATGAAACCATTTTCCTGCCATACTTTCAAATCCCACAACCCCTCTCCTTTGAAGAAGATTGCTATGATTCATAGTCTTTTTAAGAACTTTGGCTTACTTCCTATTCTAGCATTTTGGAGAAATTTGTCTCAAAATGTACAAAACCATACATATTACCTTCATATCCATTTTCATAATTTATTTTTAAAAACTTCAGAATATGTTTTGTACTATTTTCATAATTCTTTATACCATATTTCTCACTGTAATATTTTATTTAAAAACTATGGTGGAAGTGTTTTGTAAAATCTTGATTTAATTCTTCTAACAGAGTCTTGGCTTCACTATCTATGTGAATTGTGGTTGGAACATGAGCTTGATTGATATTTTTGCTTGGAAATTGCACCAATTAGCTGGCAATCCAGTCAATGATGTAATTGAATTTCACTTACTTTTGACTCTTGTGTACCTAAACAAGCCAGCAAAGCATTTCATATTCCATTTTTAACAACAATTCCAATGTAACAAAATACGTTATTGAAAATATTTTATTGCATAGCATCTGCCCCATAATATTAGAAGATATAGCAAATGAGTATTCAAGACAAGGAAGGAAATGCATAGTTATACCAACCCCCAAACCCCTAAGAATGTTGCTGTTCCTGAACTGTAGCGTCCAGAGTACAAAACTGAATATAATTCAGCTGTATTAACATATATATATATATATATATATATATACACACACACACACACACACACACACACACACACACACACACACACATGCATCATAATTCAGTAGAGGGAATGCTCACATTGATGAAATAAGGGATCTTCAAGTTAATAAAATGATGTTTTTTGGCTTTGAGCTGTGGTGGTGCTGATCCATACAGAGCCAGAATCAGTGTATAATATCCCAGACAGCACTCCAGCATTCTTACTGACAGTTACCCTGGGTTCCCCATATGTAGAGTAGCATAGTCTGTAGAAATAATGCCGTCTGACACCATTTAACTACCATGGTTCCATCCCACAGAATCCTGGGATTTGTAGTTTTGTAAGTCATCCAGGAAGGCATCCAGCAGTCTTTTGCAGAGAAAGCTAAAGACCTTGTAAAACTACAAATTCCATCAAATGGGGCTGAAGCACTTAAAGTGTTGTCAAACTGCTTTATTTCTATGATGTACATGGGCCCATAGACATTTCTGGCTCTGCATTCTGAGCAGTGCCAAGCAGCTTGGTCTACCTACTACTTCAGTTCCCTACCATACCTAGCACAGTGTTTCTCCACGCCTTTGAGGGGAATTTATATGGTGTCTGGACCTAACCACCAAAGAAGCTGTCCACTCCTTTGTGTCACTACCACAGGTTTTGGCTTGTCTGTAGTAAATAAAAGGCTCCATTGGAAGGGCACCTAAATAATATGTTCAAAATATTTCCAGAGAAACCCAGAGCAAGATCTTGTTTCACATTCCTCCCTTTACCAAACAGCCCATAATCTATTGAATTTAGCAGCTGTTTTGCCACTCCTTTTAACAGAATCTAAATCACATGCCCAGTGATTAATGGAATGGTAAAGAGGTCTCTTCTGTGACTGCCAGATGAGAAACTTACTGCAGACTGTATTGTAAAAGCTGCCAGATTCAACAAATATGCTTTATCTTCCTGCTCTGCATCATCTGCCAGATGCATTCAGCTATGAATCACCTTTTCCTGGGTGTTTAAGAAAAAAAGTGGTCCAAATGATCTCTTTGTGTTTTAACAACTCTGTATTATCACCTCATTTTTGGTTCATTTCAGAATAAAGAATAGAAATGAAACATAATTTAGTTTGTAACTTGAAATAGTGTCAAAATGTGAGACCTACAGTTGGCAGTTCTGTAAACATTCTAGTACATGCCTAGACATTATTTCGATTGACTTTTGCTTGTATGGCCTGATTCTAGGATTTGTTGTGACAACAGCCAGCGAGTGTGGGTGGCATTGATGATTGCAGTGACCTGTCACAAACGTGGTATTATAATGGCATTTGATCATGCAGACATTTTACAACTAGTTTCAAACCTTTTGTTGTTCTTGTTTATATGCTTGATTAGGAAACAAATGCCAATACCTTTCCACTTTCTAAAAGAAAACATCAGGTTTCCTTATTTATTTCTTTGTTTGCTCTAAAGGAAGTCCTTTCAGAAATTGGATTTTGGTTGCATCCACATTGCAGAAATACTCCAGGTTGACACCACTTTAATTGCCATGACTTAGTGCTATGAAATTCTGGGAATTGTTTGTTTGTGAGACATTTAGCTTTCCCCATCAGAGAGCTCTGATGCCAGAACAAACTACATTTTCCAGAATTCCATAGCACTAAGTCATGGCAATTAAAGTGGTGTCAACCTGGAGTATTTCTGCAATGTGCATGCAGCCTTTGTTGGGATTTTAGTATCGAGATGAAATTTTGTTCCAGTTCGGACACACAGCTCACCACAGGAGAAAACTATTCCTGGGCTGTTCCAGTTCTGACTGAGGATGCAGGATCTATGTTTTCACATGTCTTCAAATGTTCCCCTGCAAGACACTTATGCCGGTTACAGGCCAGCACTTTAGTGCGTGACGAGCACGCACTAGGGTTACAAAAGGGTGGTGCTTCTGCACCGCCCTAACCCTAGTGCGTGCTCGTCATGCACTAAACAGTGGTGGCCCTTCCATACGGCTGCCGCCGTGAGGACGTCACGGCCGCGCCGCCTCTAGACGGGGCGTTGCGGACGTGAAGTCCTTGCTCCACGCCAGGGCGCTTAGTGCGCCCTGAACACGGAGCAGGAAGGAGCTCCGTTTCGGAGCTCCTTCCTGGTTTAGTCCGCAGGGCGCAGCCTTCAGATGGCTGCGCCCAGCGGACTAAAAGAGAAAGGGGCCAAGCAGCCCCTTTCTCTTCTCCCCACCGCCGCGGGGTGTCCTTGGGGCTTGAAGCCCCAGGGACACCCCTTTTCAGGCTGTGGGGAAGCTGCGTTTTGCTGCTTCCCCGCAGCCTGAAAAGCGGCGGATCAGGGCCTCAGCGGCTGCCGATCTGCACGCTGAGGCCCCGATACACTGGGGAAAGGGGCAGGTGCAGACCGCCCCAAATGGGCAGTCTATAACCCGCCATAATTAAACAATTTGGGCTAGAATCCCCTTTCCTGGTATCTAGGTACAGGAGAGCCTTTTTATAAAGAGCACTAAATCATTCATTCATTTATTTCTCCATCCCACTTTTCTTCTGATATGGGACCATATCTTATTATATAAAAGAGAATGCACAATTAAAGAAGCTATCATATCAAAAGAGGGCATCACTGGATATTCCACCTGTAAGCTGAAGTGGCATAGAGAAAATGCTACAGGACAAGATGTGTTTTCTTAAACCAAGAACTGGGTGGAATATGAAGAGGAAGACAAACCTGCAGCAATCTCCTCCTCAGTTTGTTTTTAATTGCCCTGAAGTCAACTTTGAGCTCTGGCAACCCTGTGAATGAAGCATCTCCAAGACACCCTGTCCGCAGCAGACCTGCTCAGTTCCTGCAGACTTAGGGCCATGTCCTCTTTGACTGAGTCTATCCATCTAGTGCAGGGGTAGGCAACCCGCGGCCTGCGGGCTGGATGCGGCCCGGCAAGGCCTTGGGACCGGCCCCAGCCCGGTCCTGCCGCCGATTGCCGCTGGAGGCTTTGGCCTCTTGTGTGAGGACGTGGGGCCTTTGGCCTATCAGGAGGAGGTGGGCAAGGGGGGGCAAGCGGCAGGCAAGGGGGGCAAGCGGCGGGCAAGGGGGGCAATTGTCTATAGAAGCTTCCGAAACATGCATTTATATTAACATTTTTTTAAAAAATCAGCAATTTTTTTTGCGTGTCCTCCATTTTTTTTTTAAAAAAAGTGTCCTCCATTTGAAAATTTTGTCTTATATTTGTCCCGGTTTATTTATTTAATTAATTTTGTAAAAAAATTTATTTAATTATTTATTTTTTGCTTCGGCCCCCCAGTTGTCTGAGGGACAGCAATCCAGCCCCCGGCTCAAAAAGGCTGCCTACCCCTGATCTAGTGTCTGGCCTTCCTCTCCTTTTATGGCCCTCTGTCCTTCTGAGCATTATCATCTTTTCTATTGAGTCATGTCTTCTCATGATTTATCCAAAGTATGACAGCCCCAATTTAGTCATCTTGGCTTCTAGGGAAAGTTCAGACCCAATTTACTTTTTACCATTTTGTTTGTCTTTTTAGCCATTCACAGTATTCACAGAACTCTTCTCCAGCATCACATCTCAAATGAGCTGATTTTCTTTCTGTCAGCTTTCTTCACCATCCAGCTCTCACAACCTTACACAGTGATGGCAAATATGATGGCATGAACAATTCTCACTTTAATTTTCAGTTGTATATCTTTGCACTTTAGAATCCTATCTAATTCTTTCATAACTGATCTTTCTAGTCCTATTCTTCTCCTGATTTCTTGACTGCAATTTCTGTTCTGGTCAATGATTGATCCACAATGTAGGAAGTCTTTGATTATTTCAGTTTTCTCGTCATCTATATTGAATTTGTGAATATCCTCCATGGTCACTATTTTAGTTTTCTTAATGAGTCAGTTCTCTACCATGTTCTTTAAAAATGCTGAACATTCAGCATTTAACATCAAAAATCCAAGTCCCTGGAGAAGGAGAAGATAAGAAAGCCAGAAGGTGGGTAAGGGTAAGGGTGATAGGAAGCGTTGAAGAAATGATAAGGGAAAGTGCTATTGGGAATAGATTGGAAGGGATGGTATAAGGGTTTGGGAGGGTACCGGACTGAAGTGAATGAAGTGGACTTTGTGAAGCCTTTCTGGGGGAATCTGAGATATATTGAGACAAGGAGTAATAAGAAGGGGAAAATAATAATAATAATAATAATAATAATAATAGTAATAACATGCTTTTGGGGCGGTTATATTTAAAGATAGAAATGCAAATGATTGGGTAGAAAGAAGACTCAACTTCTTTCCCTTAAGAAAATAGATTAATATATAGAATATATTGAGGGGCTTTTAGGGGGCGGCAGAAATCGATTTGAATAGAAAATTGGTTTAAAGGGGGATTAATAAGTATTGTGGAGATAGCCTACTACCAAAAGGGGAGGGTTTGACTGATAGATTTAAGGAGTAATCAATTAAGTTGATACTGTGGGAACAATAAGTGTAATGAAAATAATTTGACCTTGGGAATTTTTTTTGATTAATTAATAGAGAGTGAACAACAAAAATAACGATATGGAAAGAATGAATACAAGAAATCAAACTCAAAAAGTCCAAGCCCTAGCCCAAAATCAAAGAAGAAATTCGATGGAGAAATTAAATTTGGTGGATACGAATCAATTAATTTTAGAGAAAATAGAAAATCTATCATTAAACCTATCTTCAAGTCTTTCTGCCAACCTGGCAAAAGAAATGAATAATTTTAAAAAGGAGATAAAACAGGAGATAAGGTCTGATTTGAAGGAAATTAAACAAATGGTCGACGGTCTTACATTAGAGATACAAAAAACTAAACAAAGAGTGGATTTACTCGAGGTGAGAACCGAAAAATTAGAATTTGATTATGGTAGACTTCTAAATAAAAGAGAGGAAGAGCAAGATGAAAGAGCGGTCTGGGAACAGAAGCTCAGAGAGAAATATGTGAAAATTAGGGGCCTACCTGAAGAGAAGGACGAGAAGTTAGAGGAGGTTTTGATCCCAGAAATTGCAAAATTTTTAGAAAAGGACCCCATTTTCTTTGATGACGAAGTTGATAATATATATAGAGTTAATTCCCAAGTGGCTAAACAAAAAGGGCTTCCTCGTGACGTGGCCGTTTCTTTTGTGAGGAAACGCACCAGGGATCTATTTTTGAGTAAACATAACGAGACGTCTTTTATGTATAAAAATTTGGAATTGAAAATTCTAAAGGATATTCCTGGTCGTATCCTACGGAAGAGAAGGGAATATAACGGTCTTACAACGTTTTTAAGAAAGGAAGGTCTGCCGTATCGGTGGGAAGCTCCAGAAGGGGTTACATTTTGGTGGAATAAAAAAAGAATAAAAGTAAGTTCCCCGGAGCAAGGCAGGAATTTTCTGAGACGAGTTGCAGACCAAAAGAAGGAGAGAAGTAAGGAAGAGAACTCAGTAAACCAAACAGGAAGAGACGAAGTCGTGCTTCAAGATAGACGTGACGAAGAAGTGCCCGCTCCATTGAACCCTGACCTCCAGGAACTGCTAGAAGAAGAAGAAGAGAGATTGAGAAGAGAAGAAGAAGAAGAAGAAGAAGAGGGAGAGAAAGAGCCTGATCAAGAATAAAGGAAAAATTTAGTTGTGCTGGAATTAAAATCTATATTACCATCCTATTTCTTAAGTTTTTAGCAATAATATAATAAATATAGTTTTGCATTGATATTTGGGACTCCGATATATTGGGAAGGTACATTGGGGGAATGGCGGAAACTTTGAGATTTTTGACATGGAACGTACAGGGAATGAATACCCCTCAGAAGAGAAAAAAAGTCTTTCACTATTTGCAAAAATTAAAACTGGACATAATCTGTCTTCAAGAAACCAGAATTAAGGAAAAGGATAAAAGACATTTAAGATGTGTGAAATTAGGAGAAGAATATATAGCGGCAGCAAAATCTAAAAAAAAAGGGGTGGTCATATACATCAAGGATAAATTTATAGCTAAAGAAATATATAGTGATAAAGAGGGACACTTTATTATAGTGGAAATAAAGTACAAAGAGAATAAATACCTTCTCGTGGGAATATATGGCCCATTAGAGAATAAAAATAAATTTTACAAAAAAGTTAAGGAAAAAATAATGAGTTTAGAATCTGAAAACATAATCATCTTGGGAGATTTCAATGGAGTAATAAATCCAGTGGTAGATAGATTTTCTGAGAAAAAGGTCAAAATTAATCAAGGCAAACTACCGAGAGAATTTTTTGAATTGATGACAGTCCACTCCCTGGGTGATGCATGGAGAATTAAAAATGGAGAGAACAAGGACTATACATTCTACTCCAACCCACATAAGACTTGGTCTAGGATAGACACAATTTTGGCCTCCTTGCATTTGGTTAAAAGTATGGGCAAGGTGATAATAATTCCAAAAATATGGTCGGACCATAGTCCGGTCCAAATGGAGTTAAAATTGGGAAAGAGAGATTTTAATTGGAGATTAAACCCGACTTTATTAAAGGACGAAAAATTGGTGGAGGAGCTAAAACAGAACGTGGAAAATTATTTTAAAGAAAATTTAAATAATGAAACATCACCTCAAATAGTATGGGATGCCATGAAAGCGGTGATTAGAGGATGGTTAATAAAGAAAGCATCGGAAAAGAAAAAAGTAAAAGAGGAAAAAATGGCAAAAATTAATGAGGAAATAAAGGAACTGGAGATATTGATAAGGAAAGAACCAAAAAATGGGGGTCTACAATATAAGATAAAATCCTTACAAAAACAAGTTAGAATTCTCCTGATAGAGGAGATGGAGAAAAAAATGAGGTATGTGAAACAGAAATATTTTGAATCGGCTAATAAATCAGGAAAAATTCTAGCTGCACAATTGAGGAAAGAAAAAGCTAAACGTACAATAACTGGTCTGAAAATAGAGGGTAAGCTAATTACAAAAGAGAAAAGGATTAGAGACACCTTTTTTGATTACTATAAAGATTTGTATAAGAAACCAAATGTGGAAGAACTTAAAATTGGTAAGTATTTGGAAAAGTTAAACTTGAAAGAAATTACTGAGGAACACAGAGAGAGATTAAATAAAGAAATCTCCGCACAGGAACTTACACAGGCCATTCAAAATAGTAAGAAAGGTAAATCTCCAGGGCCGGACGGATTTATAGGTGAATTTTATAAAATTTGTATAGAATATTTGAAAGAACCCATGTTAAAGGTGATGAACGAGGTAAGATTGGGTCAAATACCCCAAACATGGACCCAATCAAATATGATTTTGTTACCAAAAGAAGGGAAAGATTTAAGTGACCCAAAAAATTATAGACCCATTTCTTTATTAAATTCGGATTACAAATTGTTCGTTTCAATTTTGGCAAATAGATTAAAGATAGTATTATCGGATTGGATACACCCTGATCAAAACGGTTTTCTGCCAAATAGAAAGATTAAAGATAATATAAGAAATATAATTAATTTGGTCGAGATTCATGAAAAAAAGATTGAAAAAAAATTGGCTATGTTTTTCATTGATGCGGAGAAAGCCTTTGATAAAGTATATTGGAAGTTTATGTTTGGGGTATTAGACACTATAAATTTAGGGAAAGATTTTACGAATATGATTGGCACAATATACAATAAACAGGAAACAAGGATTATAGTAAATGAGGTTAAAACAAAAGCATGTCCAATTTATAATGGGGTTAGGCAGGAATGTCCCCTGTCACCACTCCTATTTTTATTGGTGTTAGAACCCTTACTGGTAAATATTCGAATGAATAAGTTAATTGAAGGGTTTAAAATTAAAGGGGAAGAATACAAATTACGAGCCTTTGCGGATGATGTGGTGTTGACAATCGCTAACCCAATAGAAAGTTGCGAACAAATTTTAAAAACCTTAAAGAAATTTGGAAAAGTAGCGGGCTACCGAACAAATATAGATAAAACAAAAATATTGACTATGAATCTATCTAAAGAGGAAAAGACTGAATTAGAACAAAAAACTGGGTTTAAAATAGAAAAAAGAGTTAAATATTTAGGATGTATATTATCTAATAAAAATTCGGACCTCTTTAGAAATAACTATGAGGCAACATGGGCGTTGATTAAAAAAGACTTACAAGAATGGGGGAAGCTAAATCTATCCTGGATGGGTAGAATGGCAACCATTAAGATGAAGGTCTTACCTAAAATGGTATATCTTTTCCAGTCATTACCAATAATTATGAATGATAAACCTTTTTTTGAAGTGGGAAAAAGATTTGAATAGCTTTATCTGGAATAATAAAAAGATTAGAATAAAGGCAAAAGTATTACAGGACTCACAAGATAAAGGAGGACTAGCCCTCCCCAACCTTAAATGGTATTACTATGCAAGTGTATTGAATTGGGTTATAGATTGGGCAAAGTTAGAAGACAAAAGAATTATAAATTTGGAGAAAATTGACTTAAAATTCGGGTTACATGGCTATGTATTATATGATAAAATTAAGATAGACAGGAACTTCAATGATCATATTGTTAGGAAATCATTGAATAGGATTTGGACTAAATTTAAAAAAAGATGGTGCCCTGCTTTACCATTGTGGACCTCTCCTAATGAGGCATTTCATGATAGATTGGAATTTAAAACAAAAGGGTGGATCACATACGATGAATTAACGAAAACTAAGGGCGGAAAGAGAATTATGAAAACACAAAATGAGTTAGAGATGGAGGGTTATAGATGCGATTGGTTTTCCTATAGGCAGTTAAAGGAAAGGTTTTTATTGGATATTAAAATGGAGGGTTTAAGAGCAGCGGAGATACAATTTGAGAAGATCATTACAGATCCAAGAAAACGAATCTCGAGATTATATAATTTGGTGAGGAGTGCAGAATTAGAGACGGAAATTATCAAGGATTATATGATTAAGTGGGCAAGAGACTTGAAGAGAACAATCAACCTAGAGAGTTGGGAGAATGTTTGGATAAGAAAAATGAAGATAACACCTAGTGTGGAAGTTAAGGAGAATGTATATAAGTCCTTGGTGAGGTGGTATTTAACACCTTATAAGTTGTCCAAAATGGGTAAACAGAATAACTTTTGTTGGAAATGTAAAGATCAAGTGGGAACATACCTCCACTGTTGGTGGAACTGTCCCAAAATAAATAAGTTTTGGAAGCAAATGCATAATGAAGTTAAGAAAATGGTAAATATTAAGGGGAAACCAGATCCCGTAATGTACCTTCTAAATATGACGGTGGATCCTAAAGAAGAAAAAGGGAAGGAAAAGGTGATTTTTTATATGATAGTGGCAGCAAGATCAATGATTGCCAGATCATGGAAAGTAGAAGACATCCCGAGCTTGGAAGACTGGAAACTAAAAGTTATGGACCTCTATGAAATGGATAAACTAACAACTCTGTTGGGAAAAAATACCTTAGATGAGTTTCAGAAAGATTGGCTCCCCTGGGTAAACTACTTACAGAATGAAGGGTATGAATGGAGAGTATAAGAGAGTGGGCATAGGAAGAAGAGGAAGAGTAAATCTGGCTAAATTTTTAGAAGAAGGGAGAATTGGCGAAGGGTTTTGATTTATTTCCATTCCAACCAAAATTAAAGGTAAAAGCATCCTAGGTAGGAATATATAGAAAGGGATTATTACTAAGAGTTAGTTTTAAGCAACTTATGGAACAAACTGTACGGTAGAATATGTAGTCTGAAAGAAGTCCAAGGGGGGCGGGGGGGGGGGGGGGGATAACGGAAGTGTTTGTAATTTTTAAAAATTTGTTTAATAATAAAATTAAAAAAAAATCCAAGTCCCTCTTTTAAATGAAGATATATTTACTGCAGCTTTCTGTGCTATATCCAAAACTATTCTGGAGGATTCACAGGAGCAGTTTTGGGTGAATACAGGGAGATGGATTGGAAGGGTCAGTTCTACACAAGTGGAAGAACTTTCCACAAGTATAGCACAACTGTTGGATACAACCCAGGATTTGCAGCTTCTTGCCACAGACCATTGGGCTAAGAATAGAACTGTTTTTTTGCCCACTTTTACCAAATCAATAGGTTTTCGACTTCCAGTTTTGGCTTGTGCTTTCCAAAAATCTGATAATGGGATAAAGCTGGTGACTCTTATAAGGAAAAATCAAGAAAAATATTGACTGTTTTTATTTTATTTTTTTACATTACAGCTAGAGTTTGGAGGCCAGTTCTTTTTTTTTCTTTTTTTTCAAAAATAAATTTTCAAAGATACCATATGGTATTTTGATATATGTTTTAATGAAGTCTTAACTCAAATGGAAGAAATCTAAAAGGTTTGAAGAATCTATTTCATGGCTTGTTTTAAGAGGTTTGTATATTATTGAGTAACAGAATTATGCCATATGAGTTTTTGGATGAGCCAACTGATCTGTTCTGTAAGATGTTTTAGAAATAAACAATTTTATTGTCCTCTTCAATATATATAAAGGTTATATTCCCTGACTGAAGCATCAAAGAGGGAGGGCAATTTTTTGAGTTCTGTTGAACCATTACTTATGATATTCTTCTGTTTCTCTTATCCTCCCCCTCCTTCTTATAGATTCACATCGGGAATTCCTTCACAGGCCTGCGTCTGGATATGTGCCAGAGGAGATCTGGAAGAAAGCTGGTAAGAATTGTTTAAAAACATGAGTATAGCAGTTTGGCAGCTGTGTGCATTTGTTAATGTTATGATTTAAGGAATAAAAAAGCCCAGCCTGTTACTAATAAACCAGAGTTTCAATTAATAATTTTAAGCAGGAACAGATCAGAACACAAAATCATTTTAATTATAGGGAGCATCTATGTCTGAAGATAAAGGGATGTCAATATGTTATTTTTAAAAAATAGAAAGAAACCCCGATAATAAACAGATCATTTTCAGGATATATCACATTTCCTTTTGGAAAGGTTATTGTTCCATGTGAGCATTTGTATAAATGATTGTTCTGTTGGCTCACTTTAAAAAGTAAAACAAAAGTCTTAATTTAAAAAGCAGTATCTACAGAGAAAGTTGTATTAGTTTGAAAACCTACATCATTTGCACTGATATATTTTCATGCTCCCGGTGGAAGCCTGTTTCACAAACCAGGGCTTGATTTTAAGCCTCTGCTACATGAGTGGGCCTCAGACCAGACAAAATAGGAACTTGGGAAAGTAACTTTTTGGATTACAATTCTCAGAATCCCCAGCAAGCATGGTCAGCAGCCATTATCCAAACCTGGAACAAAATCTGAGTTCGAGAAGGATTCTAAACTGCCCTACTCATTGCCCAACCATCTCCATCTCCCAGAACCCTCCTTGCCATTCCAAAATCCACTATTCTCTTTGATTACCAGCAAAAGTGAACGACAGTGGCAGGAGCAGTAGAGAGAAAGCAGGGTGTTTATTTTTCTTCCTTTACCCCCAATCCTTTTGTATCTCATCTCAAGACTTAAAGAGCAGTGACCCTTGGGAAGTATAGCTGACAAAACCCCGAAGCAACCCTGTAATCTTGATGTGCTGCAGAAGTGATGAAAAGGGTGAGGGAAATCTTGCCCCTGTTACCCACATATCATTGCTGTGACTGCCGTCATCTTCACAGGTGTTGAACAGAAGGTTGCTTTGTGGGACTGGCAAGGGAGGATACCGTTAGAAAATTGATTGTTTTGGAAAATGAACTTCTGATTTAAGGAGGAAAGAATCAGTTCCTGCCTAGGAAGAAACTGGAGGAATTTTCCTATCCTTAACTGCAAAATTTCTGTTTGGTCATTTATTCTTGAAGCATTGGACTTAATGGTCAAGCATATTTTTGACTCCCGACAATATGCTGGCACAGAAGCTATCAAAAATGCTGTGCAAGATATAAACAGGGTGTTCATGGGATTTGGGTTCCTGCATGAATCTCACTCAGGAGCCGTGGGAAGTTAATAGGTAATTTCAAATACTGATCAAAACTGCAACAATTAGTATTAGCATTAGTATTGCTATCATTATTGTTTCTTAATGCTCCGTAACTGCTATTCAAGTATGATCAGATTTAGAGTCTGACAGTGACTACTAATAGTTTTTTTAGAAATCAGCTTCTTATAAAATGTAATAAATTAAGAGATTTGTTAACAAAGATACATTTATTGCTAACTATGGTTCCTAACATAGAAAAGGCTTGTATTTAAATTGGAGACTTTTTCCCCCATAAAGATCGTAATAAAATTTGCATCTGTGGGTTTGTCTTCATATATTTCTTTTCAAGGGAGCAGAGAATGTTCGCAGTTGGTAATAAATATTCAAGCATCTTGCAAATGTCCTACCAGTTCTCTTTGCTGATCTCTGTGTGCCGGTGGGACTAGAATAGGAATGCATAATTTAAATATAAATTGCCTTATTTGCATATACAATTAGTCAAGCTGCAGCTTTGATCGTAAGCAAAAATTATTGTCCTGTTGCCACTTAGATAGAATTGTAATTCACCTTGAATATTCAAAGTAAATAAGTCCCAGTCTTGCATAGCTGCAGT
The DNA here is from genome assembly GCF_019175285.1 of Sceloporus undulatus. Classification (NCBI taxonomy): domain Eukaryota; kingdom Metazoa; phylum Chordata; class Lepidosauria; order Squamata; family Phrynosomatidae; genus Sceloporus; species Sceloporus undulatus. Next base: position 217,036,028 of record NC_056525.1, on the reverse strand, counting down.
CTGATTTCCCTCTCCCTCAAACATTTATGGGAGGGTAATGCGAGGGCATATTTTTAACTCTCGTAAAAATTAAAGCATACTGGTATTTTGTTTTTTTGTTTTTTCATGTAAAACATTATTGTTTCCTCTCCAGATTTTTAGACTAGGCACATCTATCTGGACAACAGATATCCTTTAATAAATGTATTTTATTGCCAGCATTTTCCTTAACATGTCTAAAATATGTTTCAGCTTTTTAATAAAAATAGAGAGGTTAGTTCTTGCTATTTAAATAGGAATTTTGACAATAAAGTCAAGCTTATTTAAAAACAATCCAGTTTTGTGGTTTCATGTGGTGCTCTTCTAATAAAACATATGCCATCAAATATCAAGACTATGGCTACAATTTGCAGAACCACAACATGTACAAAAGGCTTTAGGCTTGGGTTTTCTGAAAATATACACATACAGAGTTCAAAATGCTTTTGAGTTTGAAACAACTTTCAAATATGATATGACATTTGATCTGATGTATAAAGAGACAACCCACACTGACACTCGGTTCAAGCAAACATTTGATTCTACTCTCCCTGGTTAACTAATAGAACAATCCTGGTGCATATCTCTCCAGGCATAAGTCCTGTTGGGTTCATTGAAGCTTAATCTCTAACAAACAGTTGTAGGCATGTATCCTGATAGGTGGACATGCAACACCTTTAGATAAAGGGCATCGTAGAATACATTGATACTGTGGAATGCCACTATAACCATATTTGTAACTCTAATATTTTTATTCTATGGTAAAACATTTTTATTAGGAATCTTATGTTTTTAATTAAACAGAACATTTAATTAAGGTGCTTCTTAAGCGGGTAAAACAATTAAGTGCAAAACACTTGAATGAAACATGTCATAATTAGTTTTAATAGAGTGTTAATTGGTACTAGGTTTGCCAAGTTAATAATTACTGCTTATTAAATTTTCAATTAATCATTGTCATTTTGCTTTGAATAAAGATGAAAATTAGATACACTAAATCAGGGGGAGGATAGTTTCCTTGTTAATTAGAGTAGTTGGATTTTAAAAAAAAACCACTTGTTTTAGTTGTCACTTGAACACATGAAATTTTCCATTCCTCTTCCATCAAATAACCAACTAGCTCATTGATGACAAGTCATGTTATCTAGTGTGAAAAAGCAGGATGTGTTACATTAACTTCTGTTTGATCATTTAGATCTAAGGCAAACATCCTCACATTATTCTAAGGCCCTGATCCAGCTATGCATTTGAATGCATGCTTATCTAGAATGTTATATTTGTCTATAGTTCAACATAATCTCATAACTGCCAGCATAAAAGTACCATAAAAGTATAACAGAATGTAATTTGCAAGAATATTTTCTTCAGAAGATCGATGTGTTTCTGCATATTTAAAACGGACCTTCTCCAAAACAAAATGGTAGCCAGATAGAATAAAAGTAGGTACCCATGGTAGTTTTTGTTCAAGATTCAGATTATATAATTGCCCCTGTTCGTTATGGGACATTTATTTATTTAAATTTACTTGTTTTAAATATCTACATTCTCCCCTTAACCATGGAATCATTGTGGAAATAAGAACAGAAGAACACTAAGTCATACCATTGTGTCATCTAGGTTAGTATTAGTAGCTCTGACTGGCAACAGTTCTCTTTCCTAACCTGGCCTGTAGCTCCCTGATGTACCAACTATTACCTAAGCCCAACCTTGATTAGCTTCTAAAATAAGATAAATTCATGCATATTCAGGGTAATGTAGTAGATAAATACATTCGTATTTTCATGTTCCTTCCTCCGAATGTGCACACCTTAATGTGCCTGGATTTTGTATGTACTTTTTCAAATATGCATTTTAATTGTAAGTGATTTCTTCCATATAGTGCATCTTTATGCTCATTCTCTGTGTGTGTGTGTGGTTTTTTTTTTTTTTAAGATTTAAAAATTTCACAGTACAAATTTGAGACATTCGGGTACACTATAACTATGTTTATATGTTTTGGAAGAGCGAATTAGGTCAGCATGCATTAAGAAGCAACCCCAAATGAATGTCACCCATCCCTGCCTCTGACAGGTGGGGACAATAGGATGGTATCTCCAATAATGACCTTAGAAAGGAAGAGATTCTGATGGAAGAAGATGTTTTCCTCATGCAGATACCCAGGAGAGCCAAAATAGTGTAGTTGTTTGAGTCTCAGCTTATGACTCTGGAAACCGGGGCTCAAACCACTATTCAGCCATGGAAACTCATTGGGTGACCATTGGGCAAGTCACGCTCTGTCAGCTTCAGAGGGAAGGAAAGGCAAAACCCCTCTGACTACATCTTGCCAAGAAAACCCTGTGATAATTTTGTCTTAGGGTTGCCAAGTCAGAAACAACACAACAAGATATCCAGTCACGAAGAGTTCCAAAGAAAAACACCAGAATTTATTTGCTCTCATCTCTGAAGACCAGTTGGTTTTCACTCTACTAGTAGAAGTCTTCCATTTTGTAAATGGAATGAAAAAGCTGCTGAGAAAAAGGAAAGTTTGTACCCTGGCTCTTGTTAATTCTGGCACAGTGAGAATTTACTACAGAGTTTACTACATTATGGAGTGCATTCATATACTACATAATGTTAAAAAATTACAGTAATTCAAAAACAAAGAATTATCTCTTCCCACAAGGAGCAGCACCAAAAGAGGATTTAGGGGGAAGTCAGCCTCCACTATAATGCTGCAGCTTATGCTCAGAAACACCACCACAAATGGTTGAACCACATGACCCCTCTTTGACTCTTTAGAATGTGTCCAAACAAGTTATGACCAACCTGTTGAGCTGGAAATATACAAATAATAAACCAAGCCTCATGTTTTTGTGTATACTAACTGGTACCTTAGGTGACTCCTCAGATGATGGACATTTGTCCAAATGAATAATATTATTATATTATTCAGTGATTTTCAGAATATAACTACTTTGTATATATGACAATTGATCTATGAACATTATTGAGCTGGAAGGAATGTCTTATCTTGTTTGCAGAGGAAGCAGTCAATGAAGTGAAACGTCAAGCAATGACTGAGTTGCAGAAGGCAGTGTCAGAGGCAGAACGGAAAGCCCATGATATGATTACTACAGAGAGAGCTAAAATGGAGCGCACAGTAGCAGAGGCCAAGCGGCAGGCTGCAGAGGATGCACTAGCTGTGATCAATCAGCAAGAGGATTCTAGTGAGGTAAGCCATTCCTGTGTAAAAGAACTCAATTTCAAACTCTCTCCTGCTTTAAAACCCTACGTGAAGTCTGTAAAAATGTTTGAGTTTTCCTTGCAATGTCTGTTTCCTTCCTCTCAAGTTTATTTTCATACGTGAAAATATATATTTTTGTTAGTTTGTTTGTTTTGTGAAAGGCAAGCCATTGATTTTTAAAGAAAAGCAAGAACAGAGCAAACCAGTGAGAAAAGGAGTTGACAAAAGTCAGGTTAGCTTAATAGATTAGATCAGGTTTACTAAATTAGACTGGGAGCAAGTCTTCAGTGCTGATATTTGGCATCCAGCTCCGACGCCTATAATCACACTAACAGAAAATCACCTATGAATCGTTAATGCAAAAATGTGAGCAAAACCTGGCCATCTACATTCAGAATTCGCTGGATCTTTTAAAGTTTAGAAATCTCAGTAAAATCACATGCTTTTTCACATAATTTTCAAAACTAAGTCCCATGGCTGGTTTTGCATCAAAAACTTTAGCAAAGTCTCCCACATTTGCAAAATATGTGGATATGAAATTAAAAACATAGCTTTGAGAGTTTACTTAAAGCTGTCCCATCTCCGTCACTACTTCCATGCAAGGTTTTGCAAGTGGGATGTTATTCATAATTTGCTCCAGTCATTCTAGAATGAGGAAGGGGGAACTATTATGTTGTTAAATTTATACATAAATTGGCTAATGGTATAATTCCAAATATATGTATCTGGAACCAAGTCCCACTAACTTTAGAACTTATTTCCAAGTAAGGCTAGAGTTGTTTTCTTAAATCCATTAACAAAAACAGGTACCTCTGATAAATGATGGGCTTCTCTGCCAAGTAAATATGTTCAATATTTGAATTCAACTCCATAAAACTGGCTTGGCTTTCTCATTTTAAAGCAGAAGTGTTTGCTATCAATGGCCCTAAACAGACCAGCAATTTGTGTCAGCATGTGGGCAGAGTTAGGGCACAGCGTCTGCATGCTGGATGCCCTAACCCACCCCCAGGGAGCCGTCCACACAGTGCATGCCGTCATGATGCAGCACTGAAGGCATGTCATAAATTAAGCTTACTTGCTAATTAGCTTACTTGCTGTTCACTGCTATGATCTTTGGAATAGCGGTATATAAATAAAAAAATTATTATTATTATTATTATTATTATTATTATTATTATTATTATCAAGCCACGCCACCCTTGCTTTTTGCGGCTCTTTTTTGTGCTCACCAGAAGCTGAATCGGAACCACGGTGTGGGGTTGCCATGGCCCTGATCCAGCAAGTAAAGGAACGGCCTGTATAGCCCCTAAGTACTATTCTCTAGTACATCTGCTTTCGGCTTATGCCACAGTTGCAATACTATCCATTGTATTTTGTGGCAAGGGCTTTGTTGATTGAAAATGTGTGCCTTTGAACATGACTATACATTTGTTGATGTCTGGTTCCTTCTAAATCTTTGTTATCCCCATTTCCTGGAAGAAAAATAGAAGCTAGTGTTCTAATTTGAATAGGGATCACATTAAGTCTGTAAATTCAACTATTAATCAGGTGAATGTATATATCAGGGATGCAAACCTTTTAGGGACTGAGTGCCCAAACTAAAAGGTATTCCAACAGTGGGTGCTACCCAGTGCTGGGGGCAGGGACCTCTGGGGGAGGCAGAATATCTGGGGCAGACTTCTAAGGCAGGACATCTGCCCCCCCCCTCCAGAGACAGCTGAAGGCCCAGGACAGCTGGGAAGAGGAGGAACAGGCACGCGCCTGTTGCTCTTCTTCCCCGCTTTCCATGTGCCCTGAAAAAAATGGCTTTCTATGCCATATCTGGCACTTGTGCCATAGGTTCACCACCATAGGAATATAGTCTTAAATGCCTTATGTCAGATGTGGTCAACCTGCAACCCTCAACTGCTCTCCATGCAACCATGGAAGCTTCACGCAGTGTTATCTACTATCAACTGATCTCATAATAGCACCTGAAAAAGAGTACTCCCAGTTGCGGGTGGCTGAGGACGATGCAAAATTACTTTCTGCCCCACCCAGTGAACTTCATCAAGATCTTATGGATGGGCAAGTAGACTGAAGTCCACAAAAGCTCATGCTGCCAACTTCTTCCTGTCAGTTAGTCTCAAAGGTGCTACAAGATCTCTCTACATACTGATTCTACAGACTGACATGGCTATATCTTTGAATTTTGATCATGCAGCTCTCCAGATGTTGGTGAACTGCAATTCCCTCCTCAGCCCTGACTAGCATGGCCAGTGGGGAGGAATGTTCACCATTACAGTCCAACATCAGGAAAGAGCCAAATGATTCCTGACCCTAGTCTAATCTGAATCCCAATGCAGAGATCTTTCCTAGGTCTGGGAATTCACATACTTTTTATATGCAACATACATATGCTGCCATAAAGATGCAATTGTAAGTGTCAATAACCCAGATTCAGACTTTAATTGTGAGCCTACTGTGAGTTCACATATCTGAGTAAATCTGCATAGGATAGTACTGTAATTATTTAGTTCTCACACATGTTCACAACACATTTATTTGGACATACAGTTAAAGACATCTAATTTATCAAATATATATCTTTTAATTACTCCCCTCTCTTTTTGCACATGTACGCACATATACAGAACAGTGTTTAAATTCAGCTACAGAAAATACAACACAAATTTTCAGTGTCACATTTTTTGCAGTTGTCTGTTGATTTCACTATATCAGGAATAGGTTGTGGCATATCAGAAATATAAGTAACTAGAAAAAATGGAAAGGTAATAGCATGTTACAGGGACATGTTATTACATCCATGTCAAATGTATTTCATAATGAAATGTGTGTTTTTGAGCAAGAGGCCGATTTCCACTTTCAGCTTAAAACTGAGTTCTAGAAAAATAATATAAGCAAGCAAGTTGTGTTTCAAATAGTTATCAACTTATGGTAACAGCTTTTAACAGAAAATAAAATATTGCATATTATTGGTCAAAAAAATTGCATTACTTTTCTGAATAAGAGAAGAATCTGTGAATGTACAGTCAACAGAGGACTGCAGTCTTTGAAGGAGGGGGAAGTGTGAACAGAGTTGTGAGAATGTTTCCTTAATTAGAATTTATTATTTCACCTATGGGGATTATGTGTAAAGCAAGGGTACAGAGGCAGCATCTGGCAAAAGAAACATTGAATCAAAGAGCAAGAAAGAGTAAATTAGGGTTGAAAGTGGTAAATTTCAATTCAGACAAGAGCATGTCAGCGAAGGCTTTGAATTTCTGTGATGGAGGACAAAATGGCTCCATATATAACAAGAAGTCAGGAGTGAAGAGGGAGTGTTACGTTTCGTTGCCCAGTTCTGAAGTGTTTTGGATAAAATGAATTCTTGTGTCTTTCAGAGAAAAAAGAAATGTTAAAATCTGTGTGGAAAGGGAAGTCTTGATTAAACCTACGCCACTAAACAGATGCTAAGTATAACTGCTTTCAGTTTAACATTGTTGGCAAAAAAAATTTATAGTCTTTCTTGGTTGTTGTTGTTGTCATTTTTTTCTTTTGGCTATTTACATTTAACAAAGTATTTCTGGGAACATAGCTGTTCACTATTTTCATAAATATGAACATAACAGATTTATAAGGAGCAGTCTATAGTGTTGACACATTTTCCAAAATGTGCGTATTTTAAAGCCTGTACACACTTTTAATTGTTTGAAATGCTTCACTTAATGTATTCAGCAAGCTGGTAATGTCAAGAATGACTCAGGTTAAAAGATTCAAATTAGCTCTTTGCCCCATCAAGAAAGAACTGGCAAAAATCATAGGCAGATAAATCAGTGGCATGCTGCAATACATATCCATTATTTAAGGGAGAGTAAGATTTTAATTGGTCCCAGGCATCACCAGAGATGAAAGGCTATTGTGGAATCGCTGGATGCCCAGAGTTTCAACTTAATGTGTAGCAGATGAATAAGGAAGAGACAAAAGGAATTGATTTTCAACATCTGAAAGTTTTCTCAGGAAGAGAGTCTAGAAGAACTGTAAGGGTTTTTTGTTTTGTTTTTTAGTACTTAACTGCTCCACTGCAGAATTAAATGTGACATAAATTAAAATGTAACAGCATTTTGTAGCTTAGCTATATAGGTATTGTCTTTAATGGATGTTGCCTGCTATGATGATTAAACTACTAACTTCCCTGTATGGATATACAGTATACCAGTTTTTTGTTCTTTGTGTTGTTACAAAAATTAGAAGTTTCAGCATCTGCCTCCCAAGAATTTTATTACATTTAGGGATGCTTGAGGAATTTAGTCTCCCTAAATGCTGAAGTGAAATGGCTGGTCATCATGTCCTGCATTAATGTACAGATTGGACCTTAATAACCTTAATTATAACCTTAATTATCCACATCCATCAAAGGAAGTAGTTTTATTTAGCTAAAAAATAGTTACCCCTGATTGCTGGAATAGAAACAGAGAGCAAATGTTCAGTATTCATAAACTGAAGCAAAAGTTACCAGTCTCCATTAGAGTTTTCCACAGTATGCTGTGTATAGTTTTTTGTGGGTTTTTCAGGCTATGTGGCCATGTTCCAGAAAAGTTTCTTCCTGACGTTTCGCCAGCATCTGTGGCTGGCATCTTCAGAGTATGCTGTGTACTTTGTCCTTGCATCCCTGGCTGGAACAACAATAGGGACAGACACTCTACACTACTAACATTCAGTAATGGCTTCTACAATTTATTTATGGACTGAAATTTGGGGAATAATATGTTACAAGTAGTGTTGCTTGTTATAACACATTACTTTGGGGGGAGGGGTAATTAGAGCAGAACAGTGATTCTTCTGTTGGTAACATATCACAGCTCAGAAGGTCACAACCCAGTGGGGGGGGGGGATGTAACCTCCTTGGATGTAGAATGATCTCCCTATTCCAAGATGAGACTTGGGTTCCAGCAAGAGGAATGTAAAACCACCAAATTAGAATGGAATCAGATACTTCTGGGACATAATAGTAGGAGAGAGGACTGTTAGATTTTCATTGAATTTTGATATTCTTAGAAAGTATCCCGGAGATCTTCAGGGTTCAAAGTTGGATCTTGTGCAGGTAGGGTTGCCAGTTGACCCTTGTTTTAAGTGATATTGTTTATTTGAGGGCCAGAAAATCTGTTATAGGTCTGGCTTTAGTCCTTATTATAAGGAATGTCCCCTATTTGATGGTTGAAAAGCTCATCCTTTTATATAGACAATATAAGATGCCAAAAATCCTGTTATTTGGTGGTATGGCCCCTTCATACAGATATAAACTTTACAGAGAAACACATGGCTAAGTTAACTGCTGTCAATACTTTCATTTGCTATTTAGGTAAAATTCAGAGTTGTTAATAGCTGCTTCTTGATTGTCAAGCCCTGTACACATTGTGAATTTCAGCTGTCCAGAATTTTATTTATATATTTATTTATTTGTTATTTTATGTTTTTGGATTGGCGATTTTCCCTTAGAGCAGCGCTTATAACCTTGAAAAAAAAAGATAAAGGTTTCCCCTTTGATGTGATTGTCACCATGTTGGTTTGTTTTTAAGCCGCTGCATGCTTTGTGAGACCCACAGGGATCTTCACCTCTGGACCATTTGAGGTTCTCCACCTCTGCTCTAGTACAACTACTGTATGATGAACCCCTAAGACTTCCAAGATAGGAATGAAGGCACAGCTATCTTTGTTTCCTTTCATTGTCACTCTAGATTGGACCAGAACCTTGGAGTTCAGAACTCCTTCTAAAAATGTTTTCTCCTCTGCACCCTAACCATACATATTGGATATGTGGCTTGTGATACATGGTTGTGTGTTTTCATGACACACTTCATTTGCCTTCAATTTCTTTTATTCTTCCCATAGCTGGGTGTTTTATATTAGTTTTCCAGCCATGGGAAGTAGCACTGTACCACTCAACTTGAAAAATGAAACTTGTGTCTTCTTACTGAGACTCCTGTTAATAAAAATATTGGCTCTATTGTGCTGTGAAGAGATGTGGGAAAGTTTTTCTTACTTCAGAGAACAGTGTTTCATATATGCATCTGTTTTGTAAGTCAGGCCATTTTAGGGGCTGGAGCTGAGACCTCCTGTTTATGCCCTGTCTTGCCACGATTTTCCATTTTTATGCTGGAGCAAATTTATTTTATGGTGGCATAATTATTTTCCATGGTGGCAATCCTGCCCTGTTAGTTCAAGGTCTTTATGTCACAGTCCTTTTCTGCCCAACAGTTCTCTCCAACTACTGGAGAGAACTGTTATGGAAACCTCTATCCACTGATCTCATATGAGATTGATATCTTACTTTGCAATTAAATGCAAGGCTGCATTTAAAGTACCATTTAAACCACAAATTTGAATGCTTCCTCCTTCCCTAGTGTACATTGCTTAATCAGTAACTTTTTCTTTTGATCAAACCAGTTTGTCATTTTGTTTGAAAAGAAAGGTTTTGAATAAATCATCCAAACAAGATGGCTTACAGTTCCGGTGTGAATGACTCGTTCAGACCAATCTTTGGTGGCTCATATGTAAAACCAAGTATGCTTTGATCAAAGGAGGGCGTGGGTGATTAAGCTACAGATTTGATAAAGGGAATGGTTGAGTTGGTAGCTCATCTGAATGTGGCCTAAACTCAGGCCACTTTCATATTTCATTTGAATTTAAATTCAGATTAACTTGTCTGTGAACATTATCTTTGCTACTTCAGAAAGCACAAATTGGCCTACCTTCAATGTTGCTTTTAAAAAATGGGATGGCAGTCCAACATAAATTGAGAAATTGATCTATTGTACTAATTAGTTATTTAATTTCATTGGAAGACAAGAAGACAGAAGCATCACTCCCTAGAAATGGAATCTAGGCAAAGGATGATTTACTCATAAGAAGACTATTTTGGCTAAGAGCCAAACCAAGTGTGAACATGCTCCCTTCAGTGACTTGCTGTGCTTGGCTTGGCTTTATGACTGTTGTGCAAATGAATTTAAATAGTGTGGGTGAACAGCTTAGTGAACTTACTGCCAAGGTTACTGGAAAAGTAAAAACATCTGCCCTTTTGTACCAACATACAATGAAACTGAAGAATCTTACGCATACTGTGTTCTTCACTGCTTGTGTGGATTGCAGAGCTCTTCGTAGTTGGAGCAGATGCTCTTCTTTTCTTCTGACATCTGCTCAGATGAAAACACACAACTGCAGCTGGGCCAACAATATTATAGAGAGTTTTCAGCTTTGCTGTTTATCTGCTTGGCTGTACATTTTGAAAACAACATCTAGCAATAAGGAGATTCTGGAGATCACAGCCACAACTGTGATACTTAAATTATCAATGATACAGCATTGCTCTTTGGAGCATGGTTGCAATTCATGCAAGTAAATGCTAGGAATGTGATTTGAATCCCTGCCTGTCTTGATATTTTGTGGTGCTGAATTGGGGTTGATATCTGTTTTGGCAAGCTCCGTATTTTTATCATTGACATTGTAGGCAGGTTAATTTGCTCCACACCATTCTAGGAAATAGTTTTTATACCTTTTAATTTTTTGCGAATATGAATGATTGAGACTTTGGTTTGGTTTCGATTAGAATTTACAAGAAATTACGAGTTTATTCATAAATGTGGTAGAAACACCTGGAGATTTTTTTTAAAAAAAATAGTGTGCAAAAAGCAAAACTAACAGATTCTTAGTAAATGTACACATTGCTGGCTATTAGCAAAATAACTTAATTTGATAAATGTTAGCAAAACACATTTGTATTCAGATATTGTAAAGATCTGATGAATCAGAACAGTTTGACTTTTTCACATTTTTAGTGATTTTAAATTATACTTATTTTTAATATTTTATACATTGGCATGCTTGGAAATTTCCGTTTGAATCATGAAACAAAAATGCACACTTGTATGTCAGCCCCATTTTTCTGTTTCTTCATTCATTCATAAGATAGATTCCAAGTTTGCAGGATTGAGCTTTTACTAAGGTCTAAAGTACAGTTAAAATGTAGTGCCCTGACAGCACTGCTATAGTCACTTTGAACCATACACCCAAGAAGATATGCCTGAGGGAATTCTTAGGGCCTCACGCCTTGCATTCTGTGGGTTCAGAAAATAAACTGTGAGTCAAATGCCACAGCAAAACACAGAGTTCATCTTATTTATTTCAGTGGCTTTAACCCTGTCTACCTCTCTTTTGGGTTATGACCATCATTCTTCAATATGCAACAATATGCAATATGCTGTTGATTTCACTGCTGTGTTGTTCTTCATAGCCAATCCCTTTATTAATATATCACAGGGGTGGGAATCATGTGGCCCTGCTGGATCATAATTCCCAGCATTCCTCCACATTGCCCTTGCTGACTAAAACTGGTAGACGTTATAGCCCAGCAACATTTGGAGGGTTGGATGATTTCTACCTTCTGGTCTATGTAAGACCTAATAGATGATACTGTGATTTAATGCAGTGATCAATCTTGCTGAGCATTCTTTTTTTCCTCCAAAAAGAAGTGGACAGAAAGTTTGCCTGTTGTATACTCCATCAATCTTGTAATCAGGGGTTTACTCACTGTTGCTGGCAGTCTGTTTCATTAGCTTAGTTGACTGAACTCAATGGCAATTAGATGTCATCATTATTTATCTACTTGACATCCACAGTGAGGTAATGGATTACTTTGAGAGAGTATATTATCAAACTGGCTAGGCCATTATGATTGCTGTCATTCAAAATTTAAGTACAAAAGGATTCTTTTATGTAAGCAGAACTAAAGAATTGTTCACCTGCTCCAATGTCAGGATCACTTGAATATTTATTCTTCATTCCAAACTAATCATGGTGGGTAAGGCATTCAGTGGCTAGTAATAATAGTCATTCTGCTAGCTCCAAATTACTTACTAGTTGGAGATGAAAATGGAGAGAGGTCTAGTTTCCTCATGGGCTTCCCACGGTCATCTGCTTTGGTAACTGGGAAACAGAAGCCAGATAAGCTGTTATTCTGTTTTGTATTCTTAAACTGGTCAAGTTGTTGGGAAATCTATGATCAGATGTCTCATGACCAATTATTTTTGGAAGTTCAAATCAGCTGCGTGGTAGGGAGCTGATTTGGTAGAGTGGTACAAGCTGAGGGAGGATATTGAACAATTTTCCTCTGTGCCACTTTCTCAGCCTTTATGACATGTCCATGTGATTAAAAGTACACTCTGTGTGTGTACTTGTGTGTGTGCCTTCAAGTAGCCCATGAACTTCATAGGGGTTTCTTAGGCAAGGAATACTCAGAGGTGATTTCCTCAATTCCTTCCTCTGATATACAGATATACTGTATAGCCTACAGTACATGGTATTTGTATGTGGTCTCCTGTCCAAGTACTAACCAGGGCTAACCAAGCTTAGCTTGGTTAGTCAGGATAGTGTAACTCTACATGTACTGTCCTTTGTTAATTTGCTTCCAGTGCTTGGATGTTTTTATTATCTTAAGTACTGCTTTTTAGTAACTGTAAGTATCCTACATACTTTTTGTTCAGTGTAGTTGTTGCCATTGAATGCACTAGAGGTTGTTCTGTCTACAGACAAAATCTACTCTAATTATAGCTAAAAACTGTCAACAAATATGGGGTGGGGGTGGAAATGAACCACAGATCGGAAACGCTTGATATACATTCTAATTCCCAAGAAAGGGGACTCCATGGATTGAAGTAACCATATGATCATTGCATTAATTTTCCATGGAAGCAAAGTGGTGTTCAAAATTCTACAACAAAAACTTTTACTATAAATGGAGCAAGAAATGCAAGATGTCCAAGCTGAGTTCAGGAAAGAAAGAGACACTGGGGATCATATTGAAAACATATGTTGGATGATGGAGAACACTGAAGATTTTCAAATGAAAATCAGCATGTGTTTTACAGATAACAGCAAAGCCTTTGACTGTATAGATCACAAAAAGCTATGGCTCATTCTTAAAGAAATGGGTGTGCTACAACATTTGATTGTCCTGATGTGTAACGTGTACTTGTGAAAAGAGATTACTGTTAGGACAGAATACAGAGAAATGGAATGGTTTCTAATAAGCAAGGGGGGTCAGGCAAGTCTGTATTTTATTATCCTGTTAAACTTGTATGCCAAAAATATCATTCACAAATCAGGATTAGAGTCATAAGAAGGAGGAGTGAAAATTGGATGAAGTAACACCAACAATTTAAAATCTGCAGATGACAACATACTACCACTAGAAAATAGTAAAGACTTGGAACAGTTATTTTAAAAAGTTAAGGCAGAAAGTGCAAAGGGTATTTTATAATTGAATGTTTAAAAAACAATAATAATGACCACAGATTATTTAAATAAGTCTAAAGTAGACAATGAAGGCATAGTTGAAGATTTTCGTCCCTTGGCTCAGTCATTAATCAGAGTGGAGGCTGCAACCAAGTAATCAGAAGAAGACTAGAACTTGGAAGGGCAACTGTGAGGGACTTGACAAGATCATGAGGTGTAAAGATATATCACTGAATACTAAAGTTAGGATAGTGCATGCAATTACATTTCCCATTACTAAGTATAGGTGTGAAAGCTGGACAGTGAAGGAAGATGACAGGAAGAAAAATCAACTTAACTGAGATGTGGTGCTGGAGAAGAGTTCTTTGGATATCAATGGCTGCTAGAAAGACAAATAAATATCTTTCTAGCATCTATTGAGAGCAAATCAGGCCTGAACTTTCCCTAGAAGCAAAGATGACTAAACTGATAGCTTGGTAAGGTAGAGGGAAGTACAGTACAAAAAGAGGAATGCTGCATTACAGATGGACAGACTCAATCAAGGAAGCCGTGGCCTTGAGTCTGCAAGACCTCAGCAGGGTGGATGGTGATAGGGTGACTTGGAAGTTTCTCATTCAAAGTTTCACCATAAGACAAAGTCAACCTGAAGTCATTTAACAACAAACAAATTCAAAGTAGTTGCTATGTGTAATTTGTGCATTTCACTTTCCTCTCTGTTTTAACATTTTTATTACTTTTATGACTTTCACATTCAAGCAGGCACAGGCTGTAGGAAGTGTTTGGCTAAGAGCTTTTCCCATTGTTCACTATAGCACAGGGAAGTGCCCATATGCGTGTCGCACTTCATTCACTTTAGCCAGAAATTAGATATCATGTACATGGAGGATGCAGTACTGAAGATAATATTTAGCACCTGTGTGCTTGAACAGCAGAGCACATTCACTTTGCATGCACAAGACCTAAAAAAAGATATGCACGATGCTATGAAACACCAGCAGAAGAAAGCTATTGCCACCAAGTCCCCATTAGCCATATAGACTATTCAGATCTTTGGCCAGGTTTAACAGGCTCATATGTGTTTATAAGAGGAAATGGTTAACAAGTAAGCTCATGGGCTAATTCACCCATTCACACTCCTATCTCTTGCCAGTCCATGATGTACTCAGTGTATTTTTCCCTTCGACATGTCCAACAACTCAGCACACAGAATGTTCCTTGATCTACTGTGACCTCAGGGGAGTAGTATAGCATTAAACTGTGGTAGTTAAAGCAAAGGGGGGAGTGAATGGGACTGTATTCTTTTCTTGCTTGTCTGTTCTATATTGCAGGTCTCCACATCAGCCAGCTAGATTATAGCAACAATACATTTTCACCAAAGCCCTAGAATCAATTGAATAATCACTATAATATTGTAGGTTTTGCAATTGTATAAGAAGCCCTTGGCACACATCATATTATAGGCTATAATAGAAATCTAATGCAGCAGTGCAAAAGAACCATGTGATAAAACAAACTTGGCATTCAAGTGCATACTGAAAAACTTTTCTCTAGTTCTTTCAAGCACAATAAATAATAATAATAATAATAATAATACTAATAGGTTTTATTTATATACCGCCCAATCACTGGGAATCCGAGCGGTTTACAATAGAGGGGATAACAGACAGTTCCCTGCCCACAGGCTTACAATCTAAAAGACACGACACAAAGGAGAAGGGAATGTGAGGGGGGGGGAATCAGGTCCAGCATTCTTCTCTCCCTCTGAGGCCTGGACCAAGGCAGATGGACCGGAGGGAGGGCTCTTCATCTTCAGGCTAGCCCCTGATGGTACTGGGCCAGCCTTCTTTCTCCCTCAGAGGCCGAAGATGACAGTTAGGGAGGGGAGCCTCCTTCTTCAGGCTAGCATCACCTTTAAACAAAGAATTGCATGCCTGCTTTTATCTCCCAAAACAGTCTAAAACTACAGGAATTGTGCAGCTGGGGAGGCTTGTTTAAGCTAACTTAGTCGTATCCTGAATACATCGGTTTTGTCATTACCTTCTCGTCAGCTAGTTGCACTGTTTGTCAGCTTGTGGGCCAAAATGAATTGGATTTGAAAACTTTACATAAACACTCAAGGGGTAATCCGTTGTTAATCCAAATAAAGGTAGACCCTTTGAATCAACAGGTCTTGGAAAAAATTGGTTAATCTAGTCTATTTAGGTCTAAAAATTGGATTTAGGCATAAAAATCAAACCTGCTATCAATGAAACCTGCCATCTTTTTTTAAAAAAAAATAAGCATTTTTTTAACAAAAAGCATCCAAAGCAACTTAAAACATTCCAGAATGAAAATGATAAAATAATGTTGATTCCTAACATGATAATGAACAAAAAATTAAGAAAACAAAAGAATTAAGAAGGCAACAGTTAGTAAAGTTCATTCATCCACTGAACGTTTGCTGCCATAAAAGTCTTTACCTGGTGCCTCCATCATGAGGATGTTATACCAAATTAAAGAAACTAGCATTAAAAATATTTGCTCTCTCTCCACTCTTTGAGGGAGAGAAACATCTCAAAAAGAGTCTTAGAAAACAGACCTAACTGATTTCACAGATTTATATGGTAGTTTTTTTGTGGGTTTTTCAGGCTATGTGCCATGTTCTAGAGATTTTCTTCCTGACGTTTCGCCAGCATCTGTGGCTGGCATCTTTCTCTGAAGATGCCAGCCACAGATGCTGGCAAAACGTCAGGAAGAAAATCTTCTAGAACATGGCCACATAGCCCGAAAAACCCACAAAAAATCATGGATGCCAGCCATGAAAGCCTTCGACTTCACATTATATGAGATACTTTATCAAGTGTTCTCATGCTTACTTCTACCACTCACTTGCCTCAGGAATGAGGTATTTATAGGGTCAGGTGTCTGCTTCATCTTATCTCAAGTCTGCCATACAAAATGGCTGCCTTGTCAAAGTTGTTAGAAAACATATCCTCATGAGAATAAAGTTACTCAGTATGCCATTTGTGTTCATTGGTCATTACCATTGTATGCTGCATGGTACATATTAACTCAAGTCCATCATACAAAATGGCTGCCTTGCAAAAGGCTTGGTTGGTTATAAAACATGACTAGTACTTGCTCTGTATTTTATTTCAGTGAGGCTCATGTAAAGTTCTTGTATGATCCCATTGAAATGAATGGAGGCTTCACAGTTGCATAGTTTGGTATTCTGCAACCCAAGCATTTGCCATGAACTCAATACTGAACTCAGCACAGTCTTGTTGTTTCTGCATTTACGGTTTGGAGGAGGGATTGTGATTATCTTTTCAAACTAAAACACTGTGTAATGTTATGATGAGCCCTCTTCACTCTTTCAAGATGTAATGTAAGCAGAATGAACCTGAAACTGTACAGTGAATCAAAACCAGCTGATGATAGACAAGGAGCCTGTATTCCCAATAATTTGACCATTAAAATAAACCATCTGTTTCTTTGTGTTAGTAATTCCACCTTTTAAGAAGAGTTTTTAAAAGATGGGAGTAATTTTTGCAAATCCTCCACCCTTGCCACACAAAAAAAGGCCCAGTTCATGCATTTGTAATTACCTGGTTTAGTCTGCACGCTTCATCAGTATGAGTTGAGTTAGAAATGCTGCATACATCTGATTTCAATCTAACAGGGAGGGAGAGGGAGAGAGAGCAATGAATATTGGACACTTAACTATTCTCGCATCTGCCAAAACATTCCTGTGCCAAAAAGGAGAGAGTAAATCTAACACTGGGACTGTTTTCTAAAGAAGCCACTTGACTCCGATTAAATGTTTAATTTCCTTAAAACAGTGTTTTGGATTTAAGTCTTTGTTCTTTCCTGGTAATTGGGATTTCTGTTGTAGTTTAGGAATCTCACTTATCGGCTGGCTTGGCTCCAGCCATCCAGCTGGCATTGCAAAGCTGGAGGGAAGTAAGCAGCAGGCATCCTTTCTGGTGGCTTCCCACTTGGCAGGGAGCGAAAGGGAGCAGAACTGGAGGATGCCGTCAGCTGGCTGTATTCTTAACAAGGAATGTGTTATTTCAAATGAAATGTAAGTGGGGAGTGAAAGTTTGCATTTTAAAAAGAATCCTTTTTTTAAATAGAATCAGGGGCCTGGCTGGCATGTCCTGCAGTACAGGGATATGGCAGGGGGTGTGTGTGATGTTAGTCCCCATTTTTTTCTGCTACAGACTTACCAATTGGACATGCTGAACTTATACACAAAACTGAATACACATGCATGGGGAAATCTTTCCTGAATTTTGCAATCAAGTAACATATTGAGGAAGAGTTCACACAAAAATGCACATGAAAAGGGAAAGTGTGCACTTGAACACATCTCAGGGGAAAATGCTTTGAAAAGGTGCATACACTAGAAAACATATATTAGGGGAAATTTGTGGAGGAAAATACATACATTTTTAGTGTGAACTTTTGTCCATGATTTTTGCCACATTTCTTTTGCCAAAAAATGAAATAAACCCAATTTGTAGATTCACTCAGCCTTACTGTAGTAGAAATCCACCAGCTTCCTATCTTATCATTCTAAGTCAGAGAAAACTAAGTTCCTTCTGCAGTTTTTCCAAGGAGTAGCTTTCCCCACTTAAGTCTATGTTAAGGCAGTGGAACTCATAGAAATATAGAATCATAGTGCTGGAAGAGATTGCAAGGTCCATTGAGTCCAACCACCTGCCATGCAAGAATACACAAAGTACTCCTGACAGATGGCCATCCAGCCTCTGTTTTAAAACTTCAGAAGAAGGAGACTCTACCACATTCCAAGGCAGAATATTCTACGGTTGAACAACTCTGCATATATTCCTCATAATATACTGATTAGAAAGCCACTGGGTTTTTTAAAAAATAGTTTGTTACTACTTTTACTTATCACTCTTTTGTTTAATTTTATCTTAAACTTGAAATTTCAATTATTACATTTTTGATGTTAAATTAGAAAATCTTCTAAATCACCTAGCAAGAGTAGTGTGACCGAAAGGTAATATTCTTCTCTTGATGTCTTTCTGATGTCTAAAACAGAACAAGCACTAGCAAAGAGCAACTATGGCCCCATACAGACAGGCCAAAATAAAGCTGCTTTGGGTCACTTTGAGGTGTGCTGTTTAAATGACACATACATCTTAAGAGGCCAGAAGCTCCACCAAAGATGCACTCCAGTCCTTAGGACTGGAGCGTGGCTTTGGCATGGCTTCCAGCCTCTTAGGACACATGCATCATTTAAACAACAACAAAGTGACCCGAAGCAGCTTTAGTTTGGCCTGTCTGTACGGGGCCTGTGTCTACTTTCTTTGGCTTTCTTTAGGGCTGTTGCACTTACTGCAGGGTGGGGAAACCTGTGTTTTTTAAAGTAACTATAAAGGCTAACTTGTTTAGTTACCTTTGAGAAATGAGGAAATTAAGAAATTAATAAAATCTTAAAGTACTGATGTGCATATACCTACAGAAGAACATAGCATTACTGTTGTGAAGAACTGACAAATATGTCGCATAGTGAGATTTGTGGGTCTTTTATGCTAGTGAGGATTTCTGCATTCATCCACAAAGTTACTTGTGACATGTCTTCTACAATAATATGGCTTGGTTAAAAGTACAGTAAAATCTGTGAGATTAAATTGTTACTAGTTATTTCTTAGAAATCTTACAGCTGCTCACAAGACCTATTGTGAATATAAAGGATTTCATTTGTTTACAGATTTCCTCAGTGCCTTGGATGCAGTATACTTTAAAACCTCTTTAGTGAACCTTCCTAGTAGATATTACTTATTTTGAATTCTTCCTCCTTCAGAGGATCTAACAAAAGCAACCCAGAGCAGGACCTATTAAACACTAGTATTTTTGCTATTATCTTCCTCTAAAGCTGACAGTGTGATTGGCTCAGGATCACCTAGTGGGTTTCCATGGCTGTGTTTCAGACCCTGGTCTTCCAGAGTCTTAATTCAATACTTAAACCGCTACACCACAAAGAAGTATATTGTAACTTAAAGTGACATTGAAATTCCAGCCGTATTTTTAATCTCTCTTCTCTCTTTTTTCTCTCTCGATACTTTCTCTGCAGAGTTGCTGGAACTGTGGCCGTAAAGCTAGTGAAACCTGCAGTGGTTGCAATACAGCACGATACTGTGGCTCATTTTGTCAGCATAAGGACTGGGAGAAACATCACCACATCTGTGGACAAACACTTCAGGCCCAGCAGCAAGGGGAAACACCAGCAGTCAGTTCCTCCGCAACACCCAACAGTGGAGCCGGGAGCCCCATTGACACACCACCAGCAGCTACTCCTAGGTCGAACACCCCTGGAACTCCATCCACCATAGAAACAACTCCTCGCTAAGACTGAACACAGAACTACTTCAGCCAAAAGCAAGCAAAATACAAAACAAAACAAAAAATTCCTCTTCCTCAGATGCTCAGTTTTTTGTTTTTGTTTGTTTTTTTTGTTTTTACTAAACTGTCTGATTTCAATGCTACAAGAGAACTTGTACCATATCTTGAGGTAGACGTAAAATACAGAAGGCCAGTAACGGGTCACAGTGACTTCTTATGGATAACAAAGATGTCTTTTCTTTAGGAAACTGAGAAGAGCAGATAATTTAACACACACAAAACGATAGATTTGACCTCCTCCCTGTTATTTTCCAGTAGCTGGGATTTAAAACTAGATGACCTCATTAACAGATGCTTTACCAAACAGCAAACCAAGAGATTGCTAATTGCTGTTGAAAGCAAAAATGCTAATAATATAAAGTCACAATGTTCTTTATAACAATAATGGATTTTTTAATGCAAAAGAGAGAGAGAGAGAGAGAGAACAAGAGAGAAAGAAAAAAGGGGAAAAACCCTCAAGGGCATGGGCATTGGATAAAGCAGCAGACATTTAATAAGAAGATGAATAGCGTCCGTGGGTTACTGACTGAACTCTGAAGACCCGCATCAAAAACACACAGATGTGCAGCAGATTGGAAGGAGACACAGATGTTCAGGGTTTTTTTTTCTTGTTTCTGAATGAAATAATAATATCCAGGTCAACTGAATGAAAAATGGAAGATGATTTTCAGTGGGATGTAAGACTTAAAACAGCAGCAAAGGGGGAAAATTGCCATCATACAAACAGCTCCTCTTCTTTCTGTTTTTTTGTGTTTTGTGGGGGGTTCTCCCTTTTTAGTACAGAAATAAGGATACAGTCTGCGGTTAATTAGCATTTTGGCAGCTACAATGTCAACCAGCTGTCTCTTTTCCCTCCCCAAGCTTCAAAATTTTCTTCACTTTTTTACAAGGTTTCACAGAGTAAGACAATCGGGTCTATTCCGTCTCATTCATTTTTGTATTGACAATGATATGGTCACTCCAGCTCCAGAACCCTTCCAAATTCTTTCCATCCCATCCTGTCTGGGTTTTTAATTAAAAATATATATTTAAAACGGGGAAAA